>NC_090446.1:667300518-667605935 GCF_031143425.1 Pleurodeles waltl | reverse complement strand
CACCCACCCACCCAACAGCCATCCACCTCACGACAGCCTATCCCTCCTGCACCTGCACCCAAAGACAGCAAACGTGACTCACCTACAACCACATCCTCTCCATCCACTCCCATTCCCACTGTACCTACCACTCTCCATTGTCCCAAGAAGCTCTTCCTCGCCACTACTAACTTCTTTCCTGACCCTGAGCCCCCCCCTCCTTCTCGTCGGGGTAAGAAGAGCACCTCAGCCACCACCAGCCCTGCAGCCCCCTTGACAAGGGTGCAGGGGTATTGGAGCCCGCCAGCCCGCATGTCTGGATCTTCGCCCAGCAGCAAGGGGACAGCCAGCCCACCCCCTGGGAAGAGGAGCAGAAGGCGGAAGGGGCGCCGCAGGAGCCCGCCTTCTACATCCCCCCCGGACACCACCCAGAGACAGTCACCAGCCACAGCTCCAAAGGGAGGAAAGGGCCACAGGCCCACGACTAAGGAGGGCAAGGGCAGCAAGTCGGAGAGGTCAGGCAGCAGGCCTGCTGCCCAGGAGGAGCCCACAACCCCCATAGCCGCTGCCCCGGGAGGAACCGGCACAGCTGCCCCGGGAGAGCCCACCACCCCCATAGCCGCTGCCCAGGGAGGACCCAGCCCAGCTGGCCAGGAGGGCCCCACCACCCACAGCCCAGGTGGGCATTGAAGGAGCACCATCCCCGCTGCCCAGGAGGGCACCACCAGGCAATTAGCAGTTGGCCATAGACCGGCCGCCGTCTCCAGAACCGCTGAACTGGGCCCCGCCGTCTCAAGAACCGCTCCGCTGGGCCCCGCCGTCTCAAGAACCGCTGAACTGGGCCCCGCCGTCTCAAGAACCGCACCGCTGGGCCCCGCCGTCTCAAGAACCGCTGAACTGGGCCCCACCGTCTCAAGAACCGCTGAACTGGGCCCCGCCGTCTCAAGAACCGCTCCGCTGGGCTCCGCCGTCTCAAGAACCGCTGAACTGGGCCCCGCCGTCTCAAGAACCGCTGAACTGGGCCCCGCCGTCTCAAGAACCGCTCCGCTGGGCCCCGCCGTCTCAAGAACCGCTGAACTGGGCCCTTCAAGGCAAGGAGCGCTGAACTGGGCCCCGCCGTCTCAAGAACCGCTCCGCTGGGCCCCGCTGTCTCAAAAACCGCTGAACTGGGCCCCGCCGTCTCAAGAACCGCTGAACTGGGCCCGCCGTCTCAAGAACCGCTGAACTGGGCCCCGCCGTCTCAAGAACCGCTGAACTGGGCCCCGCCGTCTCAAGAACCGCTGAACTGGGCCCCGCCGTCTCAAGAACCGCTCCGCTGGGCCCCGCCGTCTCAAGAACCGCTGAACTGGGCCCTTCAAGGCAAGGAGCGCTGAACTGGGCCCCGCCGTCTCAAGAACCGCTGAACTGGGCCCTTCAAGGCAAGGAGCGCTGAACTGGGCCCCGCCGTCTCAAGAACCGCTCCGCTGGGCCCCGCCGTCTCAAGAACCGCTGAACTGGGCCCCGCCGTCTCAAGAACCGCTGAACTGGGCCCCGCCGTCTCAAGAACCGCTGAACTGGGCCCCGCCGTCTCAAGAACCGCTGAACTGGGCCCCGCCGTCTCAAGAACCGCTCCGCTGGGCCCCGCCGTCTCAAGAACCGCTGAACTGGGCCCTTCAAGGCAAGGATCGCTGAACTGGGCCCGCCGTCTCCAGAACCGCTGAACTGGGCCCCACCGTCTCAAGAACCGCTCCGCTGGGCCCCGCCGTCTCAAGAACCGCTGAACTGGGCCCCGCCGTCTCAAGAACCGCTCCGCTGGGCCCCGCCGTCTCAAGAACCGCTGAACTGGGCCCCGCCGTCTCAAGAACTGCTGAACTGGGCCCCGCCGTCTCAAGAACCGCTGAACTGGGCCCCGCCGTCTCAAGAACCGCTCCGCTGGGCCCCGCCGTCTCAAGAACCGCTGAACTGGGCCCTTCAAGGCAAGGAGCGCTGAACTGGGCCCCGCCGTCTCAAGAACCGCTCCGCTGGGCCCCCCCGTCTCAAGAACCGCTGAACTGGGCCCGCCGTCTCAAGAACCGCTCCGCTGGGCCCCGCCGTCTCAAGAACCGCTGAACTGGGCCCTTCAAGGCAAGGAGCGCTGAACTGGGCCCCGCCGTCTCCAGAACCGCTGAACTGGGCCCGCCGTCTCAAGAACCGCAGAACTGGGCCCCGCCGTCTCAAGAACCGCTCCGCTGGGCCCCGCCGTCTCAAGAACCGCTGAACTGGGCCCTTCAAGGCAAGGAGCGCTGGCCCTTTGGCAGACGTGGCAGGGCAGGATCTATCTCGGGCAGGGCTGCAGGATGTCCTCTGGCCAACTTGCCTCCTCCAGTGGCAGTGGGGTCTGTTATGGACTGTATGGACTGTGGCTTTGCTCTCCCCAGGATGGCCCAGTGGGCAGGCCACCCACTGTATGGACTGTATGGACTGTGGCTTTGCTCTCCCCAGGATGGGCCAGTGGGCAGGCCACCCACTGTATGGACTGTTTGGACTGTGGCTTTGCTCTCCCCAGGATGGCCCAGTGGGCAGGCCACCCACTGTATGGACTGTATGGACTGTGGCTTTGCTCTCCCCAGGATGGGCCAGTGGGCAGGCCACCCACTGTATGGACTGTATGGACTGTGGCTTTGCTCTCCCCAGGATGGGCCAGTGGGCAGGCCACCCACTGTATGGACTGTTTGGACTGTGGCTTTGCTCTCCCCAGGATGGCCCAGTGGGCAGGCCACCCACTGTATGGACTGTTTGGACTGTGGCTTTGCTCTCCCCAGGATGGGCCTGTGGGCAGGCCACCCACTGTATGGACTGTTTGGACTGTGGCTTTGCTCTCCCCAGGATGGCCCAGTGGTCATGGAGTCCCCTCGTGGATCTGGCGTCGTGTACTCAAGTGGCTGAGGTGCCCCCCCTTCCCTTCCCCCTGAGGTGCCTGTCCTATTTTCTTTCTGATGCCCCTGCAGTGTTCTCTCCGTGGAGTTCTTGTCGTGGGACTGGGCCTTGCCCCTTTGCACAGGACCCCTGTGATCCACGGACAGTGGTTGGACTACATTTAGTAGCTGTATATATTTTGTACATAGTTTATTTATTTATTGGGATTACTGGTGTACATATTTCAATATATCTGCCCGTTTATGATCTCTTCTTTTGGTCTTTGCATTATTTCGGAGGGGGGTGGTTTGTGGGTTGTGACAGTGATCTGTGGGAATGCATTGATGTGTGTGTTGTAGTGGGTGTGGGTGGGTGGGTGTGTGCCGGTAATCTTTTCCCTCCCCTGTGTCGTAGGTGCAGTACTCACCGATGTCTTCCGCGCCGCCGGGCGTGCTCCTGGTATATGAGCAGGTATAGGAGTGCGGGGATGACCTGCAACTCTGGTTCCATACTGCCGGAATCTCGCGTGGAGTGCGTAGAGGTGAGCGTTTTCCCGTTCGTAGTCTGTTTCCGCCGTGTTCTTATCGGCGGTGCTCCCGCCCCGGAAAAGGTGGAGGATTGGTGGGTCGTAATAGGGTGGGCGGTACATTGTCTGCCGCCTGGCTGTTGGCAGGAACCGCCGCGCTGTTTGTTTGTACCGCCGTGGCGGGCGGAGTGTTAATACGGCGGGCTGTGTTGGCGGTTCCCGCCAGGGTCAGAATTGCATATTTTAGACCGCCGGCCTGTTGGCGGCTTGGCCGCCGCTTTATCACCGACCGCCAGGGTCAGAATGAGGGCCTAAGTCCGAAGGTAAAAAGTTGACCGGGACCTTCCAGCCATCGTATCCGAGAAGGGCTCCATGGACGTCGGACCAAGATCCAGGTTTACCCCGGTCGAAGGATTTTCACCTCGAAAAAACGACTAAGTCCGAAGGTAAAAATCTCCACCGAGGAATCCAGCATTGCGTATCCGGAGAAGGGCTCCAGGAGGTCGGATTGGACTGGCAGGTTCGTCCCGGTGAAGAAAATCTTCAAAATAAAGATTTAGGGGGTTATTCTAACTTTGGAGGAGGTGTTAATCCGTCCAAAAAGTGACGGAAAAGTGACGGATTTACCACCAGCCGTATTACGAGTCCATTATATCCTATGGAACTCGTAATACGGCTGGTGGTATATCCGTCACTTTACCGTCACTTTTGGGACGGATTAACACTCCTCCAAAGTTAGAATAACCCCCTAAGTCAGAAGGTAACTTTTTAAATGAGGCCTCCCGCGACCTGTAGCCGAGCAGGGCTCCATCGCGGTCGGCCTGAAACTTTGACTTTGCCCCGGTCGAGGTGCAACCAGATGACCCGATTGGCGTTTTTTGTTTCTAAGCGCTAGAAAAATAATAATTCTTTAAAAATTCATATCTCCCGTTCCCTTATTCCGATTTTATTCCTTTTTGTGTCATTTTAAAGATAAAAATATCAACTATTTTTATAAATTGGTTTTGGATTTTTAAACTGTTTCCTGTGTTTTATTTAAATACTGTTTTGTGATATTTGAATGCTTTACACACTGTCTCCTAAGTTAAGCCTTGACGCTCGTTGCCAAGCTACCAAGGGTTGAGCTGGGGTTAATTTACAGAGACCTAACTGGACCTAGGTGGAGGTTAGTGGCTTTTTGCTAGGTGTAGGTACCTACCTGCCCTTACCAATATCCCATTTTCCAACATTTTTGGTGGCAGCGGTGAGATCCTGTACTTGTGTTCAGTATCACGTTACAGTTTTAAGTAAAACAAATTAAAAATCCTTTAAATTGTCTTAGTGCAATTTTTTTTTGTTTTTTATTTTCAATTTTTATTTTTTTTATTAATTTGGATTAATTTCAATTATTGAATTTTTGTAATTTTTCTAAATTCTTGTTTCCACTTTTTGCAAAAAGTTTTTGTTGACACAAAACTAGGGAACCATGGAGCTTGATCTGGCTAGCCTACCCACACTGACAGTAGTCCAACTTAGGGGGTTGTGTACTGAAAGAGGGTTGCCTGCAACCACTGACCTCAGGAAGCAAGTCCTGATCAAATCCCTGACAGCATGGGCTGAGGCCCAAGAGGTAGGCCCAGAGGGAGCTCCAGAGGAGGAAGAAGGAGGGGAGGATGCTAGCTCTAACCACTCAGGGGAGGGAGGGCATCTGAGCCTAAGTGAGGATGGGGAAGACCGGTCCTCAGTACATACAGTCACTAGGGGCAGACCCAAAGCTAGTGATGGGAAGGGGGTCCCTCCAGGAGGAGAGAACCCGTCCATCAGAGAAAGAGAGCTGGAGGCCCAGCTTGCATATATAGCTTTGGAAGCAGAGAAGCTGGCCCTAGAAAAGAAAAAGTGGGCAAACAAAGAGAAAAGAGAGGGTGGCAGCGACAAAGAAGCTGAGGTGTCCCTGAGTGGGGGTTATTCCCCTAGATTACCCAAGGGGGTGGTTCCTGCTTATGTAGAGGGGGATGATATAGACAAGTGGTTGGAGGCCTTTGAGAGGGCACTCCAAATGAGAAGGGTTAGGCCTCAATACTGGGGTTCCCTTTTGTGGGAGTTGGTCCCCAACTCAGGGAGGGATAGGCTTCTGACCTTAAGGGGGGAGGAGGCAGATTCGTACCCTAGTATGAAGAGGTGCTTAACCAAGAAGTTTGGTCTGACCCCAGAGCAGTATAGAATGAAGTTCAGGAACATCCAGAAGGTCAATACCCAGTCTTGGGTTGACTTTGTAGACACCTCACTTAAGGCACTAGAGGGCTGGATTATTGGTGACAAAGTAAATACTTATGAGGGGTTATACAATCTGATCATGAGAGAGCACATCTTGACCAATTGTACCCAAGAAAGGTTACGCCAGCATCTAGTGGACTCTAAGCAGACCAACCCTAGAGAGCTAGGGGAGGCAGCTGATGAGTGGTTGAGAACCAGGGTGGTTGTCAAGTTCCAGGGGGGAGACTCCAAGAAGGGGGTGTCAGGTCCCGAAAAACCTAAGGAGGGAGGTGGTAAGCCCACCACAGAGACTCCCTCTGTACCCCAGAACCCTAAGAAGGAGGAGAGTAAATCCCACTCCCACTCTGACAAGCAGAGACAGGGAGACCCAGGGTTAAAAAAGCTCTTGGACAGTAGGGCTTGCTTTGACTGTCAGCAGACAGGTCATTTCAGAGGAGATGCAGCCTGTCCAAAGAAGGTGGTTAGCACTGGGCTGTCCAGTGTAGCCATGGAGGAGGACTCCTCAGATGATGAAGTCCTCCTAGCATTGAGCTGGGAGACAGGACCAGATGGTAAGCTGGTGATCCCTGAGGGTGGAAGTAGGCACTTCCACCCCATTCAGGTGAATGGGATCCGTACCACTGGCCTGAGAGACACCTGTGCCAGTCACACTATAGTGAGTGACCGGTTAGTGACCCCAGACATGTATGTCCCAGGAGAGACAAGGAAAGTCAGGATAGCCACAGGGGAGGTCACCTCCAAACCTGTAGCCATAGTGCCCCTAGAGAGGGAGGGTATCCTTGACTGGTTTAGGGTGGTAGTCAGTGCTGACCTCCCCCTAGATTGTATCCTGGGCAATGACCTCCCAGAGGTGGGTCTGGTCCCAGATGGGGCGGTCGCCCAGGGCGCCAACCCAAACCAAAGTCCTGGGGAGTCAGTCCCTACAGTTAGGAGACAGGGGTCCCCAAGAAAAGGAAAGAAGAAAAGGAAGGGTAGGCCACTCTTAAAGAGAGTTCCAGGGAGCCAAAGGCCTTCTGCCCCAGTAGGGGGGGAGGCCAGAGTTGGCACTGGTGAGGCTTCCCCTGACCCCAAGGAAGTCCTGAGTAGTCAGGCAGCTGTCCAGATGCAGGGTGTTGCCCCTGCACTGACAGAAGGGAGAGTGGAAGGAGGGTGTCTGCCACAGGAGGTGGTAGCCCCCCACTCTAGACAGCAAGAGGGGTGCCAGGACCCAAAAGTTGCCCCTAAAGCAGCTCAGCCACCTGTCAGTCGAGAGCTTAGGGTGTGGTTCTGGGTACTGACAGCTGTCAGTAGCCTCTGCTGGGTGCTAGCCTTCCAGGCAGCACTGCACTTGGCCTGGGAGGCAGACCCCAGGGCCAATAGCAAAGTAGGCCCCCTGACCCTGTTGGTCATGGTGGGGTTGCTCAAGTGTTGGGTGACCTCTTTGGGTAAGCTAGGTGTTGCCCTAGCAAAGTTAGGAGTAGGGGAGGTGGGCACCTCACTACGCAAGTTGGCAGAGAGAGAGGAGGATGACCCCCCTAGAGGGAAGTTTCAGTTTGAGATGGGTCCTTTCACTGTTGGGGTGGGTTCACTACCCAGAGGGAGTGACCCTGACAGGAGGATGTAAGGCAGAGTAGGCCCTGCAAGGGGACAGCCAGTTTTCTTCACTGTCTTCCTCGCCTAACAAGCCAGGAAGACTCTCTCAGGGTTGGGCTGAGTCTCCTGGGCGTGTGGGCTGGGGGGGGGCTTGTGTGAGAAAACAGGGCTGATTGCAGAGGCCCCCTAACTTTTTGCCCCCATTTTCCACTTTTTGCTGGTGTTTTCCTGACTCTGATGGTGCCCTGGGTACTGCTAACCAGTCCAAGGGCCTGTGCTCTGTATAAAATGGATATGCAAATTAGGCTAATTATAATTGGCTAAGTTAACCTACCTATAAGTCCCTAGTATATGGTAGGGCATGTAGGTTTAGGGACCACAGCATAGGTGGTGCACACATTGGTGCACCGCTGAGGTGCCCAGTGTCATTTTAAAGGCAGGCCTGCCTTGCTGGCTGCTTTAAAATTAAGGTTATATGCAAATTCGACTTTGGAATTAAAAGTAGTTCCAAAGTCTTAAACTACCTTATTTTTACATATAAGTCACCCCTAAGGTGTGCCCTATGTGCCCCTAGGGCTGGGTGCCATGTAACTATAAGCAGGGACTTTATAAAACTAGATTTATAAGCCCTCGTGAGTTAAAAACAGTCAAATTCGTTTTTCCATCATTGAAGTAAATGGCCTTCATAGGCTAGTATTTGGTATCAAATTAATTGTTGTAATAAATCCCACAACTTCCAGTTGTGGGATTTAATATAACTTGTTCAGGTAAAAAGTTTTAGACTTTACCTAAAAAGTTGCCAATTTCAGCCCTGCATTGTTTTTGCTGCTGTGCTCTGATTGGCCAGCCTGCAGCAGCTTAGCCAAGCTGCCTTGATGAGGTGTGAAGTGGCCTGGCTTCACACAAAGGAATGTGCCTGTGGGAGAGAATCTCCCCTCAGCAGATGGTGAGGCATTAAGGGGGAGGGCTGCCAAACTGGTCTTCAAAGGCAGAGAAGGACATTTGGAGCACCCAGCAACACCCCCACATCCTACAACCCCAGACAACTAGATGCCCCCTTGATTAGATTAGGAGAGGGCAGGAGAGGGGTGTGTTTATGATTTTTAGCCACACCAGTGGCAGACCTGCACCCACACCTCAGATCCCCACAAGATTTCAACAAGAAAGAACTAAAGGAGAAGAAGGACTGCCCTGCTGGACCCCTGGCCTGCACCTGGAACCTGCACTCAGAAGGACTGCACCAGCTGCACACTTGGGCTTCACCACAAGAAGGACTTTGCCTGGCTTCAACTGGTTCAAGGAGGGACTCCCTGTTTGCTACAGGTGAAAAATTTCTATCCAGAGTCCCCTGCACCAACTCCTGAAGAAAGTGACCAGCTGACCACTGTCCAGTGGCCAAAAAGGAGTTTGCGCCAGGAGCATTCTGGGAGTTGTAGTCTGCACCCCCCAAGGACCATCACGGAACCTCTGGACCCTTGGGGTGAGCTCTGGACCCCAAAAGAACCTTAAAAGGACATCTGGGTGAAGCCCCAGAAGTTTGGAGAAGATTTGAGAATCTTTGTAAAAAAGCTCCATAGAGGGACCGACCCGCCGCTGCAATTCTAGCCGGCTTGCCTCAACCGCGACCCGGCCTGATTTGGTGGTTCGTCCCGGTAAAGAAAAATCTCTGAAAAAGAGACTAAGGGCCTGATTCTAACTTTGGAGGACGGTGTTAAACCGTCCCAAAAGTGGCGGATTTACCACCTACCGTATTACGAGTCCATTATATCCTATGGAACTCGTAATACGGTAGGTGGTATATCCGCCACTTTTGGGACGGTTTAACACCGTCCTCCAAAGTTAGAATCAGGCCCTAAGTCTGAAGGTAAAAAGTTGACCGGGACCTTCCAGCCATCGTATCCGAGAAGGGCTCCATGGAAGTCGGACCAAGATCCAGGTTTACCCCGGTCGAAGGATTTTCACCTCGAAAAAACGACCAAGTCCGAAGGTAAAAATCTCCACCGAGGAATCCAGCATCGCGTATCCGGAGAAGGGCTCCAGGAGGTCGGATTGGACTGCCCGTTCGTCCCGGTGAAGAAAATCTTCAAAATAAAGACTAAGGCCCTCATTCTGACCCTGGCGGTCGGTGATAATGCGGCGGCCAAGCCGCCAACAGGCCGGCGGTCCAAAATATGCAATTCTGACCCTGGCGGGAACCGCCAACACAGCCCGCCGCATTAACACTCCGCCCGCCACGGCGGAACAAACAAACAGCGCGGCGGTCCCCGCCAACAGCCAGGCAGCAGACAATGTACCGCCCACCCTATCACGACCCACCAATCCGCCACCTTTTCCGGGGCGGGAGCACCGCCGATAAAAACACGGCGGAAACAGACTACGAACGGGGAAAACGCTCACCTCTACGCACTCCACGCGAGATTCCGGCAGTATGGAACCCGAGTTGCAGGTCATCCCCGCACTCCTATACCTGCTCCTGTACCAGGAGCACGCCCGGCGGCGCGGAAGACATCGGTGAGTACTGCACCTACGACACAGGGGAGGGAAAAGATTACCGGCACACACCCACCCACCCACACCCACTACAACACACACATCAATGCATTCCCACAGATCACTGTCACAACCCACAAACCCCCCCCTCCGAAATAATGCAAAGACCAAAAGAAGAGATCATAAACGGGCAGATATATTGAAATATGGACACCAGTAATCCCAATAAATAAATAAACTATGTACAAAATATATACAGCAACTAAATGTAGTCCAACCACTGTCCGTGGACCACAGGGGTCCTGTGCAAAGGGGCAAGGCCCAGTCCCACGACAAGAACTCCACGGAGAGAACACTGCAGGGGCATCAGAAAGAAAATAGGACAGGCACCTCAGGGGGAAGGGAAGGGGGGGCACCTCAGCCACTTGAGTACACGACGCCAGATCCACGAGGGGACTCCATGACCACTGGCCCATCCTGGGGAGAGCAAAGCCACAGTCCATACAGTCCATACAGTGGGTGGCCTGCCCACTGGGCCATCCTGGGGAGTGCAAAGCCACAGTCCATACAGTCCATACAGTGGGTGGCCTGCCCACTGGGCCATCCTGGGGAGTGCAAAGCCACAGTCCATACAGTCCATACAGTGGGTGGCCTGCCCACTGGGCCATCCTGGGGAGAGCAAAGCCACAGTCCATACAGTCCATACAGTGGGTGGCCTGCCCACTTGGCCATCCTGGGGAGTGCAAAGCCACAGTCCATACAGTTCATACAGTGGGTGGCCTGCCCACTGGGCCATCCTGGGGAGTGCAAAGCCACAGTCCATACAGTCCATACAGTGGGTGGCCTGCCCACTGGGCCATCCTGGGGAGTGCAAAGCCACAGTCCATACAGTCCATACAGTGGGTGGCCTGCCCACTGGGACATCCTGGGGAGAGCAAAGCCACAGTCCATACAGTCCATACAGTGGGTGGCCTGCCCACTGGGCCATCCTGGGGAGAGCAAAGCCACAGTCCAAACAGTCCATAACAGACTCCACTGCCACTGGAGGAGGCATGTTGGCCAGAGGACATCCTGCAGCCCTGCCCGAGACAGATCCTGCCCTGCCACGTCTGCCAAAGGGCCAGCGGTTCTTGCCTGGAAGGGCCCAGTTCAGCGCTTCTTGCCTTGAAGGGCCCAGTTCAGCGCTTCTTGCCTTGAAGGGCCCAGTTCAGCGGGTCTTGCCTTGAAGGGCCCAGTTCAGCGGTTCTTGAGACGGCGGTCCCCAGCGGAGCGGTGCTGGAGACGGCGGGGCCCAGTTCAGCGGTGCTTGAGACGGCGGTCCCCAGCGGAGCGGTGCTGGAGACGGCGTGGCCCAGTTCAGCGGTTCTTGAGACGGCGGGGCCCAGTTCAGCGGTGCTTGAGACGGCGGGGCCCAGTTCAGCGGTTCTTGAGACGGCGGGGCCCAGTTCAGCGGTGCTTGAGACGGCGGGGCCCAGTTCAGCGGTTCTTGAGACGGCGGGGCCCAGTTCAGCGGTGCTTGAGACGGCGGGCCCAGTTCAGCGGTTCTTGAGACGGCGGGGCCCAGTTCAGCGGTGCTTGAGACGGCGGGGCCCAGTTCAGCGGTTCTTGAGACGGCGGGGCCCAGTTCAGCGGTTCTTGAGACGGCGGGGCCCAGTTCAGCGGTGCTTGAGACGGCGGGGCCGAGTTCAGCGGTGCTTGAGACGGCGGGGCCCAGTTCAGCGGTTCTTGAGACGGCGGGGCCCAGTTCAGCGGTTCTTGAGACGGCGGGGCCCAGTTCAGCGGTGCTTGAGACGGCGGGGCCCAGTTCAGCGGTTCTTGAGACGGCGGGGCCCAGTTCAGCGGTTCTTGAGACGGCGGGGCCCAGTTCAGCGGTGCTTGAGACGGCGGGGCCCAGTTCAGCGGTGCTTGAGACGGCGGGGCCCAGTTCAGCGGTTCTTGAGACGGCGGGGCCCAGTTCAGCGGTGCTTGAGACGGCGGGGCCCAGTTCAGCGGTGCTTGAGACGGCGGGGCCCAGTTCAGCGGTGCTTGAGACGGCGGGGCCCAGTTCAGCGGTGTTGGAGACGGCGGGGCCCAGTTCAGCGGTTCTTGAGACGGCGGCCGGTCTATGGCCAACTGCTCATTGCCTGGTGGTGCCCTCCTGGGCAGCGGGGATGGTGCTCCTTCAATGCCCACCTGGGCTGTGGGTGGTGGGGCCCTCCTGGCCAGCTGGGCTGGGTCCTCCCTGGGCAGCGGCTATGGGGGTGGTGGGCTCCTCCTGGGCAGCAGGCCTGCAGCCTGACCTCTCCGACTTGCTGCCCTTGCCCTCCTTAGTCGGGAGTCTGTGGCCCTTTCCTCCCTTTGGAGCTGTGGCTGGTGACTGTGTCTGGGTGGTGTCCGGGGGGGATGTAGAAGCCGGGCTCCTGCGGCGCCCCTTCCGCCTTCTGCTCCTCTTCCCAGGGGGTGGGCTGGCTGTCCCCTTGCTGCTGGGCGAAGATCCAGACATGCGGGCTGGTGGGCTCCAATACCCCTGCACCCTTGTCAAGGGGGCTGCAGGGCTGGTGGTGGCTGAGGTGCTCTTCTTACCCCGACGAGAAGGAGGGGGTGGCTCAGGGTCAGGAAAGAAGTTAGCAGTGGCGAGGAAGAGTTTCTTGGGACAATGGAGAGTGGTAGGTACAGTGGGAATGGGAGTGGAGGGAGAGGATGTGGTTGTAGGTGAGTCACGTTTGCTGTCTTTGGGTGCAGGTGCAGGAGGGATAGGCTGTCGTGAGGTGGATGGCTGTTGGGTGGGTGGGTGGCTGCGTTTGTGTGGTGTGGAAGAGGGGGTGACAGACACAGTGGGAGAGGACACAGGGGACGTGTAAATGGCAGTGGGGGTGGTGACTGCACGTGTGCGGACTGGACTGGAGGGTGTGCTGGTGATGGAAACACTGGCTGATGGTGAGGTGAATGGAGGTGTGAGTGTAGACGTCACAGGGAGGGAGGAGGGAGACGAAGAGGTGGGGGTCACAGAGGTGGTAGTGACTGTTGGCATGTCTGCATCGGAATGTTGCGTGTGTGAATGTCTGCGTGATCTGTGGTGCTTATGTTTGGATGAGCTTCTCTTGGGTGTTGAGGTGTGTGCAGGCTGGTCTGATGGTGTGGGTGGGACAGGCAGAGGAACAGGAGACTGGGAGGAGGGAGTTAGTAGAGGGAGGCAGGAGACAGGGACAATGGCTGCCGTCAGTGCTGAGGCCAGAGCCTGGAACGATCGCTGATGGGCAGCCTGACCCGAATGAATGCCCTCCAGGTACGCATTGCTGCGATGAACCTCCCTCTCCACCCCCTGGATGGCATTCAAAAGGGTAGTCTGCCCAACAATGAGCGTTCGGAGGAGGTCAATGACCTCCTCACTGAGGGCAGCGGGGGTAACAGGGGCAGGGCCTGAGGTGCCTGGGGCGAAGGAGATGCCCGGCTTCCTGGCAGAGCGGGCACGGGGCGAACGCTGAGGGGCTGCTGGGAGGGCGGTGATGGTGCGCTGGGTGGCGGCTGTACCTGTAATGGCGGGGGGCACGGATGGTGCCACCCCCGCAAGGGAGCTCCCTTCCGAGGACGTGTCCGTGTCGCTGCAGGGTCCAGTCGTCCCCGTTGTGGAGCTCCCCTCGCCCTCCGTCTCACTGGTCCAGTCAGACTCTGTGGCATGGCCCTCCTGGGCCATGTGAGATGCAGCTCCCTCCTGCCCCGATGCCACTTCTCCTCCGCCTGATGATGCTGATGCACACAAGCACAGAAAGACAAACAAAAAGGGGGGGGGAGAGAGAAATAAAGGGATATTGAGTACATGGATCTCCGGTACAGTTAGCGGACATGACAGACACAGAAGCCCCCTGCACTAAGTTGCGCACTTGGGGTCCGCTACGCATTCCGTGGAACATGCCCTACACGCCTAGAGTTGACAACTGCACCCATGGATGACACGGACCAGGGATGGCTGTACTGACACACTACTGAGGGTGTTGGCTGGGGACACAGGGGCTTACGGGGATGCCCAGCCTACAGATATCGCCCTGGCCTAGGGGGACCCACAGCCCTCCTCCCCCACCCAGACACCTCCACTGCGCGACAACAGAGTAGATAATGCTTGGACTCACCCCCTTGTGTCTGCTGTGCTGCCCTCACGCGCCCATCCAAATCAGGGTAGGCCACCGCCAGGATCCGGAACATCAGGGGGGTCAGTTGACGGCAGGCACCCCGCCTACGTTGGGAGGCCATCCCCAGCAGAGACTCAGCGGTCTTCTTGGTCCCGCGGCGGATGTCCTCCCACCTCTTGCGGCAATGGGTGCCCCGTCGATGGTGGACCCCCAGGGTCCGGACTTCCTTGGCGATGGCACGCCAAATCCCGATCTTCTCATGGGCGCGGACCTATGTGACACGTACAGGGAGGGAGAAATACCACGTTCAAGTTTGTCTGCATTTTCGTTGCCAGTGGGCCAACGCCCCCCATCCCCGCCAGGCCCCCCACCAGCCCCAACATGCCCCCCATCCCCGCCAGGCCCCCCGCCAGCCCCAACATGCCCCCCATCCCCGCCAGGCCCCCCGCCAGCCCCAACATGCCCCCCATCCCCGCCAGGCCCCCCGCCAGGCCCCCCGCCAGCCCCAACATGCCCCCCATCCCCGCCAGGCCCCCCGCCAGCCCCAACATGCCCCCCATCCCCGCCAGGCCCCCCGCCAGCCCCAACATGCCCCCCATCCCCGCCAGGCCCCCCGCCAGCCCCAACATGCCCCCCATCCCCGCCAGGCCCCCCGCCAGCCCCAACATGCCCCCCATCCCCGCCAGGCCCCCCGCCAGGCCCCCAAGCCAGCCAGTGGCCCCAAATCCAGATTGAATTAAACTCACTTGTTGGTCTGGAGGACCGTAGAGTAGCGCATACTGGGGGAGGACCCCATCCACAAGTTTCTCCAACTCCTCTCCAGTGAAGGCAGGGGCCCTTTCCCCAGGCGCAGCAGCCATTGTCCCTTCCAGACCGAGGTCACAGCAACACTTGCAGTATAGGTCCTCTCCTGTGAAAGTTCAAGTCGCAAGTGGATAAGTAGATAGAAAATGGCGGTCACGTCCGCGGCGGAGCGTACCGCGGCGGTGCGTACCGCCACCGCCGGCGCCCTTCGCCATTGGCTCCTGAAACCCATAGGCTTCAATGTTAACCAATGCGGCTTCGCGCCGCGGTCTTCGCCCGCCGCCCGCCGCGGTGTGCCACGCCAGCGCATTGACCTCACATCCCATTGTCACACTTCACAGGTCAGGCAGCCGCCATTTCGAGGGTCCACATGGCTCAATTTCAACTGCGTCACACAGGCCAAGGCCTTGCGTAGCCACTCAGACACGCCATTCACTGCATAGAGAATCGTTTACTGTGCTAGCTGTGAGTACGTACCTGTGGGTTGCTTGACTGTGTGCTCCATGTTGTCCTTCCTAGGCACCGTCCGCTGGGTTTGGCGAGGAGACGGATGAATCCTCCCGTGTACCGACCGCTGGTGGACCTGTCGACAATGGAAGAACGCCACATTATCCTGACCTACCGTCTTAACCGTGCCACTATACATGAACTGTGTGCCCAGCTGGAGCCCGACCTGATGTCCCCCATCCGACAAACCCACAGGGATTCCCCCTCTGGTGCAGGTCCTGTCAGTACTCCATTTCTTGGCAAGTGGGTCATTTCAGACAACAGTGGGAATTGCTTCTGGGATGTCTCAGCCCATGTTTTCGAAGGTGTTATCCAGAGTGTTGTCTGCCCTGATGAAATACGTGAGGAGCTACATCATTTTCCCTGAGGTGGGCGAATTGGCTGCAGTGAAAGGTGATTTCTATGCCCTTGGACATATTCCCAACGTCATTGGTGCCATTGATGGGACCCATGTGGCTTTGGTTCCCCCAAGAGACAGGGAGCAGGTGTACAGGAACAGAAAAAGTTACCATTCAATGAACATCCAGGTGGTGTGTTTGGCTGACCAGTACATCTCGCATGTAAATGCCAAATTCCCAGGGTCAGTGCATGACGCCTACATCCTGAGGAATAGCAGCATCCCTTACGTGATGGAACAGCTAGAGAGACACCGTGTATGGCTATTGGGGGGCTCTGGGTACCCCAACCTGTCGTGGCTACTGACCCCAGTAAGGAATCCCCGGACCAGGGCAGAGGAACGGTACAATGAGGCCCATGGGCGTACTAAGAGGGTGATCGAACGCACCTTTGGCCTCCTAAAGGCCAGGTTTCGGTGCCTGCATATGACAGGTGGATCCCTAATGTACTCACCTAAGAAGGTGTGTCACATCATCGTGGCCTGCTGCATGCTTCACAACCTGGCTTTGCGCCGCCAGGTGCCTTTCCTGCATGAGGATGGTCGAGACGGTGGTGTTGTGGCAGCTGTGGAACCTGTGGAGAGTGACGAGGAGGAAGACGACGGGGCTGAAACAGACAACAGGGACAGAATCATTGAACAGTACTTCCAATAGGACACAGGTAACAATTCAAACATAATTTAGTAAATGTGAACTACTCTCCTGCATCTCTGCTGCCTGTCTATTTGCCCCAGTGTATGATGACTGAGTTGTGGCTTTTCCCTCCCTATTTCAGATCTGGGGTCCCCACTACGAGTCCTGTGCTTCGTTTCCCCATGGACTACAGCTTTGTGGCAGCTGTTTGTTGACTTCACTATGTACAAGGACATATTTGCACTGTCATGTCAATTACAATATTTTGAAATCACAGCCAGACTCCAGATAGTTTTGTGCAAAATAGGTGTTTATTTAAGTGCTCAAAATGGGATGGGTGGTTTCAAGTGGGTGGGGGCTATGGTGAAGGAATGTCCATGGCAGAGTCCAGAGTAACAGTCACACAGGTGCATTGTCCAGAGGCCTGTGGAGAGATGGAGCATGGGCAGTTCAAGGATGGACAGGGTGACAATGTGGGACAGTGGGATGACATCAGGTGGTATCCTTTGCTGGCGGGGGTCTTGACATCCTACTCTGTCTTCTTGCGAGATCTCAGGGCCCTCTTGCAGGGTGGTTCTTCTCCTGCAGGAGGTGGGGGTCTGGTGGGCTGCTGCTGTGCGGGGGCCTCCTGTCCACTAGCGCCGGCGGAGGTGGTTGGCTGTTCTTGGTCCAGGCTAGTGGCAGGGGCCCTTTGGTGTTGTTGAGTGTCCGTCCTGGTGTTGATGAGGTCCTGCAGCAGCCCTACCATGGTAACCAGGGTGGAGGTGAGGGCTCTGATGTCCTCCCTGTACCCCCGATAGTGTTCCTCCTGCAGTACCTGGATCTCCTGGAACCGGGCCAGTACCGTCGCCATCGTCTCCTGGGAGCGGTTGTATGCTCCCATGATGGTGGTGAGGGCCTCGTGGAGAGTGGGTTCCCTGGGCCCGTCCACCCCCTGTCGCACAGCTGCCCTCCGAGTTGCCCTGTTTCCCTGGGCCTCTGCCCCCTGGCCGGTGTGCCCACTACCACTGCCCCCAGGTCCCTGTTGTTGTTGGGGTGGTGGGTTATCCTGGGTGCCCTGTAGTGGTAGACACACCGCAGATTGACGCGCCCTGGAGACAGAGGCATGGGCCCGCTGGGTGGGAGCTGTGCTGGTGTTCCCAGAGGGGTTTGGGTCTGTAGTGGCCTGGGCCTGTGTGAGGGGAACCGACTGTCCAGAGGTCCCCGATGGTCCGGGCTGGTCATCGGTGTCCAGGTCGAAAGAGCTGCTGTCATCGCTGACGGCCTCTTGGGTGGGGGGTGTGGAGAATTCTGGGCCCTCCGCGGCGGTGTGTTGACGGTCGGGTCCTGCAGGGGTATAGAGGTATGGTTATAGTTTCAATGTGTGGCATATGGGTGTATCTGTGGGTTCCCGTGTCCCCAAGTGCTGGCATTCGTGTGTGGGGGCTTTGGTGAGGGTGGCTTGTGGGGGGGATGTGTATATGCATTGGGCATGCTTTGGTGATGGGTGTCCATGCTTAGTGGACGCATGCAGGCCTAGGTTTTTGGATGTGTGGGTTGTGATGGTGAGACATTGGCAGGGAATAGGTGTGCTGGGGGTGGGGGTGAGGATGGTGGTGGGGGTGAGGATGGTGGTGGGGGTGAGGGTGGGGGTGAGGATGGGGGTGGGGGTGAGGGTGGGGTTCGAGGATGGGGGTGAGGGTTGGGGTATGATTTGGCATGCAGGTGGGGGGGAAGCAGTAGTGAAGCTTCAACTTACCAGTATCCATTCCTCCGCCGACTCCTGCGAGGCCGTCAGGATGCAGGATGTTCAAGACTTCCTCCTCCCATGTTGTAAATTGTGGGGGTTGAGGTGGGGGTCCTCCGCCAGTCTTCTGCACGGCGATGTTGTGCCTGGATACCATGGAACGCACCTTCCCCCGTAGGTCGTTCCATCGCTTCCTGATGTCTTCCCGATTTCTGGGGTGCTGTCCCACAGCGTTGACCCTGTCGACAATCCTCTGCCATAGCTCCGTCCTCCGGGCAATGCTGGTGTATTGGATCTGTGTGCCGAACAGCTGGGGCTCTACCCGAACGATTTCCTCCACCATGACCCTGAGTTCTTCGTCTGAGAAGCGGGGGTGTCTTTGGGGTGCCATGGGGTGGTGTGTATGATGTGTGGGGTGGAGTATGTGTAGTTAAGTGTGTTGAGTGTGGTGGTGTGTGTTGTTTTGTGTGTGGATAGTGTGTGGGTGATGGTGTTGAGTGGCTGTGGCTGCTAGTTTGTGGATGGTGGTGTCTCGCTCTGGCCTTCTTTCAGAATTTTTGGTCGTAGGGGTTTGTGGGTGATGTGGGTGTGTGTTTTATATTGTATTGTGTGTGTCGGAGTGGTGTGTGTATGTGTATCAGGTGTGTGGAATTCAAATCGGCCAATGTGGCTGAGTTTTGTTCGTTTGTGTGTATTCTGACCGCGGCGGTGTGTCCCGCCAATGGAATACCGCGTTTGAAAGACCACCGCGTGGATTCGTGGGTCGTAATGGCATGGGCGTATTTCTGTTGGCGTGACGGTGGAGGTTTTGTCACCTCCACTTTTCCGCCGACCGCTGGTCTGGCGGTCTGTTGTGGCTGTCGGATTTTCAGAGGTTTGCCTGCTGCGGGTCAGAATGACCGTGGCGGGTTTCCGCGACCGCGGCGGGATTATGGAGGATTTCTGACCGGCGGTAGGCGCCTTTTACCGCCGAGGTCAGAATGACCACCTAAGTCAGAAGGTAACTTTTTAACCGAGGCCTCCCGCGACCTGTAGCCGAGCAGGGCTCCATCGCGGTCGGCCTGAAACTTTGACTTTGCCCCGGTCGAGGTGCAACCAGATGACCCGATTGGCTCTTTTTGTTTCTAAGCGCTAGAAAAATAATAATTCTTTAAAAATTCATATCTCCGGTTTCCTTTATCCGATTTTATTCGTTTTTGTGTCATTTTAAAGATAAAAATATAAACTATTTTTATAAGTTGGTTTTGGATTTTTAAACTGTTTCCTGTGTTTTATTTAATTACTGTTTTGTGATATTTGAATGCTTTACACACTGTCTCCTAAGTTAAGCCTTGACGCTCGTTGCCAAGCTACCAAGGGTTGAGCTGGGGTTAATTTTTCTGAGACCTAACTGGACCTAGGTGGAGGTTAGTGGCTTGTTGCTAGGTGTAGGTACCTACCTGCCCTTACAAATAACCCATTTTCCAACAGGTATGTGTGCATGTGTATGTTGGCTTTGTGTATGCTTGTGGTGGGAGGTGTGGTGCTTGAGATTTGAAGTGTGCTTCTTGTGTGTTGAGGTATGTGCCTGAGTATCAAAATGTGTGCTTTGGACGGGTGAAGGGAGTGAGGTGCTGGAAGGGGTAGAGGTGGTTGGAGGGGGGACGGAATGACCAGGGACAAAAGCTGCCATCAAAGAGGAGGCCAGAGCCTGAAAAGATCTCTGTAGGCCAGACACAACACATGAATGCCATCCAGATAGGCATTGGTCTGCTGCACCTCTGATGCTAGCCCCTGGATGGTATTGACCATGGTTGTCTGCCCTACAGAGATGGTTCTCGGGAGGTCAATAGCCTCCTCCATGAGGGCAGCAGGGCTGACTGGGGCAGGGGAGGAGGTGCCTGGGGAGAAGGAGACACTCACCTTTCTGGGTGAGCGGGCACGGGCACTCGGTGGGGAGCAACTGGGAGGGCAGTGATGGCATGGGGTTGGCGGAAGATGACACAGTAGGGGTGGGCCCACTAGGGTCCGCCACCGCCAGGGAGCTCCCATCGGAGGAGGTATCGGAGTCACTACCTCCAGTGGTAGTTGCCTCCCCTGAGGTACTCCCCTCGTCCTCCAACCCACTGGTCCCCTTGGCATCGGACGATTCTTTCTCTGAGGATCCATGGGCCGCTGCCTCCCCACTCGCCGGTGCCTCAGTTCCCTCGCCAGATGATGCTGATGTACACAGACAACTCAAGAGAACAGGGATGGGGAGGCAAAACAGGAGAGACACTTGTAAATAGCTGAATGGAGGTACACTGGTGGTTCACACATACACCCACCCAGAAAGCCTTCCACCAGGCAGCACCTACCGCTATACACATGGCTATACCCCTGACTAGTGGCCAGAACCCTGCTCTACAGCCATTCCCCAACTAACTTAAGGACCTGACGTACTGCAGACTTGACCCAAACACCCCTTCTCCCCACGGGGGCTATTATGTAGAAAGACATCAGTCATAGTCACTGCCACTAGACAGCATAAATACGAATGCACACACACACATCCATCAAATGGCCAAAATATGGTATATGTACTCACCCCCTTGTGACTGCTGTGCAGCCTTTAAGTGCCCATCGATGTCAGGGTATGCCACCGCCAGGGTGCGTTGCATAAGGGGGGGTCAGTGCCCAACGGGCACCCCTTCCTCGTTGGGAGGACTTACCCAGCTGGGCCTCACAGATCTTCCTCGCCCAGCGCTACAGGTCCTCCCACCTCTTCCTACAGTGTGTACTCTGCCGGTTGTAGACCCCCAGGGTCTGTACTTCTTAGCGATGGCATGCCAAAGTCCCCTCTTCTGGTGGGCGCTTACCTATTAGGGACACACAGAAAAGTAACACTGAGGTCAGACACTGGCCAATCCTATACAGCTGGCTATACGTCCACTATGGGATGAAAATTTCAAACAGCCTAACAGCACACAGACACGCAGCATGTCAGGAACCCTGGACCATACAGTGTCACAAGTGCACACATGTATGCAGCCAACCCCCACCACTACACACATCCATGCCCCCCAATCCTCCTACTCACCTGTACCTCTGGCCGACCGTAGAGCTTCACATACAGGGGTAGGACCCCATCCACGAGCTTCTCCAATTCCTCGTTGGTGAAGGCTGGGCCCTTTCCCCTGCAACACTTGCCATTTCCATGACCAGAGGCAGGACACAGCAGTACACTCAGTGGAGTACCTGCATGCAGGAGATCAGGGAGTCTAGGGAAGTTGGGGTGATGACTTTGCGTACGCACAGTGGTGGTGTGCACGTCACCGCCGGCAGCAATCATGATACGCTAAGAATCCCTATTGACAAGCATGTTAACCAATGAATTTGCCCACGGTGGTAAACACCGCCTTACGCTATTACGTCAACCGCTAGCTGTTTGAGGTCACTTCCACCACAACACTTCTGGATTACAGAGGGCAAACATTTTGGCCTTAACTACGCAGTTGTAAATGTAAAACCCTCATCAGAACAATGCAGGCCCTATTGTCCCCTAAACACCCATAGGCATGTAACAATATTCATTACCTCACTTGACCAGTCCTGACATATCATTGTGGTCATGTTGCTGTAATGTCACACACATACTAAACATTTGTGTCGTCGACAATCCTGCCAGCAGAGCTGAACGAAAAACAATGTGTGCAGATGTATGTGTCTCACACATGTTTTCAACTCCTCTTAAGTACAGACCCTTGTGTCGAGGAAGGGCCCCATTGGTGTACAGAATACTTGTTAATTTGCCGACCATGGTGGAGCGTCACATCATTATCAATTACATACTCACTCGTGCAACTATTCATGAACTTTGTGCATTACTAGATCCAGCACTGAGACCGGCAAATCGTAATCAGCATGCCATCCCTACTGAAGTGCAGGTGCTCTCTGCACTCCATTTCCTGGCCACAGGATCATTTCAAGTGACAGTGGGCATGGGTACAGGTTTTTCACAGCCAATTTTTAGCATTATACTGTCCAGATTCCTGATTGCATTTGTACGACACTTACAGTCCTATGTGAGGTTTCCCCAAAGTGCTGACCTCCCTGCCATCAAGTCGGACTTATATGCCTTTGCCAACATACCCCATGTGATAGGCGCCATCAATGGCACCCACATAGCTATTATCCCCCCAAGAGTCAGTGAACAGGTGTACAGAAACAGGAAGAACTTTCATTACATGAACATTCAATTGGTGTGTACAAAGGGTGGATCATAGGTAGGTGTTTCTGACACTTATTGCCACATAGCAGACAGCCAGGACCTCTGCCTCTGAGGGTTGTCAATGACAGTCCTGTTTTGCACCTTTTTCTAGGTGATTCTGGCTACCCCAACTTGCGTTGGCTCCTGAAGCAAGTGAGGAGTCCTGGAACAGATGCAGCGAGGAATTACAATGAGGCCCATGGACGTACTAGGGGGGTTATAGAGCACACTATAGGTCTCCTCAAGGCTAGATTTTGATGCCTACATATCTCTGGTGGTTCCCTGGCCTATGGGCCTGAAAAGGTGTGTAGAATAGTGGTGGCCTGCTGCATGCTACACAACGTGGCTGTGAGAAATTCCATCCCCCTCTTGGAGGAGGAGGGTGCTGTATATCCAGACCAGCTTCCTTAGAGAGGGGATGAGAGTGATGGTGATGATGTGGAGGGGGAAGATGTAAATAGCAAAAGCCAACTGATACAACTCTACTTCCAGTAACGTTGTGGGACAATTGGATGAGATTGTTGTCTGTGCATCATACTGTCAGTGTGCCTTGTCATCATGGGGGGTGTTGGGTCAATACTCATTGCCACTGTGACCAGGTCTGCATAGGACAGGTTACAATATAGTATAATAGTTAAAAAAAATCTGTAGGCACAACAGCATGTAATGTGTGGGGTGCATTTCCTGCTACTCAGATAATAATAGAATGGTTATCATACAGTTGCATCCATACTTCACTTTGTTTTTACTTAATGACAGTGGACATTGTAACAGGCGAAAAGGCCTTTTATTGGGTACAGGGATTAAATTGTGCAGATTACAGTGATGGGAGTTGGCTAGTGGTGGTTGTACAATATGGCAACGTGGTTGCAGTATTGTTGGCAGTAGTGGTAGGTCCACCAATGCTTACAAGAGTTTGTTGTAGTTTTCACACGGTTTGGTCATTGATTCAGTGGGACACTTGGAGGATAGTTCTTGCCAGAGTCACTTCTTTGAGGGGCCCTTGGTCTTGCCAGGTGTTCCTGTGCCTTATCTGGGCATGAGGGTCCGTTTGGGCGCCTAGTGTTGGCCGGTACAGGTTGAGATGGATGTCACCCGTGGGTCATGAGAGGGTGGTACATGTGCAGTTGCTGCTGATGCTGTTGTTGTCCGGTCTGTACCCTGGCCTGTAATAGGGGCTTCCTGGTCTGTGTGGGCCTTAGGCTGTGTTGGGACAAGGTGCAGCAGCGCACCTGCTATGCTGGCCATTGTGGCATTGTGCACTTTCCACTGCTCCATGGCCTCTTGGTGGTGTGCTAGCTGCATCCTTTGACTCTGCTCCAGGGTGGATACTATCTGGGCCAATCTGTCCTGGGTATGGTGATATGCTCCCAGGACCTCAGAGATCATTTCCTGGGCTACAACATCCATCCTGTGGCCTCTCCCATGAGCCACTGATGCCCTCCCACTTGGCCTAGCCCCCTGTGCCTGTGTCCTTTGCACAGGTCTGGTGGTACCACTTGTACCAGGGCTTCCTGCCTGTTGGTATGGGGTGACTGTGGCCTCTGTCCTTGTGTTCCACCAATCCGTGGCCTGGATACACAGGTGTGGGGACGGTTGCCCTGGGCTGATGTTGTTGGCTGGGTGGTAGGGGTGTCAGTGGTATCCTGGGTGGGGCTGCTGTATGGTGACAGTCCAGGACTGCGTGAGGAGCCATGGTGATCATCAGGGTTCCATCCCCAGTGTCCTGGGAGGTGCCTCTGTCTCCCTGTGGGGCACTGCCACTCCTTTTCCTGTCCATCATGGTGGCATGGGTGGTGGTGCCTGTTGGGGGGAATGGGCATGTCTGTTACATTAGCATGATCGGATGGGGTTCATAGGACTGGGCGGTAATGTGCAGGTTTTCACACTTTGGGACCATGCAGGTTGCTTTCGTGAGGTTAGCATTGCTTTTTGCTTAGGATGTGGAAGTGCATTGTGGGTGCTGTAGGCCATTGTGATTCCTTGCAGGGGTGGGTGGCTGTGCGCAGGGGGAGGGATGTGGGCCTGTTAGTGGGTTTGTGGTCATGCAGGGTGACTGGATGTAGTGATTGTAGCCTGGCTGGGCTTGTGGTCCAGGTGGTAGTTGGAGAGGTGAGGTGGTGCATGCATTCCAGGTGTGATGGATATGGGGTAGTTATAAATGACTCACCCTAGTCCATTCCTCCAGTGAGTCCAGTGAGTCCCTCAGGGTGCAAGATGGCCAGTACCCTTTCCTCCCAGTCAGTGTAGTCGGGTGGTGTTGGTGGAGGTCCTCCCCCAGTCTTCTGGACTGCAATGTGGTGCCTGGATGCCATGGACCTGACCTTCCCACGCAGGTCGTTCCATTTCTCTAGGATGACTTCCCTGGTGCGTGGATGGTGTCCCACTGCATTTACCTTATTGACTATTGTCTGCCATAGCTCCATCTTCCTGGCGATGGGTGTGTGCTGGACCTGTGCCCCAAAAAATTGTGGCTCGACCTTCAGGATCTCATCCACCATGATTCTTAGCTCCCTTTCTATGAAGGGTGGGTGTTTGGGGAGTGCCATGGTGAGTGTTGTGAATGGTGTCTTGTGTGGATCTAGGTGAGGGTGCTCTTGTGTGGTTGGGTGTATGTACTGTATAGTGGATTGTGACGTTCGGTGTCTGCTTCAGGGGTTCTCTCTATTAGTTGGCCTAATGTCATTGCAAAAGATTGTGGGGTATGTCTGTGAGTGTTTTATAGTGTTGTGGATGTGTGTCAGGTGTGTGGGTTTCAAACTTGCCAATGTATGCATTTCTTGCTGTTGGGTCCACTTCCCGCCCAATGGTCGTTTGGCTTCCACTGACCGCCGCCGTTATTTGTGCTTCATTATTTGGAGGGCGGGGTGTTTGTGTGCTCGGCCGTGGCGGGGTGGGAGGTCCATCATTTCCGCTGATAAGGTCCTGGCAGTGACTGGTGGCAGAGATTTTTGTCAGATTCTGATTTTTTTCTTCATTATATGGCGGTTTTCTATTCACCATCAATGGCGGTCTTCTGTTCACCATCGCCACGGCAGTCGACCGTGTTTACCGCTGTGTTCATAATGAGGGCCACAGTGTTAAACACAGCACTGGTGCCCACTTGAGAAGTAGCTTTGCTGCATGGCAACTGATTGTACTGCAGACTTCAAACTGTCAATCACATTGTGTGTTTGAGGATGGCTTTTTGGATTGGTGTGGCTGACTGCAATTTCTAGGGTCTACATCTTAGCAGTTCTAAATTCTGCACTACTCAAGAGAAAACAGATCTAAGTTCCAGATCAGCTGAGTTAGCTCTCAGGGTAGGCTGCAAGTACAATACCTACCTACTGGTACATGACAAGCTAGTGATATCTCCGAGCGTCCTGTAGGAGACACTCGGTTTAGGTAGTTCTGTGTCTACGGCGTGTGTGGGGGGGTGGGAGGAAGATGTGTGCTATTGGCTTGGAATTCATGGTGTTGAATGGTAGGCGATGAAGCATATGTGTCGGGGTTTGTGTGGATTGTGGAATGTGCATGCTAGGTGGAATACAGATTGTGAATAAAAATCAATTGCATGTGGGTGCTAGGCTGGAAGGTTTGGTGGTCATACTGCTCTTCCCTCTGTGTACCAATACTTGTGAATAAAATGTTTCTGCAATGACTGATGTGCATCACTTCCTTTTCTGCCTGACTTCATGTAATGTTTTTCACTATCACATTCTAAAATTTAGACACCTCAACTGTTTGGCCATAGACGTTACCGAAAAGCTATCAGAATACATGCAAGAGCCAAACAGACATAAGCAAATTCTGTAAAGGTCTGATGAGTACAGCTATATATAACAGAAATTCCTCAGAGTCTACAAAACAAGCAAGCAAGTCTGCCAACATGGAAGACAAACCCCTGACTAAAGAAGACATCATGGACCTGCTGCAAGTCCTCCATAAGAAATGGCAGGCAGACATGCACAATGAACTGGTGTGAGCTCTTAAGAGCCTCTCTGAAATGATCTCCACCCTAAAAAAAATACTTAGACCAAGTGGCCCAGAGAGTTCAAGACTTGGTAGCAATGAGAGATGCTCTCAACCTGACAAATCATAAAATTTGCCTCAGAATTGATGACATAGGCAACAGTTTTAGGAAACTACAACTCAAATGCAAAAATGTGTTTACTGCATTAGGCAAAATAATGTGCTATTTGAAAATGTGGTGGAGGACAAAGAAGGGGGCCTCATTATGAATTCTATCAAACACATTTCTTGGATCCTAAAGTAAGGAAGAAGTCCACCTAGGAACAAAGTTTAGAGTGGGCCCCTTATGACTAAAATGGAATGACTAAAATGTAACCCCTATGAGAGATATTGTGGCCATACTAACATTCTTTCAACAAAGAGAGTGCTTGCTTATGCCTGCTGAAATGTAATGGTGACAACATCATTTTGTTGCAGGATATGGCCCTGGCAACAGTAACCAAATGTAAATTATTCAGCTCATTGGAAGAGGAACTCTCAAAGAGAATAACAAGATTTCCTTGAACACAATTAACTTGCAGAATGCCCATTCCAATTGGAGGCATTAATCACCATGTCACAATTATACAAGAAGGCCTGCAGAAAATGGATTTACTTTTCCCTTCAAACTTCAAATGATCCAAACCATCAAAAATGCCCAAATGGTGATCACAGAGACAAAGGTAAAGGTAATTAAATGCTCTTGTTATTGTGACGAAGGGTAGATTAATGGTCCTAAAGCAATCAAACTGCAATTTTGAACTATAATCACAGATGGAAGACTATACATTTCGCTCTTGCACACAAAACTCAAAAGAGCCCTGGTAGCCTGGAGTATACTGAAAAGGTATTCTCACACATCCCAGTAACACATTAGTCAAAATGAAGGTGTGAAGCCTTAGTAGGGAGGAAAGCTGGCAATGTAGAAGCTTTTTCGAATTTGCAATTTTGGATGATAAACAATGTGTATGAATTAATAATTTGTATCATGCATATAGCTGTAACTGATGAACTAATTGTGTTGCACATGCTTTGATGTGTGGTTAATACCGTGGCAAAGTTACACCACATTTTCATTTGGGACATCATTTTATTAAATAGTTTCAGTCATTCATTCTGCTCTTGTTCATTCTCCCTCCCAATCAATGTTCTCTTTCCACATTTTCTGCAGAGCACGGAGTGCTGATGTAGATAGTAACTTTCCTAAGAAAGTGTGTATTGTAGATGAAGCTTTCCATCATGTTCTCTAAGTATCATTTTGAAGGACTTTCATTGGAATTCCTGATTTAGGTTTGCAGAAGAATAATGATGTATGTGCCTTTGATTGAGAAAGTATTCGTATTGTTTTTTACACCACCGGACTGCAGTTGCTGAGGAAGTGAACTGAACAATTCTTTTATCTTAAGAAGTTAGTGCTAAGGGGTATAAAAATGATGATTCAGTTGTTGTTTTGCCAATGTGATCTAACCGTAACCATACATGCTGAACATGCAGCTTTACTAATTGTAATGCATCAAATGTGTTTAAAAAACCCTGGTTTTGGGGGTTCCAGGTCAAATGCTAATTTTCCTCCTGAAATTGTCTAATTTACTTGAGACGAGAGGAGAATGCTGTCAGTACTCTACATAAATTTGACAAATTGAGAGATTTAAATGCATAAATAGGGATTATCTATGGTCTGATTTTTGATTGTGTTTTTAGTACTTAAGCCTACATGGCATTTATTTCATTTTATGTTCATTCATACCAAGATTTCTACAATACATTTTTAAAACGATTACTGATCTAGACCTCCTTGAATGAGTAGTCGCTGTTATTATTTAGATTTACTCTGCTAGTTAAAGGGGCTCAATGTTATGGAGTGTGGTATCTATTGCCTCTATATCAACTGAACTCGAGATGAATCACCAAAGGTAAATTTTGGGGTGTCTCAATAATTGGGGTTCAGTAGATTATTGGGGTTCAGCTCCCACAAAAACATGACCACAAAACAGAAGAACCCTGGAACATTATCATGGTTTATATTTTCTGCAGCAGGGGCTGATTATGCCTACCTTATTGTTACAGTGTTTGGATTTATATTTATTTAAGTTTTACATTTTAAGGTCGCAGTTCAATGGTTATTAGTTAAAGTCACAAAACAAAACATGCACACGGTTACCTATCTTTAATTTTTACTTTAATTAGTCTTAAGGTCTTAGTAGCTCTGCTCACTGCTACTAGGCTATTGACTATATAGAGCTGGGCTCAAACAAGATGCACGTAACTGCACTGCTTATAAAACTCACCGACGACAGCCTTATAAACCTGGCTTCAGGTGTGTTTATGCCAACTGTTCAGCTGTTGGGTTTGAAAAGTCTCACCCTTGTGTAACTCTCCAAAATCCCATTGTGGAGTTCAAATTCCAGAGCTGTAAATTCAATACTCTATTCAGGCATATGTTCCCTCCCGTACTTAGGGCCTAATTTAAAAGGATTTTGCCCCACCTTGGCATAATTTATTTTTTTTACATTAATGCAATGCAAAATCAATGCTAGATTTACAAAGTGGCGCTAGAGGCCTCTAGTGTCACTTTTCTGGGCTAGCACTATATTTCATTAGCTTCCTAAAAAATGATGCTAGCCCACTTGCACTGTATTTACAAGCATGTCAAAAAATTATGCATGCCTAGGAAAAGTTGTGCTAAATCAGACTAGCTTCAAAATGTTAAAGCCTGGTGAGACCGAACGTTAAAATGACTCCCAGGCAAATATACATAAGGAGAAACACCCTGGCAACTTGGAAGACAACATGGACCTACTTCTCTTACAACTTGGAACACAACATCCAGCACCACCCCAGTTACCACCACCCAGGCCACAGAGGCCATGTAGGAGAAGGGAGCATGTCTACTGCCAGTGGGCATCCCTGCTGGGCCTCAGGTAGGAGCAGGTCATCACCTTCTGCCGGCTGTGCAGGGAATCCATCAACCAACTGCTCTGCCTCTTTGCGTCACATCTGCAGCCAAGGGTTGAGCGGTCTATCAACATCTCACCACTGACCAAGCTTCTGGTTGTGCTTCCATCTGGATCCTTCAAGACCACAGCAGCACAAGTGGGAGGAGTATTGCTGCCCTTACTGTCTGCATAACAGTCCTCAGTTCTAGATGCAATCATCTGCCTCATACCCCAACACCTAGCAATTGCAGCATGAAATCAAACAGGGCTTCTATGCAATTGCTGGGTTTCCACATGTCCTCAAAGCCATGGACTGCACCCATGTGCAACTTGTACCATCTGCCACAACAGAACATGTGTACCGCAACCAGAAGCACACACACTGAATGTGCATTTCATCATGGACCATCGCAGATTAATCATCAGTGTGCTGGCCAAGTACCAAGGCAGTGCCCATGGCTCATTCATCTTCAGAAACTCAATCATAAATCAGAGGCTTCAGAATAAACAAAGCAGGAATGGCATGCTTGTAGGTAAGCAAACAGCACATACCTAACTGACAGAAGAACAAATAGATATGGCCGACACAATACACATATCACTCTCTGCCCTCACAGATAAGAACTGAAAGTTGAGGCCTGTCACATATACATGCACTATGCTTCTGTACACAGATCTAATGCAAATCACCATGACATACAGGTGAAGACATCTCAAGCCACTTTTGCATACGTTGCATGATGGAAAGGCAAACAGCCATTCATGACAGACAGGAAATCTGCTCTACTTCTCTGTGTGCAAGGGAGGTGTGCTGTCTGTCCAGCGGGGTGGTTACATGTAACATACATGGGACATCAGCGCTACCATGCCTCAAACATCAGGGATTATATTCCACTGCTGCCCTGTCCTTGTGCCACTCTGTCCCACCAGAACAATATTTGTTGGATGCTCCACTGGCACAGTGTGCCAGTCCATAGTTACAAGGCCATGCAAAGCCACCTTGTATTGCTTATCATGGCCTTGTAAATATGGACCGCTGACATTCATAACCATGTGTGAAAGGCCTGATACATGGGTGTTACTTGGGGTATACCCACACAACACCCATGGACAAAAAAGGTACCTGATATATTCACAGAGTTACAAGGCAGGGAATGCATCACAATTTTATGACATCTCAGGGGTGGCATAAGAGTGACGCAATGGGCAGCAATATCCCAGTCACTCCTTGTATCTCTCTCTTTCTATGTGTGCTGCACTATGAAGCACACACAGAAAGAGGGAAACACCTCCCTTGACTGTTAGCTCTCTTTGTGAGCACAAAGGTGTTACCTCCTGCATAAAAACTATCATCCCCACAATGCATGCACCCTTGCACCATGTTGCAAGGCTGCCTACTTCGGTGCTAGGCATGAAGTTGTGCATCAGTACAGGGGGAGAGGACAGAAATGTGCCACATCTTGTCAATAAGGTGCTTTCCTGGCACTTCACAGTGGTGCATGGCAGCAAAGCAAGGCATGTGTTGTGTTGCCATGGGCCATGTCAATGAGGTTATAGGTGCCAGAAGACAAACAACCGGCCATGGGCAGGTCACATGTAATTGTATAAATGACCAATGTTAAGTCAAATAACCCACACCTAACATGTGTGAAGTCCATCGGTGCACACAGATGTCACCTGCCATGCTACTGAGACAGTAGCCTTGGCTAACACTGTATGCCAAGGACTCAAACATTTGTCAGGAACTGCAAAATTTATTCAATGTGACATATGTGTCAAATCAATGGGTGAAAGATGCATTACATTGGTGACAACTCACAACGTCCACATCTTTTGCACTTACATGTATCACAGAGGACAGTACATCTTGCTTGAATGCCAATCAATGTCATTACATGTCTCATGTTGTTGACTATGGGTCTGAGTACATGATTGAACAGCATAACTTGTACACAGATGTGGGGCCATTTGCTGTAAACAGCATTCCCACAAACCACCCCCACTCACTGTGCAGATTCCAAAGGATACTGTCTGTAGCTATGGCTAACTACTCCTCACAAACTCATCCACAGGAAAGTCAAGCAGATTTCAAATTATGGCCATAACAGGGCCTGCTACATCGTGAAAGTGGCTACCAGATTATACCAGTATGACTCCTGGAGTCACAATAGGTTGTGGGACCATTTACCCTACTCCCAACCAATAGAAATTGAAACATTACCACTGTGTTTCATGTTGCCAGACACATGTGGAGTACATAACCTCCTTTGGGCCAATGCAACGAGGAGTAGGAACAGCTAGACAATAAGGGCCATATTTATACTTTTTGACGCAAAACTGCGCTAACGCAGTTTAGCGCCAAAAAAATTAACGCCGGCTAACGCCATTCTGAACCGCCATGCGGGCGCCGTATTTATTGAATGGCGTTAGCCGACCGGCGCTGCCTGGTGTGCGTGAAAAAAAAACACGTACACCAGGCAGCGCCGGCGTAGGGCAAAATGGTGTTTGGGCGTCCAAAAATGGGGCAAGTCAGGCTGAGGCAAAAAAATCGTCTTAACCCGATTTGCGCCATTTTTTTTGGGCGCCCAGACGCCATTAACATGACAAAGACAGGAGTCATGCCCCCTTGCCCAATGGCCATGCCCAGGGGACTTCTGTCCCCTGGGCATGGTCATTGGGCATAGTGGCATGTAGGGGGGCACAAATCAGGCCCCACTATGCCACAAAAAAAAATAAAAAAAATACTTACCACAACTTACCATTTCTTCCCTGGGATGGGTCCCTCCATCCTTGGGTGTCCTCCTGGGGTGGGCAAGGGTGCAGGGGGTGTCCCTGGGTGCTTGGGAGGGCACCTCTGGGCTCATTCTGAGCCCACAGGTCCCTTAACGCCTGCCCTGACCCAGGCGCTAAAATCCGGCGCAAATGCGGGTTTTTTAGTCCCGCCCACTCCCGGGCCTCATTTTTGCCCGGGAGTATACATACGACGCATATGCATCGCAGTCATTTTTTAAGACGGGAACGCCTACCTTGCATATCATTAACGCAAGGAAGGTGTTCACGCAAAAAAATGACGCTAACTCCATGAACTTTGGCGCTAGACGCGTCTAACGCCAAAGTATAAATATGGAGTTAGTTTTGCGCCGAATTTGCGTTGAAAAAAACGACGCAAATTCAGCGCAAACGGAGTATAAATATGCCCCTAAGGGCTATATTTATACTTTTTGACGCAAAACTGCGCTAACGCAGTTTAGCGCCCAAAAAATTAGCGCCGGCTAACGCTATTCTGAAGCGCCATGCGGGCGCCGTATTTATTGAATGGCTTTAACCGGCGTTAGCCGACCGGCGCTGCCTGGTGTGCGTGAAAAAAAAACACGTACACCAGGCAGCGCCGGCGTAGGGCAAAATGGCGTTTGGGCGTCCAAAAATGGGGCAAGTCAGGCTGAGGCAAAAAAATCGTCTTAACCCGATTTGCGCCATTTTTTTTTGGCGCCCAGACGCCATTAACATGACAAAGACAGGAGTCATGCCCCCTTGCCCAATGGCCATGCCCAGGGGACTTCTGTCCCCTGGGCATGGTCATTGGGCATAGTGGCATGTAGGGGGGCACAAATCAGGCCCCCCTATGCCACAACAAAAAAATAAAAAAAATACTTACCACAACTTACCATTTCTTCCCTGGGATGGGTCCCTCCATCCTTGGGTGTCCTCCTGGGGTGGGCAAGGGTGCAGGGGGTGTCCCTGGGGGCTTGGGAGGGCACCTCTGGGCTCATTCTGAGCCCACAGGTCCCTTAACGCCTGCCCTGACCCAGGCGCTAAAATCCGGCGCAAATGCGGGTTTTTTAGTCCCGCCCACTCCCGGGCGTCATTTTTGCCCGGGAGTATAAATACGACGCATATGCATCGCAGTCATTTTTTAAGACGGGAACGCCTACCTTGCATATCATTAACGCAAGGAAGGTGTTCACGCAAAAAAATGACGCTAACTCCATGAACTTTGGCGCTAGACGCGTCTAACGCCAAAGTATAAATATGGAGTTAGTTTTGCGTCGAATTTGCGTCGAAAAAAAAGACGCAAATTCGGCGCAAACGGAGTATAAATATGCCCCTAAGTATGTTGATGATGGGGAGCAAGCCCAAAATGTAACAACAATAGCAGCAACATAGTTGAGTCTACAATGTTTGTCCAGTGTGTGATAGATGCATGAGTGACTCACACAATATCAGAAGAGTGTGATGAAAACATGTAACATCACAGTGTGTAGCCAAAGGTGCCTACTCACAGTGTGAAAAAGTCACACATATTTTAAAATGTTCTAAACTGAAAATGGTGTGGACTTACCTTGGCTGTACCCTGGGTCTATTACCCAGGCCTATGGCCACTACTCTGAAGAAAAGGTCCATGATACATTGGCACAAGCACAATTGAAACTAACAGACTCATGTTTGTCCCTAGTAGATAGCAGGGCAAGGTTGACTCCAACTTCCTATAAGTCACTAGTAGATAATAGGGCAAGGTTGACTCGAACGTCCTATAAGTCCTTAGTAGATAATAGGGAAAGGTTAACTCCTATTACATATGAGTCCATAAGGAAAGGTAGAATCCAAATACCTATAAGTCCCTAGTAGATAATAGGGCAGGGTAGTTTTGACTATCAAATATGCATACATGGACACATGGAAAGAGACGGTGTGTGGAACGCAACCATTCATAGGCAACACAGCAACCCATAGGCCTAGGAAAATGATGTCCAGACACCATACACATATACAGTTCATGCAGGCTGTGCATAAAACACTCTTGCCCAATGCATATATTTTCCGGCAATCGTGTATGTAAAAAATTTACACATGCCATCCGTGGGTAAGAAATTTCTATTTTTTGTTGGTGATGCCTCCTCTAAAATCTAAGCTTAGGCGTGGGGCTTAAAAAGAATGCATTGCCCAAAAACGTGTTGCAGCAGCCAGGGAAGTGATGCAATGGCTCACCTTGTGCCAAACCAGGAACTGCTAAGTAACATTCTCTTTCTGTCACAGTCTTTTTGTCTGGTTTGGAGAGAGGTTGTGTGTTATTGGAGCTGTGTTGAGGAGTGTTGGTAGAGTTGTCTTTTGTGCTGTCTTCTGTCCCTATAGTGCCCCTAACCTCTGTTTTGTTCTGTCTTATTGTGTTTCATATCTTTTTCTGATTGTATTGTTGGGTATTCACCTTTGGAGTAGTTTAGTCTTGTGTGGTAGTTGGGGTTAGTTTGGGGTAATCCTTTTGGTTATTAAGGGTATCATGGGTTGAAAGTGTGATACTTTGGGGAAGGGAAGGGCCCTTCACCTCAGTGTCAATGATTTGGGGGGATTTATCTGGCTGATTATTCACTACCTTACTAAAATGGTGGCCATATGGAGAAGGGTCATACAAGGCTACAAGACAGAGGCACGCAAGCTAAGGTGGGGGAAGGTCCTGTTCCACATGACCCATGTGTTTGAGATGGAACGCACAGCTCACCTGTTAAAACATCACTGGGCAGACCTCATCTCCAGGGGACGGGACCTTCTGTACCACCTTGGAATTGAAGTCAGTGGAGCTATGGGTGAGTACAGAATCTGTGTGGCTGACTCTTGTTTTGCAATTGCAAGTACATGTCTGTTGGCCATATGCCCTCCTTTAGCAAGTTAAGACAAAGGCCAGGGATGTGAGTACTGTGTCTGTCCCAAACAGCATCCATGATAAGGACAGTAATGCCCAATTAAGGAGACAAATGCATATTCTTGTCCTTGTCCCCTGTGTTAAGTCACCAAAATCAGATATGTACCAATGCTGACATACCTCTGTCATGGTGCAAGGGTACATGGTTATCAGGGATTGAGGGACACACATTAGTCCTGCACAATGGCATGGGGTATGACTCCAGAAGGCATACACTGACATACATTGGGTGGGGACTCAGACACACCAATAAGCCACACTCTGTGCTTCTCTAGTTGTGCCATCAGCTGTTGGACGCTACTATTCTTCAGGACAAAGGCAAAAGGCACCGACCCAGGATACTTGGCAGTGATGTGGGAGATGTACTGGTCAGCATGGCACACCATCTGGACAATGAGTGAGTGGAAAGTCTTCCTATTCCTGTACACCTGTTCATTGGCCCTCGAGGGGACTAAGGCAATATGGGTCCTGTCAATGGCCTCAATTACATGTGGTATATGACCCATCACACAGAATCCAGCCTTCACAGTGGGTAAATCATCTATCTGGGCGAATGCGATGTAGCTGCACATGTGTTTGAGCATGGCCAACAAAACCCTTGCAAGGACAATAGAGAACATTGGCTGTGATATTCCTGCAGCCAAGCCCATTGTCACTTGGAAGGAGCCAATTGCCAGGAAAAGGAGCACTGAGAGTATATGCACAAGAGGGGGTATTACTGTGGTGCAACGGAGAGCAGGTAGCAGATCAGGCTCCAATTGTGCACACAGCTCTATGATTGTGGCCGTGCCCAGACAATAGGTTATTTTGATGTGCCTGTCCTCCAGTGTAGCCAAGTCCACAAGGGGTCTTTACACATGTGCTTGCTCCTCATCCTATTTCTCCACAATGGTTGATATCTAGGGGACGCAAAAGTAAGACGGAAGTGACAACAGGAACCATGAATTCACTACAGCAGTGTACACAGAACATGCTTGTACGTTGGACACTGGCATTGTATAGGTGAGTACATTCAACTACAATGATGCACCTTTAAATCTGTACATGTGTCCTAGCATTAGAAAATGGCACCCGCCTGTCCTGTATGCAGGGACAGGGGGAAGTGACCTGACTCCGACGACGTTCGTTGGCTAACATGGCCCTTTATGTAGTTTGGGAACCAATGGTGATCAACGCTGGTGGTGACGGTGTTCATTTCCACGGACGTGACCGCCAGTTTCTTTCTACCACTTCACTTGATTCCTGACTTTCCACAGGATGACATCTCCATTGCGTGCGCTGCTGTGACCTGTGTCTAGAACCTGCCATGGCATGTGCGAGAGGGGAAAGGGCCCCAGCCTTTACGTCGGGAGAGATGGAGAGGTACGTGGATGGGGTCCTACCCCTGTATGGGCAGGTGTATGAGCCTCCAGACCAACATGTTAGTACATCATGTTGAATGCAACATGGATGCATGGAGATGTATGAGTGTGCCAGCAGTGTCCCATTGGCGGGGTATGGCTGCTGGCAGTGTAAATGAAGGGGTACGGGTCATGTGTGTGCCTAATGAGGGGCTAATGCAGTTTGTAGGTCATATGTGTAACAGGCTGGATTGTCTTGTTCATGGTGTCCCACTGTTTGTATTTCTTCTGCAGGTCAGCACCCATCAGAAGAAGGGGTTGTGTCATGCCATCGCCAAGGAAGTATGGACCCTGTGGGTCTACAGCCGTCGGAGCACCCACTGCAGGAAACAGTGGGAGGACCTGAGATGCTAGTCCTGGAAGACTGTGGAGGCCCAGCTGGGGATGGCCTTCCAACGAGACAGGGGTGCCTGTCGGAACATGACCCCCTGATGGCCCGTATACTGGCGGTGGCCAATCCTAAGTTGGATGGACACTTGAGGGCATTACAGCAGCCACAAGGGCGTGAGTACAATATGTTTGACAACCATCTCTGTTGCCTGGCATGGGATTTGCGTGCAGGGTACTAGTCAGTGGATGCCCCAATATGCCTGTTTAGACATTGCTGCATGGTCCTGCTTGTGTAAATAAGGTAAAATACATGTTTTTAATAGCTAGGTAGCTGGCGTCCCATGGCAGACAGGGCTTAGTTGGTCCCAGTGGGTGTGTAGCTGGCAGTTTACTTAGCAAATGAAATGCCAGTCTGGTCCATACTGCCCATTCTCAGTCTCAGTGTGTGACAGTGATGTGTATGCCATCTGCGCTGTTGGTGCTGTGATTGACCCTGAGCTACCTTTCTTTCTGCCCCCTCTCTCTCCTTTTGTTATCCTGTCCATGTGTGCAATAGCATCGTCTGGCGAAGGAGCAGGTGCACCAGCGAGTGAGGGAGCTGCAGCCCACGGGACCCAGGAGGTAGAATCCACCAACGCAGAGGGGACCAGTGGGACAGAGGGCGAATGTAGCACCATGGCAGGGACAGGAGGTGAGACTACTGACTTTGATTCCTCCTCCGATGGGAGCTCCCTGGTGGTGGGCGGACCCCTCTGGGACTATCCCAGCTACAGGTTCTACTGCCACCCCTGTACCAGCACTGCCCTCCCAGTAGCCCTCCTACCAAGTTGCCCGTGCCCGCTCACCCAGGAGGGTGGTCATCTCCTTCGCTCCAGGCACCTCAGGCCCTACTCCAGTCAGCCCTGCTGTCCTCAGTGAGGTGGCCATCTCTGTAGGGCAGTCAGCCATTGTGAATGCCATCCAGGGGCTGGCATCAGAGATGCAGCAATGCAATGCCTTCCTGAAGGCATTCACGGTGCCATGTCTGGCCTACAGAGATCTTTTCAGCTCTGGCCTCCTCTTTGATGGCAGCCAGTGTACTAGGTCTTTCTGTCGCCCCTCCCACTACCTCTACCCCTTCCAGCACCCACTCCCTTCTCCCAACCTAAGCACACATCCAGACAGCCATGCATCCAAACAACACCAAGAAGCAGGCAGACAAACACAAGCCCCACACGTCCCACCACATGCAGGCACACACCCAACATTCCAAGGCAGACACAGCAACATCCACCTCCCCCACTGTGTCCAACCCCCTCCTCCCAGGACACAGAAACGCTCCCAGACATCCACTCTACACACATTCACCAAACATGGGTATACTGTACAGGCACGGGCATCCAAGCACAGCAGACCTACACCTCGTACCACCACTCCCTCAACCTCCACTCCCAAACCTGTCTCCAAGACCCCTCCAGCTGCTTCTCGAAAGCTTTTCCTCTCCCGTGTTGACCTGTTCGAACACACTGACCCACCCCGTCTTTACCCTAAATGTTCCCTTGGCCTTCAGAAACCCACTCCTTGCTCATCCAAGTCCTCCCCAGTCTACCCTACCCATTCCTGTGCTCCTTCCCCAGAGAAGAAAAAGGTCTGTGTTGCCCCTGGTCCCTCTGTCACCCCCCTCAGTTCAGGCCCACTCCTCCTCCTCCCAAAAGCAAGCCCAAACCCTCTCCGCCTAAGCCCCAGATCTCCCCTTCCTAACCTGAGTCACCACCCCCTGCCCCTGAACCCTAAGGTGCCTGGCTGCCCCATTGATGCCCCTTCTCAGTGGAGTGTTCCTTTACATTGTGGGAGTCAAGTGTGGGCTATATATTCCCTTGCAGTACATGTAAATGGACTGGCCAATGGCATTTTTTGGACAGTTATGGATCACTTTAGAAATAAATGTTGTTGCCTAGCAGACGTGTTGTTTCTCTGTTGTGCAGTTGTGCAGCGTTTCACTGAGAGGGTGTGGTGTGCACAGTTGTGTGCATTGGTGCAGGTATTTGTTGGCTTGTGTCTGGTAAGTACATTTTGTTAGGGTCTGTATGGCTTGGGGTGGTGGGAGGGATTTGATATGCGTTGTGGTGTGGGTGGGGTGGGTAGGTGTGTAATTGTGCCCTTTCCTCCCTTGTATGCTAGACTGCGGTATTTAACGTCGTCATCTTCGTTGGTGGTCACGGTCCTGGACAAATGTGATAAGGAGAAGCGCTGGCATTATTTCCAACTCTCGCTCCATGTCGACATCGGCATGTTCAGTGTGCTTCCTGTGAGTGTTTCCATTTATATGTCTCATTTCCACCAGGCTTTGAGTGGTGGGGGTTTTCACCCCGGAACTGATGGCGTGTGGTGTTCATAATATGGTGGTCGGGTTGGGCCTTTCTGCCGCGCTGAAGATAGCCACCGCCATTGTCGCCGGTGCTTTCAAGATAGCAGTGGGTGGATGGGCTGCTGCCTGTTTCTCCTCTACTTCATTATCTGGCGGTCTGCACCGCAGGCCTGTTAGCGGTAGTTACCACCACCGCCGGTGGTGTGGTGCTTACCACCAAGTTCATAATGACCACATTAGTTATCTGGACATGCATCAGATTTGTAAAACACGAGTAGTGAATTTGAAGTGGCGCAAAAGTGAGAGCTGACATTGCAGTCCCCATTTTTCCTTTTTCGATATGTGCTGCATTCTGCAGCACACATGGAAACTGGATGAGGATGAACATGATTTTTCAAGATTATGAAAGTGTCCCTTTTAGCACATGGACAACCATCCTTGCAATGCAGGCATGCCTACAGTATGATGCAAGTGTGCCTGTGTTGGTGCTAGGAAGCAGTGAGTACACCATCATGGAGGAAAGTGCAGGTATGTTTTGCATTTTGGTACATGATACCCATGCCTGAACTTTCTACATGACACAGCACAGCAAGCTGACTGTGTGGGCTGCACTGCACAATATCCTCATACATGAGGCACTAAGAACCCCAATTCCATGGCCAGTGGTGCAGGGTGGTGCAGAAGGTACCTTGCAGTGCTGTCCTTTGCCACCAGGCAAGGGCAGAGATGCACCATATTTGCAATATGGGGGGCATTTCTGTCCTCTTGACCTACCGTGGTATACAAAATTCCGGCTAGTGCCAATGCAGACACCCTTGGACAATGGTACGATAATTCTTGCATTGTGGGGGTGAACCTCTAGGTGCATGAAGGGAGACCTTCCTGCACAGTAACTATCTCAAGGTGTGTTATCGTCTTCCTATGTGTGCTGTATTCTGCAAGTGAGTGTACCTGCAATGATGCAGCACTTCACACAATCTGGTAAGTGAGGTGCTGTTTCTGTCCCGGGTTGTGCTACATTTGGTAGGTCAGTGCACATCACAGTGCTTCTGTGTAAACCCCTTGCACCGCCAATGCCTCCCTTTTTGAGATGTGGAGAAGTGAGGCACAAGGACTTGTAGTTGAGCCCTTACATCTGTTTGCTGTTTGACTCTAAGCATGCCAGCATCCTAGATTTTAGCCTGCATACAGAACATTTTGAAGCGGGGACATGTCTGTCTCCCCCTTTTGACATTACAGAGCTACTGTCTAAGCTTCTTGCACCGCTGGTGCCTCCCTTTCTAGATGTGGAGAAGTGAGGCACAAGCAGATCAAGGGACTTATAGTTGTGCCCCTACATCTGTTTGCTGTTTTACTCTAAGGATACCAGCCTCCTAGGCTGTAGCTTGCATAGAGAACAATTTGTCGCAGGGACATTGCTGCCTCCCCTTTTGACATAACATATTTCCCACCATGCCCCTCAGTGCGACTTACCATGTGGTTGTATTTGTTTGACATGTGCTGCACTGTCGCGTCCTTGGACTCATGTGACCAACTCCTCAGGGATGCCAGCTGCCACCATCTCCTCCAGGTCATCGAGCTCCTCCTGGGGTGCCAGACTTCCACCTCCAGTGTACAGTGTTGGCTTGTGATTGCAGGCCAGTTTCTCCTTTGTTCTGTGCTTGCAATCATGCTAGCGCTTCTTACAGTCTACAACTGTCCTTTTGACCTCTGTCACAATGTTGACTTTGTCAACTAGGGACTGCCGCATTGCCTCCTTCTTCCCTAATTACATTTTGGAGGGGACAAATAGCTGTTGTAGATGGTGTGTCACCTCCCTCATCAAAATGCTGTTCTCTTCCTCACTGAACCTGCACTTCCTCTTCCCTTTCTCCTGGGGCTCTGCCTGGACATTCTGGCTAGTACCTGGGTTGTTGGGGTTGTCCTTGGGGCTATTTGGTCCTGGGTTCTCCATTTCTTGTTCTCCTGTGGTGTTCCTTGTGTATTTTGTGTTTTATTTTTGTGAAATAGTACCTTGCGGCAGTTTTACTTATGCTTTTTGGCACAAAAGTGACGCTATGCTGATTAGCATTAAAATACGTGCCACAAATCAGCCTAGCGCCAGTTTGCTGCACTAGCATAATTTTCCTTTAAGATGAGGCGCAAAGGTTAGTGTGATTTTTTTACGCTACCCAAATCCTAATGCCATGGTGCTCCATGTGACATTAGAATCTAATGTTAGCCGGTGGTAAAAATTTTGATGCACAACTGCGCTAGCCAGTTTAGTGTCAGAATTTCTTGTAAATGAGCACTCTGCTGTCTTTTATCCAATTGATGTGAAACCTCTTCAAACTTCCTTGTAGGCTGGCATTCTTGCTCATTTTGTTTTCCGCAGTTTGAGGAATGCATTTACAACCCACAACTTTCAAACTTCACTAGTTTCCTTTGGCTTAACAATGGCTCACTTTTCATTAATAGTAATTAGGTTCTACAAGCTGCCGGATAGCGAAAGTAGTCAGGTGAAAATAATTTGTGGTGAACTTGTGGGGTGGTGGTTATTTGCCTATGAGGTTTCTTTCATTCAACCTGCAGCATGATTCTCCTATTGAACCATTCATTCATAGTATTGAAGCACTTTAAAAGCTATGCCAACATAAAGGCAGAGATGGGTCAACTTTAGTAATTTTAAAATTTCAGCAGAAAAGAAATTCCTGCCTGTAGGCCTTTGGGAATGAACTGCATTAAATGAGAGCTCTGTGAAGTTCACTGGCAACTTCTGAGTTGCTAGAAAGGCATACCAGGTTGCTAGAAAGGCATACTAGGAAAGCCAGAAAGGTTGCTGGGAAGGTTGCTAGAAGGGCATACTAGGAAAGAGTATTTACTACTCATTTAGAGAATAATAGGCAACTTGGTACAAACACTTTGCTGAATAAATTGCATTCTTGCAGCTGACTTCCTGAGTAGTCTCATGCAATTTACAAATTAACACAAAGTTAGCAGCTATAATAATACCACCTCTGAGCAGACCACTAGATGGAGTAACTGGAGAAGCCACCCCTGTCCAGAGACGGAAACCATGTGAGGAGAAGGTTGTGACTGTGGTGAACATCAATCTTTGGGTGGAGTCCACTGTACAGAGACATGGACTAAAGGCACAGAAGATCACTGTAAAGCATCTACAGCATCACATTTACTTAATATTACAGACATAATCATGCACATAGTACATTGTGAAGTGATAAACTAAGTGGTAAACCGCCATGCAAATGTAACAGATGATGAAGGAGTGCCATACACTAGTTGAAGAATCAGGGGCAAGCATACATCTATATGAACAAACGGTATACTCGAAAAATGGATTTTGAAGCAAGTACAATATCCAGAATGCAGTTTGTGATATGCTCAGTTGGTAGCAAGTAGTCAACAAAAGGGCAAAATTATAAATAGCTGGTAATAGCATGTTATTCCCCAGGCACATGTGTAATTTTTTGCTGAGATTATTCTAATGGAAAAAAAGGCTGTTGGTGATTGTTGAGTGCTGGTGCCTATAGAAAATGCACTATGCAATGGCACCCAACAAGAAAACTACTGTTCCCGGAAAACTTTAAACTCTCACATTGTTTGAAGGTGGTGAGTACCACCTTGGATCAATACAAATAACTTTCCTCATCTTCAACAATGTCCTTGCTAGGCAATCGTGCTACAATGCTGCTGAAGCTAGGACCTTGTGAATAGGTTTGTGTATTTTCTTCTGAATAACTATTGTCACTTGTGACAACTGGAGGACAATTTTGTACCTTAAAGAGGTATTCAGAAATACAGTTTCATTGAGAAAATAAATCAAATGTTCAACTTATTTGAACATTTGACTTTTTGAGGCTGCATCTCTTGAACTCTTGGGTTCCAGAAGAATTATGACCCGAAAAACGTTGATTGTTTATAGTAAATAGGTATTATTAATTACAAGGTACAAAAGGTATTTCTCAAATTATATATATATATATATATATATATATATATATATTTATATATATATTTATATATATTACCTAATGGCAGTCACCACTAGGTACTTATAGTTAGGACCCACTTTCTATTGAAAAAACTGTTTTTGCTTGCCTATATCTTTGGCGCCACTTGACAAATATTCACAAAAGTTTCAAAAAAATGTTGACAGTCACATGAGTTGCTGTCTGGAAAATTTGGGGGTGATCTGTCAAGCAGGGCCTGAGATAAAGGAGGGTGAAATTTAAAGCTTTTCCAATGTTGATTTCCATAGGAAAAATTGAAGAGCGATAGCGCAAAAACCACTGGATGGAACTACACCAAACTTGGCAGAAAGGTAGCTCTTGGTCCAGAAAGAGTCTTTTATGTTATTTGGTGTAAATCCCTCCAGTGGTTTTTGAGAAATTAAAAGAAATCCAAATTTATATATATAGTGGCGTGAAGGATTTGCAACTCCTACGTGAATCCTCGCACCGTGGGGAATACTGTGATTGGTTGGTCACAACCTGTTCAGAAAGTTGCAGGTGCCATTTTATTACCCAGGGCACAGTCCTGGGCAATGGAAATAGGGTTTGATTATAAGAGAAGGGGTCAGAGTGGAAGTACTATGAGCCCTTGTGAATGTTAAAGAGTGTATGAGGGCACAGTTTTTGAGTTAAAAAATGAGGAAACACTTTTTTGTGGTCACAAGAGTCAAGAATCCATCATGGTGTACAGCGTGGCCCCCGTGTGTAGCCACGATGGAGTCATGCTTCCAAACCTGTTCAGACAGTGGTGGCTGACATTTTATAAACCAGGGCACGGTTCCAGGGGAAGGAGATAGGGGCTCATTGTAACAGAAGGGGTTGGAATAGAGGTACACTGGCCCCTTGTGAACATGAAAGGATGTGTGAAGGCACAGCTTTTGAGTTTAAAAATAAGAAACTCTTTTTTTTGGTCATGATCACGGAGTGAAGAATCCATCTCGGTGTTCAGCGTGGCCCCCGTGTTTAGCTGCGATGGAGTCGTGCTTCCAAACCTGTTCAGAAAGTTGAGGCTGCCATTTTATGGCCCCGGGCATGGTCTTGGGGGATGGTAATAGGGACTCATTATAACAGAAGGGGTCAGAGTAGAAATACTCTGATCCCTTGTGAACATGAAAGTATGTGTGAGGGCACAGTTTTTGAGTTTAGAAGGAGCAAAACACTTTTTTGGGCCTCGATTGCCAGGGTCACGAAGCCTTTGTAGGCTTTAGCGTAGCCCTGTGTGAAGTTGCAATGGAGTCACAACTCTTGAACTTGTCAAAAAATGGGAAGAATGTTTTTAAGTAATTAATTACAGTTTAGATAGTGGTGTAGCTCTACGAAGAGCCTTTGGGGGTCATTCTGGCCGGTGGTCAAAAGACCGGCGCGGCTATTCTGGGTTTCCCGCTGGGCTGGCGGGCGACCGCCAGAAGGCCGCCCGCCAGCCCAGCGGGAAACACCCTTCCATGAGGATGCCGAATGGAGTGGAAGGGGTGCGACGGATGCAGTTGCACCCGTAGCGATTTTCAGTGTCTGCCATCTTGGTGGGGCCCTGTTACGAGGGCCCCTGCAGTGCCCATGCTAATGGCATGGGCACTGCAGGGGCCCCCAGGGGCCCCACGACACCCCATACCGCCATCCTGTGCCTGCCGGCCAAAAACCGCCAGGAACAGGATGGCGGTATGGGGGTCGGAATCCCCATGGCGGCGCGGAGGATTCCCCAGGGCAGCGGAAAACCGGCGGTACACCGCCGGTTTTCCGTTTCTGACCGCGGCTGTACCGCCGCGGTCAGAATGCCCAAGGGAGCACCGCCAGCCTGTTGGCGGTGCGGATTTTACCGCCAGGGTCAGAATGACCCCCTTTGTGTTGTTTGTTTGTATATTATTGATGGCAATAAGAGTGGATGCAGAGTTTGAAGTTATTCAGAAGCACTCTGTTGCCTTCGTTTGTGAAGTGCACACCATCTCTTCTATATGTTGTTGCATGTCAAAGCATAGCTTATTATTGTAAATACAACCCATGTTATGATCTTTGATATGCTGAAACACTTTTGTCAACAAGGTTTCTAACTTTGTCAATCTGTGGACAAAATCTTGTTGACCAGTTCCACTTTTGTCTCTGACAGATATTTGAGTACACAAATGTTGAGTGGTGGTAAAGTGTCACTAATTGATTAAAGGTATCTTTCATTAGGAGTTCCAATCCTACTCCAGGGAGTGTGACTAGGTCATTACCACCACAGTGCATAATCATGAGGTGCGGTAGTTGCCAATCTCTAATGCTTTTTACCAATGTTAGCAATTGATGCCACTTTAACCCTCTCTGGCCAACCCAAAAGATATCCACATTAGGCAAACCCAGGTCCTTGTTAATGCTACTGTTTCTTGCATATTCACCAGCCCAATAATTATAGCTGTGACCTACAATCCACACTCCCAGAATTCTTAATCGTAGAAGCAGGAGCCCTAAAGAGAAGGATGCAGTTGAGACAAGTAGTTTTCAAAATGAGAAATGATTGAAAATGAAGGAAGTAGTAGGTTGAGAAAAAGCACAACATTGATTGGATATTGAAAAATAGATGAGTACATAAAAGTAAGATGTAATTAACAGTATTAAGTTACTGCATCTGTGATTGGGTGATATTGTTGAGTAAAATGTGATTACGTTTTGTATAAGCTTATATTTGCAAACAGTCAACCACACCTGCTACAGAACAATTTAAAATCTGACATGCTCCTTGCAGGAAGTGCTGTGACCTTTTGAACTGCTGCTACAGTGCAGTGTTACAAATAAGGTTGCTATGGCAGCTCAAGCAAAAGACAATGGGGGATGAGGGATGGGGGATGGGTGTTTGGTCTGAAGGGTAGATGAATATCTTAATAAACATGTATTTTGCAGGTAATAAGTGTTATTAGAATATTTTATTTAGTGTGCGTTATACCTAATTGAAAAATATAGCTAAGGATTTAATATTAATTTTTCTTACACCATCCAGAGTCACTTCTCTATGGTAGGCAAAGAAGGAGTTTACAGTTGTTAACCATTCAGATCTTGGGTAATAAAAGGAAAATATGGAAGAAAAGTTCTGATTTGTTAAGTACCATGATACCAGTGAGAGGAAAGTTCAGTAAGTTGCCATTAGGGTTCCCTTTGAGTGGGAGTACACTGCTATTCTTATACTAAGGTATTATAATTATAGAAGGAAAAGAGTAGAGAACAATATTCTGAAAGTATTATAACTATCTGGAGCTACTAATCAAGAGGTATGTAGAAAGGAGTGTTTGTATTTTTCTGTAGGTAGAATTTCAGATATGTGCATAAATAAGATGAGTAAATAGTTATAAAAGAGACAGAACTGTATCACATCAATCAACCAATCAATCAATCCGTGCTTGTAAAACACAACTGCTCACCCATTAGGGTCTCAAGGTGCTAGGGGATTTGCATAGAGACAAAAAGTTATTACATGAATAATTTAAATGTATAGAAGTAGATGTACTTGTGTACAATTGCATGGATGAGTGTTTATTTTTTTTATAGTTAGTTTATGTATATGTCAAATCTTTTTAAAGATGTTTCTATATATGTATGTTCATCAGAGAAGTCAATGTACTGTAGGCTATTAGAAGGCGTGCAAAGAGTGTTGTCTATACTATGATATGCATGTAGACATTGAGTGTAACTGTAAAACATTCGGTTAAAGAGTTGTTCAAGCTGTAATATGTTCAGGTTTCGACATGGAGACTAAATAATGAATATATTTTGAAAAGTAATAGCTATAATGATGAACATGGTGGTCATAGAGAGAAATAGAGAAGGATATTGGTATCTGTAGCTGTGTTTACCTATATGTACGTTGTTTTGGAGAGGGCGTACAGATGCTCTTTCTAAGAAAGTGAGATATTCAAAGATATATTAATGTATACTGTGGAGATATGATTTTTACTGTGACATAGTGTGGTTTACACATGAAAAAGAAGATATGTAGCATATGCTCCAGATAGTGATTTGTCTGTGTTTAAAATAAGTAAATGATCAATATATATTATTGTACAGTATTCTAAGAAAATTAAAATATATTAATGTATTTAAAAAAAAATTCCAGATATCTGTTTGTATTAAAAACATACTTCTACAATGCCAAAGAAAACTGTGAATATGTACACAATATACGAAAATAAAAAGGAAGTACTGGCAAGAAAACTAAGTAATTTATTATTATTTTTTGCAAAAAAATGCATATATGTATAATGATGTGCATGAAAAGAAAGATTTGAAACCAAGCAAATGTTGAAAAATCATTGCAAAGGAAAAGTAAGCACAAATGAAAGAAAACATATACCATAAGCAGAAGACAGCAACAGTTCAAAAAAATTAGAGCAAAAATGTTCTGTGCAAGAGTAATTCAGAAGTTACTGAAAGGTAAGCAGTAGTATAGAAAGAGAACACGAGTGTTGAAACACAATACATGTGTTGAGAACATGGTAGATAAGGTATGTTCCTTAAAGAGAAAACTTTTATAAATACTTAAAAGAATGAAAACTGTAGACAAAACAGTGTCATGGATGAAGAGATGCAGTAACAGGAAAAAATGTATAAACAAAAGTAGTTTTTGCAAAGTTTTTACTAGTGAGTGGAAGCACACCTCCAGTACTGAACCATTCCTTAATGAAAAAGGTTATTTGCAGGACACCATATTAGTTCATGCAGTAGATTCCACTGGTCATTGTGATGAGATAAATAAAGGTACTCCTATGGAAAAAGAAGAGATTATTCCTAGAAATATGGGAGACGTAATTGTTGAAGAGGTTTCTGAGAAGACTTAGGCAGGTCCCTGTTTACAATTTGATTTGAAGCAGTATTTGTAATATTCGGCAAGAATCTACAGATTTATTAAGATATTTTGTACATGATTTTCCATGTAGAAGTCTCAAGCAGAAGATAAAAATTTAGCAAGGATTAGATCCATGCAAATTAGGAAAGAATACTAATATACAAGGACACCTATCAGCAGGTTTGTCTAGGAAAGTCTGCCAAAGCACCTTTCATCACTTTAGGCTGTTAGCAGTTCACCGTTCAAAAAAAACAAATGTTGGCAAGTGGATTATTGGTAAAGGCAGGTAAGTACCTACACTTAGCCGTAGGCCAGAAATCCCCCAGGTCTAGTTAGGTCTCAATAAATTAACCCAGAGCTCAACCCTTGGTAGCTTGGCAACGAGCAACAAGGCTTAACATTGGAGATAAAGGGCCTCATTACATGTGTTGAGGTCACTAGTCCTCCAGATTCGCGGATGGCGATGGGACTGCCGCCAACGCGGCAGTCTGAGCACGTCATCATAACCCTGGTGGTCAGGTCAGGAGGTTATGGCGGTCCTAATCCCCAGGGCATCGCTGCCCTGGAGATTACCACCCCTTTCTCCACCAGTGGTTTATGGGGGTACCACCTCCATGAAAAGTCTGGCGGAGGACAGGTGCAGGGGGCCTCAAGGAGGGCCCCTGCACTGTCTGTGCACATGGCATGGGCAGTGCATCTGGCCCCCCTGGGCAACACCCTCACAATGTTCAGCGTCTGCTACATTGCGAGGGTGCTGGTGGACCCTGCGCTACGGCATTGCCGCCGGCTCGATTACGAGCCAGAGGCAATGCTGTGGGCTATTTCCAGCTAGGCCACTGGGCGATTTCTGTCCACTGACCTAGCAGGAAACTCTTAATGGAGCTGGCAGGGATGTGTGGCAGTATCCTCCCCGTCGGAAGTTCGGCGGATGGTGTAAACCGTCCGACAGACCCATAATGAGCCCCAAAGTATGAAAAGCATTCAAGTATCAAAAAACAGTAATAAAATAAAACACAAGGAACTGTTGAAAAATCCACAACTAATTTATAAAAATAGAAAATATTTTTATCTTTCATTTGACACCAAAACAAATGCAGTCGGATAAGGGGAACTGGAGATATGAATATTTGAAGTATGAATGTTTTTTAGCGCTTAGAAACTAAAAATGCCACGCGGGATACCTGGTCGCACCTCTACCAGGAAAAGGTCAAAGTTTAAGGCCAACTGTGATGGAGCCCTGCTCGGCTACAGCAAGTGGTAGGCCTCTGTCAAGAGTTTACCTTCGGGCTTAGCCTTTTTCCTGAAGATTTTCTTCAGCAGGACGAAGTCACAAATCTGATCTGACCTCCTTGGATCCCTCTTCAGATTCACGTCGCAGGAGACCTAGATAAAGAATTCTACGTTCGGGAGTAATGATTTTTCAGTACTGAAATCTTCTTCTGGGCCGAAGCCGAATCTTGATCCGACGTCCCTGGAGCCCTCCTCAAATAAGTCAAGGCAATGGCAATAATTTGCTGCTTATTTACATGTAGAATAACATTTTGGGTTGTCCAGTATGCAAGTTATATGCAAGTACTGCTATGAGAAGTTAGATGATCAGAAAACACCAGCTAGAGCAGTGTATAATAGGGTGTAACATGTGAGTATCCCAGCAGAACTACGAGATTTAAATGTTTATGAATCAATCCTTATAGAAACTGTTCATCCATTTCATGAGATTATACGATTGGAACCAAAAACAGGTAAATTACATCCAACAGAGTTATTGAAAGGACATAAAGGAAGAGTAGTGTATTTGCCATCAGACTTTAAAATAAATGTTGAGACAGTAGGAATAGGGGAAGACAAAGAAGAGCCATTTCGTATCTTCGGAAATGATATACCAACTAAGAATAAAACAATTTGGCAAGAGTTAGTAGATGATAACAAAGTTAAATGAGCAACTGTATACCTGGTACAAAATAATCTGTTTTTATAAAAATGTTACTGTTGATCCCGATGTGCCCAATGTTGATGATGTCACTTTGTCAGGCAGTAGCCAACTAGTAAAAGTAGATCAAGTCCAGGTAGAAGAAATTTATGAGCACTATACTATCCATCCATTATATTCTAAAGAAGACATAGGAGATGCTTTTCATCTTTTCCAAATGAAGCAAGCTAAGTGAGTGTTTGGGACAAAAGTTTAGAGGTTTGCTGGTTTCCACAGCTTTTCCCACTGCAGTACATGACCGGTATGACCAATACAGATACCAGCAGCTGAATACCGAATAATGCAATTTGTATTCAGAAGATCTAAGATTTAGACAGTGTATTCCATATATATTTCATCTACTTTTTGAAAGTGACTTGGCTGGACTTTGTAAAAAAAATATACAGGAAAAAGGTGAGAAATTAGAATGCAACTTGATTAATTTGATGGCATGTCTATGGGGAACTAATGAATAGTGGTACCGGTGTCATGAAGATCTGAAGTATATGCTGAGGCACCGAGGTCCACCTACCTGGTTTTTTACATTGAGTTGTGCAGAGTATGTATAGGGTGGTCTTATTTAATTCTTAAGAAAAGCAAACTCTAATATCAAAGATATTAATCTGAAAACACCCGGAGAACAGTGCTCACTAGATCAAGCTAATGGGTGTAGATATTTTAACCACAGATTTCAAGGTATTCTTGCTTTCTTCTGCAACAAGTTAAATCCCCCTCTTGAGAGAAGTAACTGATTTTCTTTTGAGGAAAGAGTACCAAGCAAGAGGTGCTCCACATATTCACATGCTACTGTTGATAAAGATGCACCAAAATTGGAATCAGAAGCTGATGAATCAGTGATGTCTTTTACAGAAAACTATGTGGCATGTAGCATACCAAAACACATATTTTCATTGTACATACAAATCCAAAGAATTTTTTTACACAAGACGTAATTTTGGATTTCCATGGCATGTTATTGCAAACAGAAGAGTAAACAGCTTTTTGTCCTCAGTGAGACATACATTGACAAAGAAATCTCCAAAAAATACATATATTTTAAAAAGAACAGAAGTCCAAATACATCAATGAATATAATCCAGTCATTTTAAATATGTGGGATGCTAATAAGGATATTACATTTGTTGCAGACAATTCAATTGCTGTGGGTTGATATGTTACATCATACATTAAAAGAACTGAAAAAAGTGAAATGAAGGAGATGTGGGAGGAGATTTTTGAGGAGAAGACTCTCAGCAAGAAATTGTATTCCTTCAGACTGAAAATGCTTTCTCACAGGGAAATAGGGTCTTATGAGGCCTGTGATAGACTTAGTTCAGCAAGTTGCTTCTCAAAATCATATGGAATTTTATGAGCAAGCCTTGGCCTATCTAGTACAAGAAGCAGAGTACTGAAATCCTTCCCTGAATTTCAGTACATGGCGGAATTTGATCCTGAGAGTACATGTCTTGTAAAATTGAATATATTGGATACATACTATCCAAAAAGAAATACCCATCTAGAACACAAATGCCTTCATAAAATTCTTTAGAACTATTGATATAAAAGTAATGTAAGTATGCTGTTGAAGGATGTGATGGATGTTTAGTGAAACATGAAAATCAAAATTTTATTAACCATCGAAAACTTACGTGTCAAACTTTAGAGAAAAGAGAATTTTTCTATTTAGCACTTCCACAAATATTTAAACATTGGCGTAGTGAATTGGAATTACTTGGAGATTGTAACTGCTATGAAAATTCTTTCAATGCTGGAAAAGACACTATTGATTGTCATGTGTTAAAAAACTATTTACAAATGTTAAATGAAGAGATACAGCAAGAAGAAACAATTGCTGCTCAGATTGCAAAGAATAGTTCTCAAAGCAGCCAGAGTTTGCTGCATTTAAATCAAGATCCTCTTGGAAAACGTATTATTGAAAATGAAGCCCTAGCCATGAATGAAGTGGAAACTGCTATGGAACAAGCTAGATTAAAATCAGATCACCTAGATGTGTTAGTTGGACAACTAAATAATGAGCAGAAAGACATTTACATTGAAGTAAAAGAAAAAATAGAACATGGACTACAAATGAGAGAAACAACTGCAGTTGCTCAATATTTCAGTCAATTCTATTATACATTAGTGGAGAAGCTCGTACTGGTAAAAGTTTTTTAATTAAAGTTATCTCTACTTACAAAAAAACACAAATTCCAACGTATTGTGTGGTAACTGCACATACAGGATTTGCTGCACATAACATCAAGGGAAGAAGGTTACATAGACTGTTAATGTCAGGAATCCCCAAGGTGCCTCCTGCATTATCTGTCAGCATCCCCAGTGATTAGGGTTAAATCATATCTCTATTCTTGGGTAAAGCTTCATGTTTCTAAGTAAACATAATATGCTGTGTTACACAATTGGTTTTATCAATGCTTGTTTTACCAATGCTTGTTTGCTAATGTGAGCAGGTGTAGACATGTGCTTCTAATTGGGTGTGGTAATGCTAATTTCATCCACATGTGGAAACTCAACTGCCTTTCTGATTGGCTATAAATAGCAGAGTGAAGTGTGCCTCCATGCTTGGCTTTGTTTTGATTCCTGATCTCAGCATCTGACTTGACAGTCCAGCCCCTGCTGTCATCCTCATATTCAGGACTTTTGAGGCAATTTCTTTCTTCATTCCTGTACCAGCTGACACCAGGCATTCCTCCAACACACCGGAAAAGGCTACAGCTAAGTGACTAGTATTCTCCAGGGAGTTTTTTATTTGAGCGCTGCGCTTTCCTAGAACAGCTGGTTTATTTTAGACCTTGTATTTTGGCAGAGTGCTTATCTTGAAGAGACAAATATATTTCTGAACATTCTACATTATTACTGTAGTTACTTGCCTACATGTGCTTCATGAAATTTGCTTGAGCTCAAGTACTACAAAAAGTGACAGCGCAATTTAAAAAGAGCATTTACATGACTTTTCTTTCTCTAGTATCATAACTCTTGGATTTAAATTGTGTAATTCATGCCTGTGTTTCAGGTTTGGGGAATTTGCTTTATGAAGGGTTTTTCACACACACAGTGAAACCAAACCAAACTGTTCCACCCTAACTGTTTGAACCCAGAGTGGAAATTTGTATTTCTTGGATTGTTTTTGTTCCTTTTAGTTTAACCCTATGCATGCAGGAAAGCTATATGCGATATAATTAATGCCCTTGTTTGTCTTTCTTTTGCATGATAAGTGCAAACACAGTTCGAATTGTAATGTGCAACAACGAATCTCTGTGAAGCCAGCCCTAGTGTCGCAGTACTTATTGTTATGGAACTCAGTTTGGGTTTTGGTAATTCAGTGTTAGAAATTGTGCCAAAAGTTATTATTCTCCCAAAAAAAGTGCTGGAGCATGCCGGTGTTCTTCTACAGCTCCCATGCCCATATCAGAAAGAGTGATTCAGTTTAAAGGAAGTTGGGTGCACTAACTCTACTATCACTCTGTCAACATCGACCTGCCCCCCCCCCCTCGAAGATACCGGGTGCCTGGCTGGACCGGCAAGACGTGGCAGTGTTTGTCTCTTTCTCTTTTACTCCCCATTTCTTTTTGGAACGCCCGCCGGTGCTTCTGTGTCCACCAGGAAGTGCCAAGAGGTGTTCCAGGAGGTTGGGGGCACACCATCGCCCCTGCAGACATCCTGCTTTTCAGGTGAGTGGCCCCGTCTCAACAGTTAATGCCACCAGTAGAACATGATAATACATTGGAATACATGAAGGTATCTGGAGAAGTTTATCATGAGGTAGGAAGAGTTTTGAAGAAGATTAAACTGTTGATTATTGACGAGGTAAGTATGGTTTCAAATCTAATGCTTGCTTTTGTCCGTCTGAAAATGGAAGTGATTTTAAAAACTGAATATAACATTCTTGGAGGAAAGCCTTTATAGTTTTTGGAGACCTTTTAGAACTACCTCCTGTAAAAGGACAGCTGGTTTTCAAAACTCTATCTCATGATGACTCTAGAAACTTATTAGGAAGTATTGGCAATGTCAACATTTGGCAATAGTTTCAATACAAGGAACTTGTGAGAAATATGTGTCAATTTATGATATGGACAATGGAAACATTCTAAAAGACATCAGAGTGGGAGTTCTGACTCCGGAGGCAAAATTGATGTTGGAAACTCGACTTATTAAGAAACTGATTCCTTATAACAAAGCAGCAGCTGATCTAATGTGTAACTTTTGTAAAGAGGGAAATCATATAGTTTCTTTGATGCCTACAGTTCAAGAGTGTGCTGTATTTAATGAAGAAATACTAAAACTAGAAAATGAAAAAATTTTGCAGATTCCTGCTGTTTATTTAATCGAACACCAAGGAGTAACTATACAACTTAGTGAAAAATTATGAAAAAGTTAGATTCTTTAGAGAAATCAGTTTCTAGGACTGCTGGATTAGAAAATTGTTTACGTATCTGCAAGAACTAGGTCAATTTTAAGACGTAATTTAAATGTTGAAGAGAGTTCAGTAAATGGTGCAATGGGTAAAGTTGTTCACTTTATTTATTTTCCAAACCGTAATGAGGTTGAATTTCTATCCATAAAGTTTGATCAGGTGGATGGGTTGAAACCAATTGGATGATGCGTTGGACGGTTTTTGCTTGTGAAAGATTTGTATGTGCGACAAAAACTGTTTTGTGTTTGTCTTGCATATGCTGTGTCTATCCACCTATCTCAGAGTTTAAGTGTTGATGCTGCTTTTATTCATATTGGAAGTACTGTTTTTAAAGAAGGAATGTTATATGAGTCATTTTAACAAGTTTGAACATCTGCTGGTTTGTTTCTAATTGATTTTGTTGAAAAAAAATAATTGCAGATGTATATTGTGTATGAGACTACAACAGGTTAAGAAGTAAATATGCTCCTTATTTAGGGCAGTACTGCTGTATGTGAAAAGCCCAAATTCTGTGTTAAGCGGAAATACATAAAATAGTCCACAACAAAATTAGAAAACATGGAAAGCAAACTTGAAAAAGATGTAAAGAAAAGAAAGAAGAAAAAGGAGGGAGAAATTGTTGGTTTCCAGTTGGAGAACACTAGTGGTGTTAACTGCTGCGTTAATGTTGCCCTCAATGTTCTTTTCCATATACCCCATGCTGTAAATGCTATCCAAGAAAAACCACACAATATATTGTGTACTGCACTTTATAATATAGTGGATCTATAGTATTTATCCTAAATGCCAAACAGGAAGCTCAGGAATTTTTTATGGTTATGTTTGAAATTTTAAAAGAAGAGAATGTAAATATTGATGATATATCTGGAGTCAGTTGTATATGGAATCATGACTGCAAACATTGCTCTTTCTTATCTACCACCTAAATCAAGTCTGAGTGATTTTTGTACTTAACTCTTCCAGATTGTAAAAGTGTGTCTTTTGAAAAACTAATAAAAAAGACTGACTAAAACATGACTTGTGTAATATGTAAAATAAGTGTATATAGACTACATTGCTAATACAGAAGAGTGGTAAGTACATCATAACAATGTTTCAACAATGTAGAGCAGATGGAACGAAGTTGGATACTGAAATGATAAATTTTAAAGCAGGCCAGATATCAATTTCTGGTAGAAAATATTGTACTTTGGCTATCATTTTTCATAAAGGATTAAATATTACTCCTGGACATAATAAAGTATATTTGAAGAGTGAAAGTGTTTGGACAGGATGCATTGATAGCATTCTGCTATTGAAACAAAAACTGTAATTCAGTCTTCCAAATTCCTATTTACTGTTTCTGCAACCAACGTTTTAAGGTGGATCAGTGATGTAACATTGGGTACAGTTTTGTTACTATCCGGATTACTACTAGTATACACATCATTCAGCCTAACAAGGGTGATGTGTTGAACATCAGATGAAAAATTGATATATACTTAAAATATAGTGTAATAAGTCCCAGGAAAAAAACAGGAACATAAGATTCTTCGTATGTGAAACATTACTAGTGAAGACATTATTTGCTCTATAAGTGGTAATGTCAACAAACATGCACTTAAATATTTCTTTGAACTGTTTGCCTGAAAAAAATAATTTAGTACCGGGTGTGATAATTAGCAACATTTTGGATGGAAGCATAGTTTATTTCAGTCTACTAATTATAAAAAAGTAAATTTTATTATAAAATTATAGTGAGTACAACTTCTACTTATTTGAAGGAAAATCTTGAAAGTGAGAACATAACATGTGTATTTGTAAAGTGCACACAACCCGTAGGTATCTAGGCGCTGAATAACAGATGTTTATTGTTACCCAACTTAATGGAACTCATTTTATCAACCTCAGAATTTTGGATGAAAGGCTGAGAGGACCCGCCAGGATTTGACCCTGTGACCATGAGGTCAAACACAGGTTTTTAAAGTGGATGCCGTAGTCCATTAAGCCTCCAGACCCAGAAGGCTTATGTATATTACTGTTGATATTAAGTAACATACTATGGCGCTCATTATGACATTGGCGGTAAGTCCCGCTTACTGCCATGCTGACAGCCTCCAACATACCGCTGGTGCGGCGGTTCACCGCTACCCATATTATGACACACACATAGCAATCCGTCACTATACAGCCACACACACAAGTCCGCCAGCCCAAGGTCAGTGATAAACTGGCGGTATCAAATCCCACACCATTACGCCAACAGAACTATGCCCTATGACCCACGAATCACCGCAGCGGACATTCAACTGCAGTAAACCTTGGCGGTACATACCACTGAGCTAAAAATACACACAACCTAACAAAACATCACTACATTGGAAAATTCAAACTATACACACCTGACACATACACACACCACACCTGACACACCCGCACAAATATAAAACACACACACACACTACCAACAACTTTTTACGACTAGAAAGAATTGCCATCAGAAAGAGAGAGACACCAAGAGCACCCACAGAACCAGAGGCACAGAACACCATCACCCATACACCATCCACGCACCTTACAGCACATGCCCCAACACATCACCCCAAACACCCTCACACACAACACACACACTACAACCATGGCACCACAAAGACACCCCAGGTTCTCAGAGGAGGGGCTAAGGGTCATGGTGGAGAAAATCATCTGGGTAGGGTAGAGCCACAGCTATTCAGCTCATAGGTGCAGCAGCCATCCATTGCTAGGAAGATGGAGCTATGATGGAGAATCGTGGACAGGGTCAACGCCGTGGGACAGCACCCCAGATCAAGGGATTACATCAGGAAGAGGTGGAACAACCTACGAGGAAAGGTGTGTTTCGTGGTAGCAAGACACCAGATAGCAGTACTGAGGACTGGTGGTGGACCCCCACCTCCTCCCTCACAACTAACAACATGGGAGGAGCAAGTCTTGGCAATACTGCATCCTGAGGGCCTGGCAGGAGTAGCAGGAGGACTGGACTCTGGTAAGTCAACTCTTTACTACTTTCACCCCCCCACCTGCATGCCATCACATGCCCCCACCCTCACCCTCACTCCCGTCACTCCACCACCTCACATACACCCCACCATCCCAACCCACCCATCCCAATACCAAGTCCTGCAGGTACCACCAAAACATGCACATCACTCACAGCCCTGCCTGGGCACCCATCACTAAATCATGCACATTTGATACAATCACCTAGCCCACAAAATCACTACTCACACTAGGAGAAGCTGACAGGGCAATCACAGCCACAGAGGGCAACACACCCATGCACAAGATGTCATACACAGAAACAATAACACTGCATTTACATCCCCACAGGTCCCCCACACAACGTCACCGGAGAGGAGGTGCCAGCAACATCCAGTCCCCCCACAGAAGAGGCCCACAGTGATGACAGCAGCTCTGGACACCTAGTTCTGGATGACCAACCTCCCCCCTCTGGAAACACCAGCACAGCACCCACCCAGCAGGCCCATACCTCTGTCCCCAGGACACGTCAATCAGCAGTGTGTCCACCACTACAGGGACCCAGGGCACACCACAAACACAGGATGATTAGGGACCTGTGGTCACTGGCAGTGGGCACACGGTTCAGGGGACAGAGGCACAGGACAACAGGGAAGCTGGGAGGACTGCTGTGCGACAGAAGGAGGACAGGCCCAGGGAACCGACTCTCCAGGAGGCACTCACCAACATCCTGGGAGCACACCACCATTCCCAGGAGACGATGGGTCAGCTACTGGACAAGTTGTAGGAGACCCAGCGGCTGCAGGAGGGACAGTACCTGTGATTCAGGGAGGACCTGAAGGACATCCACACCACCCCGGTCACCATTGCAGGGGTGCTGGAAGATATGGCCAACACCATGAGGGAGGCAGTGGCACACCACCGGGCCCCTGACACTAGCCACACCGATGAACAGCCCTCCAACTCCACTGCCACTAGTGGACAGGAGGGCCTGCCACAGGAACAACAGGCCACCAGCAGCCCACTCCCTGCAGAAGGAGAACCACCCCGCAGACGGTCCCTGCGATCAAGGCAGAAGCCAGAGAACATTGCCAAGACTCCCGCCAGGAAATACAACTCTCCTGATTGTCACCCTTGTGTCCCACTCTGTCACCCTGTCCACCTTGAACTGCCGTTGCTCCCCTTCCTATGCCCTCTTGGACAATGCACCTGTGATACAAATGGACTAGACTCTATCCTGGACTTTCTTGCACCATCAACCCAGCCCATTCCACTACCCCCTCTACTTCTTAGCACTTAAATAAACACAGTTTAAAAAATACAAGTATGGAGATTGTCAAATAATTGAACAAAGTATTTGTTTAACAAGCTTTAAACACTGCAATAAAACTGTACAGGAATAAATACATAGGAATGACCTGTAGTAGGCTGTAGTCTTGTAAAAACAAGTGTACACTGTTCCAAAGACGATGAAAACTAGAGGGACACTAATGTTCAGGAGCAAGAGCCCTCACACATCCAAGAGGATGTCATGCTTCATCATTGGGTAGCTCCTCGTCAGACCGGCGCTGCAATGTCTGACGGGCTCCCCATAAAGGGGGCTCTTTGCCGGAGATGTTTATAGGTGGCTGCCGTAGTGGAGGATACTAGTATCACGGTCAGGCACTATTCCTAGCAGGAGAGTGACTCATAAAATTAGTTCCCAGTCCTAATAGAGTGAATACATTTAATAAATCGAAAGATAAGACTGGAACCAAGATTAAAAAACATAAGGAAAGTGTAATGTGAGAAATAATGCTCAACCACTTTCTACCTAGTGTTGGAGCTGAGAAAATTATCGCAGGTCTCCTAAAACATGGTCAACATGTTTCGCGTACAGTGGTCTAACAAGATCCTATTACGCTTCTTCAGGACCAATAAATAACAAAACTTCTCCTGTCTATATGTTACAAAAAGTTTGCATAATTTAATTAGTCAAACGAGTACATGCAGTCACTTACATTGAAGTTCACTGTTTGTCAAAAAAATGTTTTTTACGGTCGCCCTAGAAAACAAAACATTTTATCAATATACACGGAAAAATAAGAGGGAACACCCGTGATACAACAGAGTGTGGTAACCAGTCGTGTGGAATAACAAGCCAGTATGCTTACCATCCCTTGTTATGTGGGGAGCCCCTTGGGAAGTAGCATGCCGAAAGCGGTCACTACTAATAGAGAAATTAAACACAATGAATTTGACACATACAATAGAATCAAACACAGTCAAGCTCACTACTGAAGTACAGGTGATCAGAATGATTGTCAATTATATATTGATCTGTGTGACTCAGTTATTCAAAAATGCTCCCTTCTCTAGTAAATATAATAAAGTAAAATGCGGGGAGAGAATGGAAATACCAAACAGGTAGATATATTTGTTGTCTATAAATTGTTGTCATTGGTGATTTACAGGCTGAGAATCACCCGGACCCAGTCTGGACCTCCATGTATCACTAAGGAACTGAAAAAACTAGCATCTGCTAATCTGTGAAACTGATTCAACAGAGCTCGATGTCTACCCCTTTAAACCAAGACAAAATACAGCGTTAAATCAAGGCCATTACTTCATATGTGCCAGCAATCCACGGGGTAACCTACCCTGGCGTGCTGTCCCGCATTGTAAACATACTGATTCGGGACGAGTCTTTTAAGGAGATTTTCTCGGGCAGGAAATGGCGCAAGTAGTAAAAACTGAAGAAGGACTCGATTCCAGAGCCTTCTTGGGATGAGTCATAGAAATAGAAAAGAGGCAAGGAAAAGTATTCCGGCGGCCATCTTTGAATAAGAAATGCTCATCTCCAGTAGCTTTGTGGAGAGAGTAGTGGAAATAAAAGAGGGGGGGACCAAAAAAAAAATCAGCGGCCATCTTTAAATGGCTAAATAGAAGTTAGATTTAGAAAATATGCTACTCTCCAGTGACTACATGGGGAGAGTAGTGGAAATAAAAGGGGGACAAAAAATTTTTCGCCGGCCATCATGGAGTAGCTGATTCTACTGTTCACATAATAGTGGGAAGTGGTAGTCAGTAGATATAGGTCACCATAAGGGTGACTAAAAGAGGAAATAGTGATGTGACAGACCATAATTATGTCAACCAAATGGTACAACAAGGAGGTCAGGAAAAAGGCAATCTAATTACGTCAGAGGCACTGTGTACCAGGTTCAATATCAGTGATTTGTATATCTTTCAGTCAAAAAATTTGGCATGGTAATGATAACGGCAAAAATGTAATATGTCCCGGTCGTTGTTGTTTTAGGGAGACAGTGTTGTCCAGGGGATGGCATCGTTCAACCCATTAATGTCAGTATGTAGCTTGAACACCCACCGTTGTTCCAGTCTGAACAAGGCATGTGGGATGTCAATAGTGATTCTTGGGGCATCAAGTACAACCCAACTTAAGTCATCAGGACTATGGGGGGCCTCCAAAAAGTGTGCACATAATTTTGTAGTGATGCGTCCACACCTAATGTTGCTCCTATGCTCATTAATACGTATTTTGACTGGTCTGGAGGTCATGCCCACATAACGCAGCCCACAAGGACAAGTGATCAAATAAATAAAAAAAATTGTATTGCAGTTCGTGTGTTTAGTTAGGCGCCATTGACCTACAGGTTCCAATTCAAGGGTTTTGTGGCAGCTCGTCAATTGGCAGACATTACAGTGTCCACAAGGGTAGTGTCCAACTACAGGTGGAAGGTTCCAGAGTGGGACACAGATATCTGCAAATAGAGATGCCAAAGGGTACAGTAAGTGGTCATAGAATTGGGAGAATCTGCCTGCCACGTACAATGTCAAACACAAAACTGTCAGTGTAAAATGTAGTTACAGTGTCTTACCTGTGTGTCACTGGAAGTACTCTCATGTAATTGCTGTTCTGTAGTCCTCATCCTCATCGTCTGCCTCCTCATCTCCACTGTCCACAGGGTCCACTGCTGCCACACGCCCATCTCCAGCCTCATCCTCCTGCAGAAACGGCACATGGCGTCTCAAGGCAAGGTTATGCAACATGCAGCATGCCACGATTATCTGGCAGACCTTCTTGGGTGAGTAGCACAGGGATCACCAGTTAGATGGAGGCAACGAAACCTGGCCTTCAGGAGGCCAAATGTCCTTTCTATTATTCTTCTTGTTCGCCCATGTGCCTCATTGTAACATTTCTCTGTCCTTGTCCTGGGATTCCACACAGGGGTCAGTAGCCATGAGAGGTTGGAGTAACCAGAGTCACCTGCAAATATCGAGGGATATCTCTTAGCCACACACTAACCTTTAAGGTCAACACCATACACATACACCAACTTACACTGGGTGGGAACCAGGGCTCACCTATTAGCCACACCAGGTGCCTCTGTAGTTGACCCATCATATATGGGATGCTGCTATTCCTCAGGATAAAGGCATCATGCACGGACCCAGGATACTTTGCATTAAGTGGGAGATGTACTGGTCCGCCAGGCACACTATCTGCACATTCATGGAGTAAAAGCTCTTTCGATTTCTGAACACCTGTTTATTTCTCTGGGGGGGACCAATGCAATATGTGTACCATCGATTGCCCCAATAATGTTGGGGATATGTCCCATTGCATAGAAGTCAGCTTTCACTGTGGCTAAATCCTTCACCTGGGGGGAAAACAATGTAGCTGTGCATGTGTTTAATCAGGGCACACAACACTCTGGTCAGCACTATTGAGAACATTGGCTGTGGCATTCCTGCTGCCAAACCAACTGTCACTTAGAAGGAGCCAGTTGCCAAGAAATGGAGCACAGAAAGGACTTGCACAAGAGGGGGGATCCCAGTGGGTTGACTGATAGCAGATATCAGGTCAGGCTCTAATTGGGCACACAGCTCTGTGATTGTGGTCCTGTCCAGTCTATAGGTGAGGACAATGTGTCTGTCCTCCAGTGTTGCCAAGTCCACCAGGGGTCTGTACACGGGGGATGGCTCCATCTCCTATTCATCCACAGCGGTTGTAATCTAGGGGGCAAAACATGGAGTAGCTGGTCAGTATTCCACATTTCCAAACACTACACTGCATTGCATGTGGTGACTGTAACAGTATTTTGTTGGATAGGCCCAAATGGTGCCTATGTGTACTGTGACGCAGTTAGGTGCCATGGCCTGCCCCCCCCCCGTTAAAATGGCGTCCGCCTGTCCTGTGTGGATGGACATGTGGAAATGAGGTCCTGCTGTGCAACTCCTCATTGGTTGTCATTGGGCTCTATGGTTTACAGTGGCCAATGGTGATGTACCCCGGCGGTGACGGTACGCACCCAGCAGGACATGACCTCCATGTTCTATATGTTCACTCACTTGCTACCTGACCTTCAACAGGAGAGGACCTTCACTGCAAGTGCTACTGTGACCTGTGTCTGGAACCTACCATGGCGCGTGTCACTGGGGAAAGGGTCCCTACCTTCACCGCTGTGGAGTTGGAGAGACTGGTGGATGGGGTCCTACCCCAGTACCGAACGCTGTATGGGCCTCCAGATCAACAGGTGCGTACACTATGAGCACGATGCAAGAAGTGTTGTGTGTGAGGGCCTCGTGTTGGGGGTTGGTGGAAGGGTTCTGGGCAGCTGATGCATGTATAGTAGGCAATGTCTGTGTGTAAGGGGATGTGGTGGGCCATGAGTGTAACAGGGCGGACAGTCTGACTGATATCTTTTTCTATGTGTATTTTTCTGCAGGTCAGCGCCTATCAGAAAAAGGGTATATGGCGTGCCATCGCCAAGGACGCGCGGACCCTGGGGGTCTACAGCAGGCAGAGCACCCACTGTTGCAAACAGTGGGAGGACCTGAGACGCTGGGTAAGGAAGACGGCGGAGGCCAAGCTGGGGATGGCCTCCCAACGAGGAAGGGGTGCCTGTCAAACTCTGACCCCCCTGATGGCCTGCATACTGGCGGTGGCCGATCCGGATCTGGATGGGCGCATGAGGGCATCACAGCAGCCACAAGGGGGTGAGTACAGTTTCCCAATGTACTACTTGTGTGTGGCAGGGTGATCTCTGTGTGGGGGATGTGGTCCTACGGGTGGCTCTAGGCCAGGCCGGACATTGCAGGATAGGTCCCATGATGGGCAGGGGCTGATGAACACCACCTCCTACCGAGCTAGTAGGCATCCACTACTGGGCAGGGGTCTGTGGGTGCCAGGTATGCTGCTATTGGCGTTAGGTATTCCTGTCCAAGGCCTGGTGACTAGCATTGTGACTGGTAGAGCATTGCCTAGTACGTAGGGCTGTTCCCTGTGTGTGTGTTGTGTACGCCAATGGTGGTGTTGGATCAGCCATTGACCAAGTGTATCCTTTGTCTCTCCCCCCTTTTTGTTTTGTCACCCTGTTCTTCTGTGCATTAGCATCATCTGGTGGAGGAGCAGAGGCACCAGCGACAGAGGGAGCTGCATCCCACACAGCCCAGGAGGCTGAGTCCACCGACAGTAAGGGCACCAGTGGGACGGAGGGCGACGGGCGCACCACAGCGGAGGCAGGAGTGGACAGTTCTGACAGTGATTCTGCCTCCGATGGAAGCTCCCTGGTGGTGGCGGACACCTCTGTGCCCACCCCAACTACAGGTACAGCCGCCACACCCACACCAGCACCACCCTCCCAACAGCCCCTCAGGGTGTTTCCCGTGCCCGCTCACCCAGGAGGGTGGGCATTTCCTTCACCTCAGGCCCTGCCCCAGTTAGCCCTGCTGCCCTGAGTGAGAGGCTAGTGACCGCTTGCGATCCATCTCTGTTGGGCAGTCAACCATAGTGAATGCCATCAAGGGACTGGCAGCCCACTTGCAACAAACAAATGCATTCCTGGAGGACATTCACTCTGGCATGGCGGCCCGACAGAAATCAATCCAGGCTCTGGCCACCTCCTTGATGGCACCCATTGTCACTGTTTCTAGCTTCCCCCCTCCAACTTTCTCTACTCAGTCCCATTCCCCTCAACCCCAACCTATCCCAAGCACACAGGCAGACCAGCATGCACACAAGACAACACACAGGAGTGGCTCAGGCAAACACACGCACCACACATTATCCCACAGACACTCACATCCAGATGCAGACGTACAAATATCCACTGCCTCTACTGTGTCCCCCTCCTCCTCGTCCTGCACCTCCCTCCCAGTAGCATCTCCACTCACACCTGCATGCACTACATCTTCATCCACTACCTCCATCACCATCACGCCTATCACTATACACACCTCACTGGATGTCACCACCCCCATATCCATGCACACGTCCTCTGTGTCCTCTCCCACTGTGTCTGTGCCCCCCCTCCCAAAGTACACAAACGCAAGCACTCAGACACCCAAAGGCCATCCACCTCACAACAGCATCCAGCCCATGCACCTGCACCCAAAATCAGTAGGCAGACACCTCCTACAACCACTCCTTCTTCCTCCACTCCCAAACCTTCACCCTCTTCCCTTCCCAATGTCCCTAAGAAGCTTTTCCTCTCTGCCGTTGACCTCTTCCCTACCCCTCCCCCCGTCCTTCATGTCCGGCTAGGTTGGTCAGAACTGAGGTGAGCACCTCAGCCACCCAGTCCACAGCCACAGTAGTGTTGACAGCTAGTGCAGGTGGGAGAGGCTCCAGGGAACCAGCCACCAGCACAGAAAGTGTGCCTGCACCAGCTGCCAAAGGGAAGGGCAGGGAGGCACATCCAGCTGGCAATGGGAAGGGCAAGAAGGCACCACTAGCTGCCAAAGGGAAGGGCAAGGAGGCATCACCAGCTGGCAAAGGGAAGGGCAAGGAGGGACCACCAGCGGCCAAGGGGAAGTGCAACGAGGCACCACCCGCTGCCAAAGAGAAGGGCAAGGGGCTTGCACCAGGAGTCAGGAAGGACAGGAGGCCTGGGGCTGGGACTGATTCTGAGCCCCAACCACCAACCGTGGTGGTTCAGCTGTCCGAAGCTGCAGAGGAGGGGCTGGAGCCTCCCCCACCACTACCTGCACTGCCACCAGCACCCCCACCAGCAGCCCCAGTGGGCAGCTGTCCAATGCTGCAGGGGATGGGCCGGAACCTCCCCGACCACTACCAGCACTGCCACCAGCAGCAGCAGCCCCAGTGGGCAGCCATCTGAGGCTGCAGGGGAAGGACTGGAGCCTCCCCCGACCACTGGCATCCCCGACACCAACCCCACCACTGCCACCACTCAGCAGCCATTACTGCCGTGGGCAGTGTGTAGTCCTGCCTCCATGGGCTGTAGCGCATCCTGGATCCTGCAAATTCTGTAGGTGTGACACCAAGGAGAGAGACTGTGACCTTGCACTCCCCAAGTGCTGTATCACAGGGCACAAGGCCCCCTCTAGAACCAGTGGAAGAATCCACCCACTTGAGAGACTGTGGCCTTGCACTCCCCAGGATCAAGCAGTGGGCACACCACCCACTAGAGAGACTGTGGCCTTGCACTCACCAGGATCAAGCAGTGGGCAAACCACCTACTTGAGAGACTGTGGCCTTGCACTCCCTAGGAGCAAGCAGTGGTCAAAACACCCACTTGAGAGACTGGGGCCTTGCACTACCCAGGACCAAGCAGTATGCACACCACCCACTTGAGAGACTGTGGCCTTGCACTCCCCAGGACCAAGCAGTGGGCAAACCACCCACTTGAGAGACTGTGGCCTTGCATTCCCCAGGACATCACACAGGGCCTGTAGCCCCCTCCAGGACCAGTGGTGTTGTACCATCTTCCGGCTGAGGTGCCCCTCCATTCCCCATCCCCCTGAGGTGCCTGTGTATTTTCGACCTGATGCCCCTGCAGTGTTCTCTCCATGTTGTTGCAGGAGTGAGGTGGGCCTTGGCCTATGTGTATTGGCCCTGTGGCCCACGGACATAGATGACTGGGCAATGTCCCTCCATTTGTATATATGTATACACTGTTTTGATTTTGAAGCATGTATTTCTACTTTTTTATCTTATTACACTCACTTAAATCAATTCCGTTTGTCCTTGCATTATTCCTGAGGTGTACGGGGTGGATATGTAATGTTATTGCATCTGTTTGTGTGTGTGGTGTTTGGGGTGGGGGTGTTCCGTGTTGCGTGTGTGTGTCACTCTCTTTTTTCTCCCCCTCCCTTGTGTGCTAGGTGGCAGTACTCACTGTGGTCGTCTTCGCTGGCGTTGATGTTCATAATGCATGAAGAGGAATACAAGCATGGGGAAGATGTGCAACTCGGGCTCCATGGTGTCGTGGTTGTTCACTGAGTCTCCAGAGGAGAGTTCTTTGACTTCTGTGTTCCTTTTCCGCCATAATTTGGAGGTCGTTGGTACCGCCCCGGAAAAGGAGGCAGATAGGCCTGTCTTAATACAGTGGGCGGAACACTGTCCTCCACCTGGCTGTTGGCGGTTACCGCCGTGGTGCTTGTTGCTACCTCTGTGGCGGTCTGTGTGTTAAAGTGACTGTCTGTCTGGGCTTTTTCTGCTGTGGTCATAATTCAATTTTTTCACCGCCAGCCTGTTGGCGGTATTACTGGCGTTTCATCACCAACCACCGCCAGGAACAGGATGGCGGTCGGAATCCCCATGGCGGCGCGGAGGATTCCCCAGGGCAGCGGAAAACCGGCGGTACACCGCCGGTTTTCCGTTTCTGACCGCGGCTGTACCGCCGCGGTCAGAATGCCCTTGGGAGCACCGCCAGCCTGTTGGCGGTGCTCCCGCGGTCCCCGGCCCTGGCGGTCCATCGGAATTACCTCCAAAGTGTGTTTGCACTTAATACAACGCTGCTCAACTGCAGCAAAATCTGGTACTCTAGCCGCGAAATTAGAAGAAAGAGCAGTTCCTAATGATGTTCCTGGTTGTTGGTCATCTATTCCAGTACAGCCTTCAGCCATATCCCTTTCTCTTTGTGCACGGGCCAAACAAGCATTATGCATGCTTTCCAGATGATTTCTCATGGATGATGTTCCACATGAATACTTTCTGTCTGAGACATGTGACAAAACATTTTTATAGAGACTACAAGTAACGTATTTTAAATGTTCTCCCCCCCCCCCCCCCAATGAAATTGTAACAAATGTCCAGACAATGCTCTCCTTTCTTTTTCTTGGGTGGTCTTCATCCTCAGAATGACTGCTAGGATTTTTCTCTGCAGGTGAAGGAGCTGCCATCCTGCTGTTTTGAAGAAAAAGCTTCAAAAAACAAATAATAAATAACCAAAATTGAATGTTAACACCACAGGTGCAAACTGCTTGCTGAAAAGAAAGAGAATGGAGAAAAAACAGGTATGGTCTTCCTCTGCAAGTAATTGCAATGTCTTCATCCAAGCAGAATAATTTTTTTTGGGTCACAAGGTCTCCATGACTTCTTCGCCCACGTACCGTGTCTTCATTGCGGCTCTGTGAAATAAGAGCAAACAATGATATTATATACATGTACTTACGTTTATAATACTTTTTCTTGTACAATAAAAATCCACAAGTTCATGTCGGAATATAAATGTCTAGATATATATAAACTTATGATCTAAAAAAAAACTATAGATTTGCGTCTCCATCGCAACTCCAGAAATATGTCGCAAAAGGGTTGCGTACCATTTGCGACTGCACGGAAAGTAGGAAAATAACATTAAATATTCATTTATAATGATTATTACGTACAGTAAATATTGACAAATAAATGGCTAGGCGTCAATTCAACTTTTAAAATGTTGTTGGATATGTTTCAGTAACACCTAAAATACAATAAAACCGCGAGCCCAAGGCAAACATTTGTGATGGGTACGCGACTACAATAAGAATTCGTTTTTTTCAAAAAGTATATTTAATGAAAAAAGTATGTATATATTTTTTAGGTGTAGAATTATTTTTAAAAAATATCGAAACTTCTCCGTATATAGTTTTTATAACTTCTGAATGTAAGGACAAATAATAAAAACTAACTTAAAAAAAAAAAACACTTACCTAAAAAAATATAAAATCTTTTATGCCATGTATATTTACATTGCTTTAAACAATAATATAAATATAACTTCAAAAACTAATCAGTCGGACACATTGTCATCACTATTTAGTTTATAAAAAACTATTAAAATTAACAAAAATGTTATCTGTTATCATAAATTTATGGTTACAAAAATACATTTTACATAGTTAGACAATAGATTTTAAAAACAACAGAAATTAACTAAAAAACTAATTCTGGCGCCCCCAGTCACAAAATAAACCCCTTCCTGTTTGCGAATGGTTTACCTCCAATTTGAAATTGGTGGTAATCTGCAAATGTTTTGCTACTGCATTTTGGTCATGAAACATTCATACGTACCAGTCCAAGTCAGTATTTTGAAGGGACACCCTAAACACACCACTACCTAATACTGAATCGCAAAAGCAAAATGCGGTTCGGTAACAAGCTACCAAGTCTCCTTTTGTCTTTCAAACATGGCAAAAAAGCATTTCACCAGTCTAAAATGGACTGATGGGCCCTTTGAGACTGGTAAAATGCTTTGTACATCTGGCCCTAAATCTACTCTCTGGAGAGTGCACATCCTAACAATTGAAGTTAGTTACCTTATCAACATAGAAGGAGAGTAGTTTTACTTTCAAGAGTATTGAATCTTATGCTTCAATTTCAGAAATATCCACTTACAAGAACAGATATGGTGGGTTACAAGGAGATGCTTTAATACATGTTCAAGTTTCAAGTTTAAGTTTATTGACATGGTTAATTAAAACCATTGCAATTCCAAAATGCATAATATAAATACTTTGCCTACTCATTATGTTAATAGAGACCCAAAATAAAAACATAAAAGCTTATTTGAAACTAAAACATATCAAGGTAAAGAGCTGTGCATAGCTAAAATGTTCTCCACTAATTCCAACCTTGGTCTTGAACTTAACTTTAGGACTTTCTTGCTCCCTTGCGAACACTCTAATAGTAGATGGGTGAAGCTGAATGAGAATCCTAAGTAGTACCTAAGGCTGTTTCCTGGCTGGAACTAAACTTTCGGAGCTTTACTAATCATAAAATGATGACCCTTGCGCACTCAGATTCAACTTTATTCACTAATTCTTTCTGAGCATGTACCATGAATTTGGTCCCTCGACAAGAAAACGGGATTGAAAGTCCGCTAAGCCTGCTTATAATGGCCGGTCTGCATGAGCGTATGTTCAGTGTTTTATAAATGTTTTTCAGATATAATGTCCTGTGGCCTAGCAAAGCCGGGCACACACAAATGATATGTTCTAATGACTCTTGTCTGTACCCACACAGTCGACAGGAATGTGTCAGATCCTGCTGTCTCCATGAAGGGACCATATCCTTCGTTTCCATCAACTCAAAGCGGAAAAGCATGAACCGATGTTTCAGTGACTGGTTGAAGTTTGCTGCTAGATATTCCTGTGCCATGTACTTTAATACATGTTTTTACATGGACCACTGGCAATACAGCACTGACAATATGGTAGATGCACTAACATGCCCATGTGAACAAAAATATGTGGAGAACACTATACAGCCAGTGAGAAAAAGAATTTAAGAACATGTCAAGGTATACACATCACAAGGATGAACACTAGCATGTAGCTAGACACTTCAAAAAGAAACATGAAGGGAGAAGTGACATCACACAATACTTTAAAGTATACAAGGTAATCGGAAATGTGGGGTAGGAATAGGAAATTCCAATACAGACAAGGTATTGTAGGCTCGGGCGAAATATGAAATACATAGGTGTTAGTTGCATAATTTTAGGAATCTTTACATAACTTTCTTTACATGAATTCCCTGAAAGTACACCATTACGCCAAACCAGTTGCATACTTACGCCACTTTTCACTGCAAAAGTATAGCTTAAGCGCATGGGAAAAACATGAACAACCAGAATGTGAGCAGCCAATGTTTACTTCAATTGTTTCTTTCGATATATTTTTTGTGTGTGATGTGCATCCTTGCAACAAAAATTTACCCAAGGATACATTTGATGCCAAATTATATCCCTAAACGACAGATTCTCTTTCACGTAGTTATGAATAATTTGTGTGATTTTTCAGAAATTTCACCTAATTACATAAAAGCAAATTACGCAAATTTCACACACACCTAGTATTTTTTGCTAGCTAATTTTATTGGCATAATAGTCAATATAGTATAGTATCAGTACTACACAGCTGAAGTCAATCAATTGGCACCACCGTTGCACATGTTATGTCGGTGTACAACTGTCTGGTTATTTATCACAAATATTGCTTAATATTTCCCATGTCAAGTAACTCTGAAAAAATGGGTAACGAACCCCAAGCCCTTAAGTGACAACAACACATAATTCAGATTATCATTAAATCATGACTTTTTACGAGACCCATTTACAAGAAACTGGTGCTCCCCTAAAAACGTCGTGGTAGCACTGTATTTACAATAAAGCTCACCATGGTGCTCTTTATCACAGCTGTATCAGAATTTCCGACGTAGTTGTGGTGCTGGGCTGGACTAGTATCAAAAATGTTGACGTTAGTGTGGCAAAGCTCGTGGAGGTCCATGGAACAAAGCAGTGTCATTTTAACACCTACCCTGAGCGGGCATTAAAAGATACGCTAGAATGACGCAGTGAAATCTTGTAGATTTCACTGTGCCATTCCTATGGGCTCCTTGTGGGGAATGCCTCCCTTGCATACATTATACCTGCTGCAGGTTTAATGGGGTGCAAGGGTTTTAAAACTGGTGCAATAGTCCCAGTTCATAAATACATCCCGGGTTGAGGGACTGTTCTGCGCCACCTTAGCATCAGAAAAAATGATGCTCCTGTGGCCCAAGGGGCTTCTAAATGAGCCCCTACAGTTATTATCATTTATTATCTGGCACAGGCCTTGCGCCTCTCCACAACCCTCTTTGGCAAGGTCCTTGTAGTATCTAAATATCCAGTATATACATTTATGTTCCTATCTTTTCTGCATCATTTATGTAATGCTACATCATTGTTGTAGTTTGTGTGGTTTATTTGGTATGTCCTGTCGTCCCCTCCTGCATTGGCTCTCTTTGGTGGATCTGGAATACTCCTGGGGTTATGTGTGGACGGTTGGAGCAAGGAGAGCTGCTTGCAGGTGTGGGTGAAGTTTCTTTTGCATGCAACTTATCAAATAAAGGCAGTGATATTCCAACATTAATTCTTCTGGGTATGTCATGCTTGGAGTGATTCCCTCAGCACAGCCCTGCAAAGAGATCAGGGTGCAGTTCAAGGATGGGAGTTGCCTCCCATCTATCTGTATGCACTGATTTTATTGCGACCAATCAATGAACTTGTGAAACCTTCATGCACTAAAAGACACCACCTTTCCCCTGCAGAGGCCTACTGTCCATTTTGCCTCCAGCAGTATAGAATCCTATTCTGTTTAACTTTACCCTGTTGTTCTTTCCTTTGCACAGAGATGGTTGTACTTTCAGCTCTAGTCTACTTCTGCACATCAATCATCCATACACTCACTCTTGGAGCATGCCTGGCCTTCCACACCATGGCTATATTGCATTTGGAGTGCACCAATGCCAGGATCCTGAATATATCACTTGAAATCTTCAGCCAAGGTATCTAGCCCAATATGTAGAATGCTAAATCCTGAGGATCTGTTCTTCCTGACACCTCAGCTACAAATTTCCCCACTTCATCTCTGAACTGCCCAATCACACCACATTCTAGTCCATATGAATACATTCTACCATCGGCATAAGACATCAGGGACAGGAGGACAAACATTCCATGTACATATGTGCTATCATTCCTGGGAGTGAAGTACATTAAAAAAAATTGCAAAGAAAACTGCAAATAATAAAAAAAAATGAACTTGAATCACTGCTTTCTTATGATCTGATTTCAGGGGGTTAGACATACAGTACTTTTACCCAGAAGTGCCTTTGATGTGGGAGATGACTTCAATTGAGCTTTCTGAAGAGCACAGGTCCCACTTTCAGTCCAGTTCCGGCTCTAGACTATTAGTGGAGGGCAGTCAGCCCCTTTGTGTGGTCTAAGGCCACTACAATGTGAAGTGTAAGTGTGAGCCCTTCTCAACCTCCTCCCCAGGAAGACCCATCAGTATGCAGATGAATGCAGATGCAGTTGTGTATCCTGTGTTATGGGTGTCTTGAGTGAATGCACAAATGTAGCTGTCACCCAGCCCAGAACAAACCTGTATTGGAGACAGGCTGTCAGGCACACTGAACAGTGAAGGCATGAAAATGCCCACTTTCTAAAAGTGGGATTTTTAAAAAATTAATTATAAAACTGACTTTACCAGTAAAGAGGATTTATCATCACCATGCCATTGATATCAAACATGATCAGCTACGCCTTGCTGATCAGGAATTACATCTTAAAAGTATTTAAAGGAATTCCCAATGCTGGCCTATGAGAGGAACCAACCTCACAGTAAAGAAATATGACTTTGGGAGTTTTTCATTACGCAGACATGTATAACTTAAAACTACATGTCCTGCCTTTTTTACGTGGTACTCTGCCCTACAGGTTACCTAGGGCCTACCTTAGGAGTGATTCTTTAAGTAAGAAATGTGTGTTTAAGGCTTGGCAAGAAGTTTTAAATGCCAAGTAGAAGTGGTGGTAAGCTGCACATGCAGGATCTGCAGTCGCAGCTCTGAGGCAAGTTTACAGGGCTATTTAGGTGGGTGGCACAGACAGTGCTGCAGGTCCACTAGTACCATTTAATCTACAGGCTCTGGGTATATTGTATACCACTTTTCAAGGTGCTCAAGTAAGTTAAATATACCAATTTTGGATACATTAATGTTACCATGTTTAAGGGAGAAGCACATGCACTTTAGCACACGTTAGCAGTGGGAAAGTGCTCAGAGTCCTAAGGCAAACAAAAAGTTACAGCAAAAAAACAGGAGGCACAAAACAAAACATCTGATGTAAGAACACCCTAAGGATGCTACGTCTAACACATGTCTCCCCTATCTGAAAGTGGAGACAATTACCCAACATCTAAGCAGTTTTCATCCCTAAGGTAGAAAAAGCTAGATAGACCATCAACATTGGCGTGGTCTACCCCAGGTCTGTTTTCCACCCTGAAGTCCATACCCTGTAGGGAAATGGACCACCTCAACAGCTTTTTATTTCCACCCCTCTTTTGCATTAGCCACCTGAGGGGTCTATGGTCAGTCTGATCAGGAAGTGAGTGACAAACAGGTATGGCCTTAACTTCTTCAGGGCTCAAACCACAGCCAATGCTTCTACAGCACTCCACCTCTGTTCCTGGGCAAGCAACCCCCTAGAAAGCAAAGGCTACAGGTTTGTCCAGGCCGTCTTCATTGAGCTGAGATAAAAATGCCCCCAAGCCATGCTCTGAGGCACAAACCTCCTATAGTACCCAGTGAGGATCAATAATACGCTGACCTCATTCTGGGTTTTGGTAGGCTTCCAGGCCATGATAGTTTCAATCTGGAGTGGATGCACCTTACCCCAGCCCACTAGGTGTCCCAAGTACACCACTGACCCTTGCAGTATCTGTCAGCCTTGATATTTAGCCTGCCAATTGCAGGGCCTAAAGCATTTCCCAAAGGTGAGAGAGTTGGTCCTAACAGCTGCTACTGAAGACAGCTATGGGATCCAGGGAAGCTGAAGAGAAGGTTTCCAAGCCAGCAAAGACCTGGTTCACCAGCCTCTGGAAGGCAGCAGGGACATTTTTTTAACCTAAAGGGCATCACTCTAAACTGGTAGTGACCCTTGGGAGTGGAGGAGGCTGACCTATCTGTGGCTCCTTCAGTTAGCGTGATCTGCCAGTACTCTGATATAAGATCAAAGTACCTGAGTAATGGGCAGCCCCTAACCTGTCAATTAGCTCGTGAGCCAGCAGAATGGGATGAGCATCAGTCTTGGTTACAGAATTTAGCCCTCTGTATTCCTCACAGAACCTCAGTTCAGATGTGATGCCTGGTGGAGCAGCTTTAGTTACCAGAACCACAGGAATGGCCCAAGTGAAACTGGAAGGTTCTATCACTCCCAAATCCAGCACTTTAGCAACCTCAATCTAGATGTTGGCCCTCACCTTAGTTGACAATCTGTAACATTTGTTCTTGATAGAAGGTTGTCCCCTGTGTTCACATCATGGGTACACAGTTGGGTAATCCAAGGATCGAGGAAGAAAAGAGAGGAGTACGTTTCCAATATATGGCGACAGTCCTTCTGTTTTTCAGGAGTCAGAGTTGTTAAAATGATCACTCTTTCCACAGACCCATCCGTCTCCTGGGAAGCTAAGAGGTCACGCAAAGGTTCACTCTCCTCCTCATCAACTCCATCATTCACTAACAGCATGGTGACCTCAGACCTCTCAAAGTGTGGTTTGAGGTGACATTTAATATGATGCACCCTGTGGGGTTGTCAGGGGGTCCTAAGGTCCAATACATAGGAGGCCTTCCTTACCCTTATTCTCAATCACCTGATAAGGGCTCATCCAGCGGTCCCGGAGGGCCCCAAGTTTCACAGGTTTCATCACCCACACTTTCTTCCCAGGCTGGAATTCCACAGTGATAGGTTTTTGGTCACACCACTCCTTCATCACTGCCTGGCTGGCTTCTAAGTCGTCAGAAGCTTGCTTCCACAACTTAGCCATTTGACTTCCGAAGGCCAGCAAGTAGCTCACTACCTCCTGTGGGACTTTCTGGGGAGCTTGCTCCCAGCTCTTCTTCACCAAGCCAAAAGGTCCTCTGACAGGGCACCCATAAAGAAGCTCTAAGGGACTGAAAACCATTCCCTTCCGTGGCACCTCTTTGCTGGTAAATAGTAAACAGGGCAGGAAGATATCCCACTTTTTCCTCAGGCCCTCAGGCAGACTTCTGATCATGCCTTTAAGGGTCTTGTTGAATCTTTCAACACAGCCATTGTTTTGAGGGTGGTTAGGGGTAGAGGTCTTGTAAATTAATCTACAATCTTTTCACATGTACTACATATATGCAGACATGAAGTTTGTGTCCCTGTCACACAACGCTTCCATGCTGAATCTTACCTAGGTAAAAATCCCCATCAGGGCTCTTGCCACTGATGGTGCATTGGTGGTCCTCAGAAGGATGGCCCTAGGGTACCTTGTGGCATCATCCACCAGAACCTCGATAAACCTGTGACTAGAAGCAATCTGGGGATTGATATGCTCAATAATGTTGATGCCCACCTGTTATGATGAGGTAACTGGGGCTATGGGGGAATGGAATATAGAACCTTGTGATAGTGAATCTCTGCTTGGAGAATGTTGAGAATGTTAGAATCTGAGGAGTCAGTTACCTGGTAGCAGTTGTGGTAACTGAGACGTTCCTTGCCTTATCTGTAACTTAATAAACATCTTTTACTATGTTCAATCTGAAGACTTCTGCTTTTCCACATTGGTGATGATCTTGGAATGACCTGCAAACTGCACTCTACAATATTGGCTGCAGTATTCTGTGGACACCACTTTCCTATGGTTCTTTGAGAAATGTCACAACACCCATATAGCACAGTATTTAACGTTCTGTGATTTAAACTTTCACTCATGCTGGGGATGTGACGTGTGGTGATTCTGGCCAGAAATGTAGTCTAGAAGTGTGCAAGGCCGTTCCGAGGCAACTGATGTGAAACGTGCCAGGCTTGAGCATTTCGGGCTCGTGACTGTGAGCACTTCAAGAAAGTCGTGTCAGTGAATAGCAGCAGGTAAGCCTTGGCTCACGCAACCTCCTGTAATGTGCCTCCATATTGAGTACCTCACACAGACCCTCTTCAAAGTGTAGCCGGATCAAAGGGTGCAGCGTCAAAGTGCTCTGAGGTGCAGACATTCTTCAGCCCGACATGCTCCTGTGACGTGTGAGCATAGTTGTTTGTTTACTGGAAATACTTTAGTGCAATTCTCAGTGATGTGCTCACTTTTAAAAAACACCTATACCGCGCACCTGGAGTTGTTCAGCAATGTGCACACTTCTTTAAAAAAAAGGAAAAAAGAAAAGCTCTATACCATGTGCCTGCAGATATTTCACAGTAGGTGCTTCTGTGATGCACACACAGTTTCCAGTCTGTTAAAAACATTAATAAATAACTGCGCAATGTTCAGTGAGGCACACACTTTAATGAATAAATAAATTACACAGCTGCGAATATTTCATCCGACATGCCCATGTGAAGCACACACTATTCCAGACTGCCGGGAAAGTAACAGTAAGACAGTTCAGTGATGTGCACACTTCAAATAACAATTAAATTGCGCATAGGCTCACGACTTTCTCTCAGTATATAAGTAAACTTTTCAGGAGACCCGGGAAACTAATTGGACTCTACGTGAACCAATTTATTTTAGTTACCCATTTAAAAAATAACACTTTGTCAATCACTTTATTCAGATACATAAACTCTTTGTGTTTAGCTTTTTTCTTCAAACACACCGAGGTTATAGTTTGCTGGTGCATCTTACTTCCCAAATGCACTGTTCAAACATTGATGATAAAAAACCTTGTAACTTGGATGTGGAAAATGCACACCAGCGTCCTACTAACGATCTTCTGAGTTATTTACACTGCTACTATGCCCTTGTAAAATCAAAATAATACACCTCCACCTTTCTTCTTGTCACCCCAGGGGAACCGCCTATTAGGTGGGCCAAATTAAATAAAGTCTGCCTGTATTATGTACAGGTGTGCAGAGTTTCCTTAAGTGCAGAATGGAAGACTTAATTATTGTTACATTGTCCAGGGTCAGAGGAGCAGTAGGTCTTTGAACAGTTGCCTGACCTACATGATTGAGACTGACAATCTGAACGAATTTGAAATATGCTTGGCCAAACTTGATATGCTCTAATTACCTAAACTGAGCACTATTTTAGAATGTTACCGGTTAAGCAGGCACATGCAAAGGTGCAGGAGTGTCTTGAGTCTTATGTCACAGATTTACATAGGTTGGATGTCACTTGTCAATTCAAAGGTGTTAGACCTGACAGCCTTAGGGTGGTCACCCCTAACTTTTTGCCTGGCTCCCTCCACTTTTTGGACCCTGGTTTTGCTGGCTTTTAGACTGCACACTTTACCACTGCTAACCAGTGCTAAAGTGCATATGCTCTCTCCCTTTAAACATGGTAACCTTGGATCATACCTGATTGGACTATTTAATTTACTTATAAGTCCCTAGTAATGTGCACTATCTGTGCCTAGGGACTGTAGATTAAATGCTACTAGTGGGCCTGCAGCACTAGTTGTGCCACCCACTTAAGTAGCCCCTTTACCTTGTCTCAGGCCTGCCATTGCAAGGCCTGTGTGTGCAGTTTCACTGTCACCTCGACTTGGCATTTAAAAGTACTTGCCAAGCCTAAACCTCCCCTTTCTCCACATATAAGTCACCTCTAATGTGTGTCCTAGGTGACCCCTAGAGCACGGTGCTGTGTGGGTGAAAGGCATGACATGTACCTGGGTAGTTTACATGTCCTGGTAGTGTAAAACTCCTAAATTCACTTTTGCACTACTGTGAGGCCTGCTCCCTTCATAGGCTAACATTGGGGCTGCCCTCATACATTATTGAAGTGGTAGCTGCTGATCTGAAAGGAGTAGGAAGATCATATTTAGTATGGCCAGAATGGTAATACAAAATCCTGCTGAATGGTGAAGTTGGATTTAATATTACTATTCTAGAAATGCCACTTTTAGAAAGTGAGCATTTCTTTGCACTTAAATCCTTCTGTGCCTTACAATCCACGTCTGGCTGGGTTTAGTTGACAGCTCCTTGTGCATTCACTTAGACATACCCCAAACACAGGGTACTCAGCCTCACTTGCATATATCTGCATTTTGAATGGGTCTTCCTGGACTGGGAGTGTGGAGGGCCTGCTCTCACACAAAGGACTGCCACACCCCCTACTGGGACCCTGGCAGACAGGATTGAACTGAAAGGGGACCTGGTGCACTTCTTAGCCACTCTTTGAAGTCTCCCCCACTTCAAAGGCATATTTGAGTATAAAACAGGGCCTCTGCCCTACCACCTCAGACACTTGCTGGAGAAGAAACCTGAACCAGAACCTGCATCCTGCCAAGAAGAACTGCCTGGCTGCCCAAAGGACTCACCTGACTGCTTTCTACAAAGGACTGCTGCCTTGCTGTTGGCCTGCTGCCTTGCTGAACTCTTGTCTTGCTGCAAAAGTGCTCTCCAAGGGCTTGATTAGAGCTTGCCTCCTGTTCCCTGAAGTCTCAGGACCAAAAAGACTTCTCTTTTTCAACTGGACTCCTTGTGCGCCAAAAAATTTGACGCACAGCTTGCCCCGAGGTGAAAGATTCACTGCATGCCGATCTGGAAAGATGCCGCTCGACGCGACGCCTGCCGTGTGACCAGAACATCGACGCACGGCCCGCCTGGACAACCCTGCCTGACTTCCAGAGAGGAAATCGACGCAACGTCTGCCGTGAGGAAGAAAATTCCACGCACAGCCCACCGGAACCACGCGCAGCCGGATAACAAGCCTAGGATTCCAATCACAGACCCTGGGACATCTGGTAATCCCGCGACCCACAGAAGGAGATGGTCCGCGTGCCGGAAAACGACGCACGTCTTCCCCGAGTGAAAAATAACGACGCAAGTCCGTGTGTGAAGGGGCAAAACCAATGCACACGCCATTTTTCTTCCCGTAGAATGACGCACGTCTCCCATCGTGGAAAATAACGACGCAACTCCGTGGGCCGGGGACCGCGGGAGCACCGCCAACAGGCTGGCGGTGCTCCCTTGGGCATTCTGACCGCGGCGGTACAGCCGCGGTCAGAAACGGAAAACCGGCGGTGTACCGCCGGTTTTCCGCTGCCCTGGGGAATCCTCCATGGCGCCGCAGCTTGCTGCGCCGCCATGGGGATTCCGACCCCCATACCGCCATCCTGTTCCTGGCGGTTTTGGCCGCCAGGCACAGGATGGCGGTATGGGGTGTCGTGGGGACCCTGGGGGCCCCTGCAGTGCCCATGCCAATGGCATGGGCACTGCAGGGGCCCCCGTAACAGGGCCCACTAAGATTTTCAGTGTCTGCCATGCAGACACTGAAAATCGCGACGGGTGCAACTGCACCCGTCGCACCCCTTCCACTCCGCCGGCTCAATTCGGAGCCGGCATCCTCATGGAAGGGTGTTTCCCGCTGGGCTGGCGGGCGGCCTTCTGGCGGTCGCCCGCCAGCCCAGCGGGAAACCCAGAATAGCCGCGGCGGTCTTTTGACCGCGCAGCGGTATTCTGGCGGTTCCAGCCAGGCCGGTGGCTTCCGCCGCCGGCCGGGGTCAGAATGACCCCCTTTTTTTACTTTTTAAAGACTTAAGACACTTTACATCACTTTTCAGTGATATCTTTACAAATTCATATTGCATCTTTTTTATCGTTTTGACCTACAAATATCCAGATAAATATTATATATTTTTCTAAACACTGTGTGGTGTATTTTTGTGGTGCTGTATTGTGTTATTCTATGATTTATTGCACAAATACTTTACACATTGCCTTCTAAGTTAAGCCTGACTGCTCAGTGCCAAACTACCAGAGGGTGGGCACAGGATAATTTGGATTGTGTGTGACTTACCCTGACTAGAGTGAGGGTTCTTGCTTGGACAGGGGGTAACCTGACTGCCAACCAAAAACCCCATTTCTAAAATTGGTGATCAGCGGTGAGGATAGGACTTGTATTTGTGCAGTGACATACAGTAGCTAAGTATTTCACTACCTAACCACAGTTGAAGGTCAACTTGATATTTTCTCTTTTGCGAAATTTGTTTTTTCCTGACAATTTTCTAAATCTAAATCCTCACCCAACATGTCTCTGGCTGGGTCTCAAGCAGGAGATTTCGACCTAGCCCTGTTGGATACATATACTGTCAAACAGCTAAAAGGGTTCTGCAGGGTGATGAGATTACCCACCCCAGGGGCCTCCAGAAAGGAGGACTTTCAAGTGGTGCTGAGGGCCTGGGCAGAAGCCCATTTAGAAGAGGATGATGAGGAAGAGGAGCCAGAAAATGGCCCCTTAGAGGATTTGTTGCCATCAGTGGGTGATGTTACCACTGCAATTGTGCCCCCTTCCAGACCAGGGAGCAGTGTCTCTGAGCAAGGCCTGACCGCAGAGGAAAGGAGAGAAGAGAGGGAGTTCCAATTGCAAATGGCAAGATTCAAAATTGAGGCTCAATAGGAGGAAAGAAGGGCAGAGAGAGAAGCCCAAGCAGCTGAGAGAGCCTTGGCTGAAAAGAAACTTTTGTTGGCTCATGAACTGAGTCTCAAGGAGCTGGATCTCAAGGCAAAGCAATCTGAATCCAGCAGTAATGGTGACAGCATACAGACACGACCTGCTGGAGAAAAGAAGGTTTGTATACCCAAAAATGTGGTGCCCAGTTTCTGTGGTGGGAGATGACATAGATAAATGGTTAGCTGCTTATGAAGTTGCACTAAGGGCTAATGAGGTTCCTGAAGGGCAATGGGGTATAGCTATGTGGAGTTATGTGCCACCTTTGGGGAGGGACACACTTCTCACATTGGACAAACCAGATCAAAACACATACCCATGTCAGAAAGCCATTTTACTTGCCAAGTTTGGACTGACCCCTGAGAAATACCGTCAGAGGTTTAGGGACAGCACCAAACTATCCCCACAAACATGGGTAGATTTCTTTGACTTTTCCAGTAAGGCACTGAATGGATAGGTGCGGGGCTGCAAAGTAGATGATCACACAGGATTGTATAATTTGATTCTGAGAGAGCATATGGTCAGTATTTGTTTTACAGAGTTGCGCCAGCACCTAGTAGACAGTATGCTGACTGATCCCAGGAAGCTTGCTGAGGAGGCGGACCTCTGGGGGGGACACCCACAAAGGTGGTCAGGGTTCCCATCAGAAGAAAGAGGGGGGAGAAAAACTTAAAAACAAGGAGTTCTCAAAAGGCCCCCAAAATAGTTCCCAAGGGAGTAATGGTAACCAGTCCCGGTCTGATTCTCAAAAGAAAGGTTTCACTGACCATAAGACAGGGAGGTTTGTACACCACTGTTCAGAGTGCAATAAGTATGGGCACTCTGAGGGCGACTCCAAGTGTCCCAAGAGAACACAGCCCCCCAAAGGAGGGCAGACATGTGGGTTGGCTAGCGTAGTGCTCAGGGAGGAGATGGTCACAGACAGTTTTGGGGTGCAGACAGATGTAACCCTAGTGTCCCTGGGGGATGCAGAGATGGTGCCAAAAGCCCACATGCCTGCCAATACTTCAAAGTATAGACAGTGGGTCACCATCAATGGGCAAAGGGTGGAGGCTCTGCGTGACACAGGAGCCAGCATGACTACTGTCAAGGGTCAGCTGGTGTCAGCAGAGCAGGTCATCCCAAATACATTCCACAAGGTCATAGTCGCTAACAATTGTGAGAGCCACCTACCGGTAGCTCTGGTTCCCTTTGAGTGGGAGGGGGTCTCTGGTACTCTGAAAGTAGCTGTGAGTCCTCCCATGCCTGTAGATTGTCTGTTAGGCAACGACCTTGAGCACACTACCTGGAAGGAGGTAGAGCTAAGGTCTCACTTGGAAATGTTAGGATTGCCTGAGTGGGTCTGCATGACCACACGGTCCATGGCTGACCGAGAGGGAAGTCAATGGCGTCTGGAACCTGGAACAATGGCCCAGACAACTGCCAAGAGGAGGGGCAAGGGGCGTGGGAAACCAGTCCCAGAAGTTCCCGCAGTGGTTGACGGGGTTCCTGAAGACATTGCCGCCCTAGGTGACCTACCTGAGCTTGCTGGCTGGCAAGTTGAAGGTGGGCCCACCAGGGAGGAATTCTGCAAAGCGCAGAAAGAATGTCCCACTCTAGAGGGCATGAGGCAGCAACCCTCAGCCCTTGCAGCAGGTGAAGCCTCTGGCGATCACCACATATATTGGGAGAATGATCTCCTCCACAGTGAGCCTAAGGTTCCGGCCAATGGGGCAGCGCGTGCGCTGGTGGTCCCCCAGTGTTACCGAACCTTCCTACTGGGTCTGGCTCACGACATTCCCCTGGCAGGACATTTGGGGCAAGACAAGACCTTTGCTAGGCTTGTCACCCACTTTTCCTGACCCAGAATGAGGACAAACTCAGATACGTTCTGTAGATCCTGTCCTACCTGCCAGGCCAGTGGTAAAACAGGAAAAGGGTTTAGGCCCCCCTCGTTCCACTTCCTGCCTTTGGCACCCCCCTTGAAAGGGTGGGCATCGACATTGTTGGTCCATTAGACCCCAAAACTGCCCTAGGCAACAGGTTCATCCTGGTTTTGGTGGACCATGCCACCTGTTACACAGAGGCAATCCCTCTGAGGACCGTAACTGCACTGGTGGTGACCAGAACTCTAATGGGGATAATTACCCGTGTGGGATTCCCAAAGGAGATAGTATCTGACAGAGGCACTAACTTCATGTCTGCATACATGAAGTTTATGTGGGATGCGTGTGGTGTAACCTACAAGTTCACCACACCCTGTCACCCCCAATCTAATGGTCTTGTGGAGAAATTCAACAAGACCTTGAAAGGCATGATTGGTGGCCTCTCTGAGGCCCTGAGGCGTAAGTGGGACGTCCTCTTACCATGCCTTCTCTTTGCTTACAGAGAAGTACCCCAGAAGGAGGTAGGGTTCAGTCCCTTTGAGCTCCTCTATGGGTACCCTGTCAGGGGACCCTTAAGCATTGTCAAGGAGGGGTTGGAGAGAGCTCCAAAGGCACCCCCTCAGGATGTGGTCAGCTACATGCTGGCCCTCCGCAACCAGATGAACCGCTTCTGGAAAGAGGTCAAAAGTAACCTTGAGGCCAGTCAAGAGGTAATGAAACGCTGGTATGACCAGAATGCCACCCTGGTAGAGTTTCAACATGGAAAAAAAGTGTGGGTAATGGAGCCAGTAGAGCCTAGAGCTCTCCAGGACTGCTGGTCTGGCCCATTTGAAGTGAAGGAGCGCAAAGGGGAGGCCAATTACCTAGTGGACCTCCAATCCCCTAGGAACCCCCCAAGGGTGCTCCATGTCAACCGACTGAAGCCTCATTTTGAGAGGTCTGAAGTCAACATGCTTCTGGTCACAGATGAAGGAATGGAAGAGGAGAGTGAACCTCTCCCCGACCTCCTCTCTGCCCAAGAAGGTGATGGGTCAGTAAGAGGTGTCATTCTCTCTGACTCCCTGACTTTAAACCAGAGAGGAGACTGCTATGAGCTGTTGGAGCAGTTCTCCCCCCTGTTCTCCCTTACTCCTGGACTGACCCACCTCTGTGTTCATGACATTGACACAGGGGACAGTCCCCCTGAGAAGAACAAAATTTAGTTTAGGTTATCGGATAAGGTGAAGGCCAGCATCAAGGAGGAGGTCTCCAAGCTGTTAGCTTTAAGGGTTCTTGAGAAATCCAGTAGTCCCTGGGCCAGCCCTGTGGTGTTGGTCTCTAAGGCTACTGCCCCAGGTGCGAAGCCAGAACTCAGGTTCTGTGTGGACTACCGGGGTCTCAACTCAGTCACACGGACTGATGCTCACCCCATCCCCTGAGCTGATGAGCTTGTTGACAGACTAGGCGCTGCCAAGTTCCTGAGTACTTTTGATCTTACTTCAGGATACTGGCAGATCGCCCTGACTGAGGGGGCTAAAGAGAGATCAGCATTTTCCACACCTGATGGCCATTACCAGTTCCGGGTGATGCCATTTGGGTTGAAAAATGCCCGCTACCTTCCAACGGTTGGTTAACGGGGTCCTAGCTGGCAAGGATGCCTTCTGTGCATCCTACCTGGATGACATAGCTGTCTACAGTTACAGTGGGAGGAACACCTGCTCCACCTCAAGGAGGTACTTCAGGCTCTGCAACAGGCAGGCCTGACCATCAAGGCTAGTAAGTGCCAGACTGGGCAGGGTTCTGTGGTGTACTTGGGACACCTAGTAGGTGGTGGGAAGGTGCAGCCACTCCAGGCCAAGATTGAAACTATCAAGGCCTGGCAACCACCAAGAACACAGACTGAGGTGAGAGCCTTTTTAGGCCTCACTGGATACTACCGCAGATTCGTCAAGGGCTATGGTACCATTGTGTCACACTTGACAGAACTCACTTCCAATAAACAACCTAGGTTGGTGAATTGGACAGAGGCTTGTCAGACAGCCTTTGACTCTCTGAAGGAAGCCATGTGCACGGCCCCTGTGCTCAAGGCCCCTGACTGCTCCAAGGAATTTATTGTGCAGACAGATGCTTCAAAGCATGGCATGGGGCGGTCCTAGCACAGCTAAACGAGGAGGGCCTAGACCAACCAGTAGTCTTCATTAGCAGAAGACTATTACCACGGGAACAGAGGTGAGTGCTATTGAGAGAGAAGCTTTTGCTGTGGTCTGGGCACTGAAGAAGCTGAGGCCATACCTGTTTGGAACTCACTTACGGGTTCAGACAGACCACAGGCCCATCAGATGGCTCATGCAGATGAGGGGTGAAAATCCAAAACTCTTGAGGTGGTCCTTTTCCCTACAGGGGATGGACTTTACGGTGGAGCATCGCCCAGGGGTTGACCACGCCAATGCTGATGGTCTCTCCAGATACTTCCGCCTTAGGGATGAGAGCTCCCAGGAGGTTGGGTAGCTCTCCACACATTCAGACTGGGGGACACATGTTAGACCTGACAGCCTTAGGGTGGTCACCCCTAACTTTTTGCCTGCCTCCCTCCACTTTTTGGCCCCTGTTTTTGCTGGCTTTTAGACTCTAACTGCTAACCAGTGCTAAAGTGCATATGCTCTCTCCCTTTAAACATGGTAACCTTGGATCATACCTGATTGGACTATTTAATTTACTTATAAGTCCCTAGTAATGTGCATTATCTGTGCCTAGGGCCTGTAGATTAAATGCTACTAGTGGGCCTGCAGCACTGGTTGTGCCACCCACTTAAGTAGCCCCTTTACCTTGTCTCAGGCCTGCCATTGCAAGGCCTGTGTGTGCAGTTTCACTGTCACCTCGACTTGTCATTTAAAAGTACTTGCCAAGCCTAAACCTCCCCTTTCTCCACATATAAGTCACCTCAAATATGTGCCCTAGGTAACCCCTAGAGCAGGGTGTTGTGTGGGTGAAAGGCAGGACATGTACCTGGGTAGTTTACATCTCCTGGTAGTGTAAAACTCCTAAATTAGTTTTTGCACTACTGTGAGGCCTGTTCCCTTCATAGGCTAACATTGGGGCTGCCCTCATACATTATTGAAGTGGTAGCTGCTGATCTGAAAGGAGTAGGAAGATCATATTTAGTATGGCCAGAATGGTAATACAAAATCCTGCTGACTGGTGAAGTTGGATTTAATATTACTATTCTAGAAATGCCACTTTTAGAAAGTGAGCATTTCTTTGCAGTTAAATCCTTCTGTGCCTTAAAATCCACGTCTGGCTGGGTTTAGTTGACAGCTCCTTGTGCATTCACTCAGACACACCCCAAACACAGGGTACTCAGCCTCACTTGCATACATCTGCATTTTGAATGGGTCTTCCTGGGCTGTGAGGGTGGAGGGCCTGCTCTCACACAAAGGACTGCCACACCCCCTACTGGGACCCTGGCAGACAGGATTGAACTGAAAGGGGACCTGGTGCCCTTCTTAGCCACTCTTTGAAGTCTCCCCCACTTCAAAGGCACATTTGGGTATAAAACAGGGCCTCTGCCCTACCACCTCAGACACTTGCTGGAGAATAAACCTGAACCAGAACCTGCATCCTGCCAAGAAGAACTGCCAGGACTCCCCTGACTGCTTTCTACAAAGGACTGCTGCCTTGCTGTTGGCCTGCTGCCTTGCTGAACTCTTGTCTTGCTGCAAAAGTGCTCTCCAAGGGCTTGGATAGAGCTTGCCTCCTGTTCCCTGAAGTCTCAGGACCAAAAAGACTTCTCTTTTTCAACTGTACTCCTTGTGCACCCAAAAATTCGATGCACAGCTTGCTCAGCGGTGAAAAATTTATTGCACTCCGATCCGGAAAGACGCCGCTCGGCGCGACGCCTGCCTTGCGACCGGAACTTCGACGCACGGCCCCGCCTGGACAACGCTGCCCGACTTCCAGAGAGGAAATCGACGCGACGCCTGTCGTGAGGAAGAAAATTCCACGCACCGCCCACCGGAATGACGCGCAGCCGGATAACAAGCCTAGGATTTCACGCACAGACCCTGGGACATCTGGTAATCCTGCGACCCACAGAAGGAGACAGTCCGCATGCCGGAAAACGACGCACGTCTTCCCAGAGTGAAAAATAATGATGCAAGTCCGTGTGTGAAGGGGCGAAACCGACGCACACTCCATTTTTCTTCCCGTAGAACGACGCATGTCTCCCCGCATGGAAAATAACGACGCAAGTCAGAGTGTGAAGGGGTGTAACCAACGCACACACCATTTTTCCATGCATCACCTCCTCTGCGGCCCTCTGCGGGGAAGCCTGACTGCTCAGTGCCAAGCTACTAGAGGGTGGGCACAGGATAATTTGGATTGTGTGTGACTTACCCTGACTAGAGTGAGGGTTCTTGCTTGGACAGGAGGTAACCTGACTGTCAACCAAAAACCCCATTTCTAACAAAAGGTATGTTGGAAGAACGTATACATGACCAATTCATGCTCGGCTGCAACATTGAAAAAAATAATAGTTGAGTTATGGCAGAAAGACAATCCCATTTTAGACGAAGTGCCAATGGTCTCTAAGCGTATGGAACATTCTCGTGCCTGTGTAGAGGTACTAAAGAACGAGAATGTCTCTCATCATTTGGAGAAAGTACAGAGTATTATAGGGACATTGGCTAGGAATACAATCAGCTCTAAGTCCGGTGACAACAAAAAAACGAATTAAGACAACAAGAAAATAAAGAAAACAAAATGTTATCATTGTGAGAGTAGTATGCATCTTACTATTAATAAATTATGTCCTGCGTTCACTGTAAAATTTCGCAATTGTGTCAAAGTGGGTCATTTTGCATAACGTTGGAGGAGACTGAAGGATACCAAGGCCCAGATTTGCCAGAAAATGACACAGCGCGATGCTGCACCAAATTTGGAAGCGCCATGTTCGTCATTTTCAAATTGCAGGGATGTGCAGTATTAACAAGAATAAGGCGCATCACTGTGTTTCCCCCTACACCGGTACAACATTTACTGCTGAGAACCAAGGCAGCCACCCTTGCACCATAGTGCAAGGATGGCTGGCTTGAGAATGCAGCACACATAGAAAGAGCAAAAAATGAGGAGAAATTAAAACATTACTCCTCGTTGTGCCATGCAAACGAAACCCTTGTGCTATAGCACACTCCTTCCACGCAAAGTGCATCATGTGAAGGGGTCGTATTTACAAGATGATGTTAAGCCACAAAAAGTGGCTTAACACCACCTTGTAAATACGATGCAGTGCATAGAAGTGATGCTCCGGTGACAATAGAGCCTGGTAAACCTGACCCCAAATTTGTAAAGGAAGTACATTTAAACTATGAAAGTGACTTTGAATTTAACAAAGTACACTTCATAGAAGTTTTGCTCCAAACTGAGCTCCGCAAAAACAAAGACCCCGTGAATACGGTGTTTGATGAACGTCAACCTGTTCTGATGCAGTTTGATTCTGGCTCCAAAATTTCACTGGTTCCAAAAAAGTTGTATTTGGAAAAACTTATGGGGACGGTCAAACTCTTTAAACCAGACATTAGACCATTGTCTTATGGTGGGCAGCCTATAAAGCTGTTGAGATAATTTTGGGGTGATCTGGAGTACAAAGGCCATTTCACTGCAGGCAAAGTGTACGTCTCTTGTGAAGGTAAAAGTATAATAAGTTGGATACACCAAGGGGACATGAGGATCATGTTAGATCCGAGTGGTGAACCCAGCATGATTTTAAAGGAATTACCTCTAGGTGGGGAAATGAAACATATTGTAAAGTGTGATGTAATGTATGATCCAGAAGTCAAGTCCACAGGAAAAACAAAGGACGAAATAAGTGGGTGCTTTTTCAAAGAATTTGAGGAAGTATTTTCTGATAAATTAGTTTGTCAGGGTAACTACACTCACAAAATTTTACTCAAGGAAGGGACAACACCAGTATGCTCTAAAGCACATGGGATACTGTTGGATTTGAGGGATTCCATGCTCTCTAAACTCAACAATCTAAAGAGTGAGGGCATCATTGTACGGACAGAGGCGACTGAGAGGTTGGTGCCAGTAGTACTCACACACAAAGGCTTTGAGTTGATTTGAGGGGTCTTAACAGGAATGTGGTGGCTGGTAAGTATCCACTCCCCAATATTTCAGAGGTGTTAACTGTACTGGACAGCACTGTAGTCTTTTCAGCATTGGACCTTAGAGCAGTGTATCATCAAATTAAGTTTGACGAAGCTCCACAAACTTGGCCTCCTTCATTACTCCATTCGCTCTTTTTAAGTTTATGAGATTGTCATTTCGATTTAACTCAGCAGCCTCCGTATTTCAAAGAGACAAAGATGTTTTAAATGTCACGAGAGGTGTTAAAATTTAGCAAGATGATATGTTGGTATTTGGTTTCTTCCAATAGGAGCATGATAATAGTGTTAGACAAGTCCTGGCAAGATTTAAGCAGTGGGGCCTAACTTTGAGAGAAAACAAGTGCAAGTTTAATCTCTCAGAGTTTTTATATCTGGGACACGAGCTTATCAAAAATGGAGTTAAACCTAAAGAACAATTAGGGAGAACTATTGATACCCTTCCTGTGCTAACTAATAGGGATGATCTCGTCACATTCTTAGGCATGGCTGAATATTACAACAAATTTGTGCCTAGATTAGCTGGTTGCACTCACGCTATGAGATTGCTTCTAAAGAAAGGGGTTACGTTTGTGTTGTGTGCTCATTGTGAAGAGGAATTTCAAGGTGTAGAGAAGGCCCTGCACCACGCTCCCTCATTAGAAGGTTTCAATACTGGTAGGCAGTCCATCCTGTCTAGGGACAGTATTAAAACAGGTTAAAGAAGAAAAGGAAGAAGCTATCATGTTCAGGATTACCTGAATGCCTCTGAACTGACAATAGTGTGGAGCTGGTCTCCAAAGAAATTTAGATTTTTTGTGTGAACGTGGTATCAAACAAAAAATGCTCTCTCTCTACCATTCATGGACCAATGGGATGGTAGAGAGACTCAACAGGGTGTTGAAAGAATCAGTACAAATGGAAAAAGTTCAGAATTGGGACAGGAAGTCTGAGATTGTGGAAAGAGTAAAACTGGACAGAATTAAGGCCCTACTATGAGTCTGGTGGTCCGAAGACCTCCAGACTTCGGTGGAGGTCGGCCTGCCACGGCACAACCCTGGCAGTCAGACCACCGAAAGACCCCAGTCTCCACTGGGATATTTGATACTGATGGGATGATGGCATTCGGGGTTGCAATCAGCCACAGCGAAGCTGAAGTCAGTGCCGCCATGCTGATTACAATCATGTTCTCCACCAACCTTTTCATGGCAGTTCAACTGCCATGGAAAGGCTGGAGGTGAACAAGTGCGGGGGGCGCAGGGGGTGGTCCCTGCACTGGCCACAACGTTATCATCTAACTTGTTATTTAAATTGGCCTTCCAAGTATAATGACTTCTCAATAATATTATGAGATAACAAGTTATACTGACGTTTGATGATTAATCAAAACCTATTATGAGGAATTGCTGAAATAATAGCCTAACAGAATGGGTTACAGATATAGTAGCATTATTAAGGACATATGGATTAGAATATAAGAATTGAATCGTCACTAAATTGAAAAAATAATCATTAGAAAGTAATATTAAATTTGTATGTAATATCAAATCCAAAATGTGTTACTTTTGATGACAGACCCTCAAAAATATTAAATTAAACTGTAAAAGATGTATATGAGTTTAACCATTGTGTGGTAGCGACCATCCAAGTAATAGTGGAGTTGTCTTTTTATTGCTTCTTTGCACTGTGTTATGGTAATTCACATTGGATGCATTCAATTGATTGAAAATGTAAGGCATAACTGATGTGACCAAGGCGCAAGATGAAACACATTGTCAGTTCTTCAGCAAATAAAGTTAGTTTGATATATTACCTACTGGTGGTCACCAGTAGGTGAAGTTAGGACCTAGTTTTCATAGAAAAAGCATTTGTTGACGCCTATATCCTTGGTGCTGTTTGATGAATCTTCATGAAATTTGCAAAAAAAAGTGTGCCAGAGAATCGTGTTGTGCATGAGAATGTTCAAGGTGATCCGTCAAGCAGAGGGAGCGAAAAAGGGGGGGGTCAAAAAAAGTTAATTTCCCATTTTAATTCCCATAAGGATTTTAGACACGACTACAGTGAGAATTGCTGGACGAAATTAGATTGAATTTAGCAGAAAGGTAGCTCCTGGTCCAGAAAGAGTGCTTTTTGTTATTTTGTTGTGGTTTGCACTAGATCACTTGGTTGTAATACGGTGACAATCTCTTTGAGGCCACAGCATTCAAGATAGTTTCAAGCTTTTGGGGGGATTTGAATGTGGTCAGTTACAATTGGTTCACTGCCTGAGTAGCTTGGATAAACATGCTATGAACCTAATAAAGGTTTATGAAGAACCTTTGAAGTGAAAAGTGTATTCTTAACACTGGCAATGAGGGAGAAACTGTAGCCAACCTCCTAGATAAATCAGAAACCACGTGACCAACATTAAGCATATTTTGAAGTGAAATTGTGACACCTAGGTAAGAGAGGAGCCGCTGTGTATGTTTTTGTTGACCCGCGGTGTGGGCAGAACTTTGGTGCATTTTGTGACTGGTTGAGGGCAGTGAACCGAGCCGAGGTGTGAGCGGAACCTTGGCGTGTGTGTGACTGGTTGAAGGCACTGAGTCGGGAGAGAGTGCTCTCGTTGCTGTCTGTGAGCAAAATGATGACATCGTGAGCATGTGACATTGCACCCAGCATGACTGGATAAAGCTGGGGAACGTGAGTACTGGATAGAAAGCAGTTTTGTCGCAACAATGTTTCTTCTTACATACAAGGGAAAACTTGATTGTGATCCGCATACCATAAATATTTAATTATTTATTGACATGCGGATCACTTGGCAACAAGCAGTGATCCGCAAACCATTGATATTTAATCATTTATTGAGACGTGGATCATTTGGCATCAAGCGGTGATCCACACATCTTTGAGATTAATCAGTGATCTGTACTCAATTGACATTAATTAATTGCTGACAATAAGTGAAGCAGAATTTCACTTTTTTAAAAATCTATCTATCTATCTATCTATCTATCTATCTATCTATCTATCTATCTATCTATCTATCTATCTATATACTATATATATATATTATATACAATTTATAAGCCTAAAGTACTTCTAGTGTTACTAACAATTAAAATATTCAAACATTATGACAGGCGCTAACATGTCTGAACCTCCTCATTGACTTTCAGATAAGGGTGATTCTATTTTGCCATGGAAAAGATGGAAGTAGATATGTGATTCATGCTTGCTTGTGATTGGGGCAGAAACATTTTCAGCAGTTCGCAAACAAGCTGTATTATTATATAATTTAGGAATGGAAGGGAAAAATGAGTATGAGAGTTTGGAGGAAATCATCATTAGTCATTGGAGGGTGAACCAGACAATGTTTTAGCCGTGTCTGCAATGATGTTGGAGAACCATTTTGATGCACAAATTAATGTGGTACTGGAAAGGCACACATTTTTCACAAGTGTGCAAGGGAAATAGGAGAAAATTGGCACGTAGGTTGCAGCACTGAAAACGTTAGTTCGTACCTGCAAATTTGATCAACTGAATCAGAGAAAAATGATTAGCAAAAAATCCCACTTTGAAAGAGACAACAGCCATAGTTGAAGGTATGGGGAGTACTACTATGTGGGTGCGTGAAGTGCGTGATGGAATATAAAAGGCAACATGCTTGTGGATGAGTCAGTGAATGAAGTAAGATGAGTTAGTAGAAATGCAGAGCAGGAAGTAGACAAACAGGAGAGAATTAAAAGCATGGAGGGTCACAAAAAGTTTGAGAAGTACTTTTCTCAAAATGATACTCTAATATCAACAAAAAGAGGACGTGTGAGATGTTTTAGATGTGGGAGCGAAGTACATCTTTTCAATAGTCTTGGATGTTTGCAAGGTTGGACGTCTGCAAGAGATGTGGTAAGAAAGGGCACTGTGCCAGGGTGTGTAGATGGAATAAACAACAGACCGTGAGTTGTATTGAAGGAGAAGAAAAATTTGAAGAAAAATGTATTTTCAGTATAAAGGATCACACATCTGTACAAGCAGATCCAATAGAAATGCGGGAATGTGAAATTGTGGTGGGAGGAAAAATGTTTTTGTACTTGCTGATTCAGTATCACCATACACATACTTTTAGGCTGGAGATGTCCAAACAGAAAGTGTTAGTGATAGCGAATGACGGATTCTCAGATGAGATAGTTTCTAGGTTTCCTAAAGTACTTGGAGATGATTTAGGGTTACTAACGAATTTTGAACATAGAATTGTTCTCAAGAATAGTGCAATACCATGTGTGTCTAAAGTAAGGAAAGTTCCTCATATGATGTGAGCACTACTCGAACAAGAATTCAGAAAATAAAAAGAAAGAAGAGAAATTGAAGAAATTGAATGCTCAGAGTGGTTGGCTCACATATTTCCAGCACCAAAGGATGAGGGTTTAGAGATTTGTATGTGTATTTACTTGAGAGGATTAAATAAACACATCTGGGTTTATCGTCAACCATTACCTACTATTTCTGAAACTCTGGCTCTGATCAAAGATGCTAAGGTATTCAGTGTGATGGATTTGTCCTTTGCTTACCACCAGGTTATGCGCCATTCTGATTCTAGGCCATTAACATCATTTGTAACCCATTTGGAATTTAGATTCATCCAGATGCTTTTGGGCTGGCTCCTGCAGCAGCATGCTTTCAGAGGGTCATGAAGAAAGTGTTAGAGGGGTTGGACAAAGTTTTGTTTTTCCAGGATTATATGTTGGACTATGGATGAAACTAATGTAAACATGATGAAATATTGTGGAAGGTGTTGGAGTGATTACAGAATGCAGGCTTGTCGATAAAAAAGAAAAGTCTAAGTTCAGAGTATCCACTGTAACTTATCTGGGGCAAACTATCTCAGGTGAAGGTATAAGCCCAAAAATTGATTTAGCAAACAGTATTGTGGAAGCTCACAATCCAGAAAACAAAGACCAAGTACGATCATTTCTTCATTTGGCAGAATTGTGTTCAAAATGTATCCAAAAGTTTGCTAGTGTTTCTCAACATTGAGGTTGCTGCTAAAGAAGGGTGCCCAGTTCAAATGAACTGAAGGATGTGATCAGTCTTTCAACAGTATTAAATGCAGCATTGGAAAAGTAGCAACTTCAGGATATTTTGATGCCCACAGAAAAACAATTTAATTGACCGATGCCAGTCTGATGGGTTTGGGTGCAGTTTTAGCCCAAATGGTGATTGGCAAAATGAAGGTGATAGCTTATTTTTCACGCTTGATAAAATATGATGAATAGCATTATTCAATTATTGAATGAGAGGCCTTAGTTGTATATTTGGCAATTATCCACTTTAAGTTTGTAATGGGTAATAGCATTTTTGGTCAGATCGGATCTTCGACCACTTACTTGTATGTTGTTGTGTAAGGAGATGGAGAATGTATCCCCTACGATCAGGAGGTGATCAGATGGATTGACCAGTTATAATTTTACAGTTGAGTATATACCTGGAGCAGGGAATGCAATGGCAGATTGTCTCTCTAGACTGCCGATCAACCAGAGTGCAGATGTGTCTGAAAAAGTAGCTGTAGATTGGGTATGTGAATCAGCCATGGAGGAAAGTGAGTGAGATAATGCTATCTCAAACAACTTAGAATTATCTACATTAATGGAACTCATTGTAAATGGTTGGCCAAACAAGAAAGATACACCAACTAAGGTTGATGGGTTTCTTTGTGTGAAAGATAAACTTACCATTAGTGATGGAAAAGTATTAAGCAAACTGAGCATTAGTGATGGGAAAGTATTAAGGAGGAACGGGTGGTACCTCTTGATGTTTTGAGACAGAAGATAATTAACTTGGCTCAAGAAATACATTTAGGGAGAAATTTGATCATGGCTCGTTTGTGTGAATGTTGCTGGTGGCCACAAATGAATCAAGAAGTTGAAGTGGTGGAGTAGGATTGTTAGCATTGTGAGAATAATGACAAACAAAAAAAACTCACACAGTTCCTCTGTCACATGTTGAGCCATAGAGTAAGCTAAGTCTAGATATGGCAGGGCAATTTCAAGACAGCCCTCTATTCACCTCAAGCTAATGATTTAAAGGAAATGTAGAGAGAAACCTGGTGGGCACACCATGTTACTCATAATAGTGTACCATCTATATTTCTATTTGTTTCGCTCAAATGCAGGAAGCCGTATTGTAAACTCATTCCTGTGTGGCTAAAAATAAGTGGGGAACAAAATGTGGACTTTCCAAATGATGACCTTGTTCTGCGTAGGAGGGAACATCAAAATAAATATAAAACTTCCTATGATGCTAAGAGTTGTGCACATGAATCAAAGTTTCAGGTCGGTGACAGAGTTTTAGTAAAAAGACCTAATACAAGAAAGGGGCATTTAAAATTGTGATAACTTCTCTTTAAAGCAATGTCCCAATTTTAGACTTAGGAGATGTCTGGAGTATATCTAGATTAACAAAACTAAATTAGGTTGGTTCAAAAACTATGCTAAAAGTGAGCATGGGGTGGAGGATTTAAATGATGCTAAAGAGTTTTTGTTAAGAAGAGAGAGATATAAAACTACTTGGCACAAGGAGTAGGTATTGGGAAAAGTTGCAAACTACAGACTTAATTAGGTCATTGTTGGACCTGGCCTTTTACCAGGTAATTCCCCAGACTTTTTGCTTTTTGCCTCCTTATTTTTCTGACCTTTGTTGGCTGACGTTTTGACTCTGAGCACTTTTTCACTGCTTACCAGTGCTAAAGTGCATGTGCTCTCCCTTACAAAATTGGTATGATTGGCTTATACCTAATTGGCATATTTAATTTACCTATGAGTCCCTTGTAAAGTAGTATACCCTATACCCAGGGCCTGTAAATAAATGCTACTAGTGGGCCTGCAGCGCTGCTTGCGCCACACACTGAAGTAGCCTGTCAAACCCATCTCAGGCGTGCTAGTGCAGGGCCTGTGTGCACAGTTTTCTGCCACAAGGACCTGACATCTAAATTTACTTGCCAGGCCCAGAACTCCCCCTTTTACTACATGTAAGTCACCCCTAGGGTACGCTTGCTAGCCCTTTGGGCAGAGTGCCATGTATGTAGAAGGCAGGACATGTGCCATGATTGCGTGGGCGGTCCTGGTAGTGACAAACAGCCTAACGTGGTGTCTCACTCCTGTGAGTGCTGCCCTCTCTTAGGATTGCGTTGGAAATGCCCTGCCTTATGTGTAAGGGGTACTGTCTGATTTATGAAGGGTAACGTAGGCATGTTTGGTATGGTTGTGATAGTGATGAGAAATGCTGCTTACTGGTTTAGGTGTATTTTTTATTACTATCACAGAAATGCCACTTCTAGAAAGTGCGCATTTACCTGTGCTTATGACTTTGGTGTTTTGCAGCTTGCCTCCAATCCGCGTCTGGGCAGACTGACATTGGGACTTTGTGCATACTTTTTAGACAGCCTGAACCTAGGGAGGGTGGAGGTGTCACAGAGGTGCATCTACATATTGTAAAGCCTTCCTGGGCTGAGAGAAGGAAGAGGTGGGCCACACCTGCATTTGTAAAGGCTGTGCCCTGGCCTCGCACAACAGGGTTGTTTAACCCCCACTGATGTTTGGAGCCTGTGCTGGAAGAGAGAAAGGGCACTCCCAGAACCAGTTGTAGCTGGTTGGAACCCCCTCTTCTCCCCATTGTAAAACACACTGAAAACTTAGTATAAGTACAGGGGAATTTTCCCCACAATTGAGACATCATTTGACATCACTTTGGACATTCTGGGAACTCCAGGAACCTTACCTGGAGCTGGACAGGACACTGTTGAAAGGTATCACCAGAACCACTTTGGACTGCTGCTGCTGTGCTGACCTGTGACCTGCCTGGTCACAAGGAGGAACTGCCACTGCTTGCACCCCCTTGTTGTGCTGACCTGCTGCTGGGTTCTCTAGCATTGTGCCCCCTTTTCACCTGTGGTCTCCAGAGGCAGGGCGCTGTGGCCCCTGACCTCTGAAAACTTTCTTCAGCACGAGGAATGCTGCCTCTGCTGTGTAGCGCCTTGGGAGCGCTTCTTGGTGCCTGTGAAGCACTTTTTCTAAAGTGCGCTTTTCCAACTGAAGAGAATCACCGCCGCAGCCAGGGCTGCAGATTTGGGCACTAGCTCTTTAAAAAGCAGTCTCTTCATTTCCCACAAATCGCCGGCGCGACCTGGGCGTCTTATTTACCTCCAGTGCGAGGATCGCGCTGTTTCCAGTGCCACTGGGGAACGAGAAAAAGTCAAGCGGAGCAAGCGTGCTCCTGTCGGTGCCCCCGGGGCACGCCCCCCTCTTGGGAGCGCCCCAGAGGCACTAGCTGCCTCCAATTCTCTCTGAATCACTGCGACGGCCCAGGAACAGCTTGGGACACTTGCGCACCAAGTCGGGTGTGGGCGAGTGCCTTCTCGGGCCCCCGGAGGGGTCCAAGCTTCCAAAACTAGCATTGCAGGACTCAGGGAAGGCACGGGGAGTGCCCCCTTCCCCGGTCTCTGCATCAGGAGCAGGACGCTCCTTTGTTCTCTTTTTAAAAACAAAACAGGCATTGTTCTCATTTAACACGAGGAAGGGAGACCCCACCGGAGGCCCCCGTTTTGCGTTCCTACTTGTTTGTTGGGCCTCGCCTGGCCCCCACCCAAGGACAGGGTGTGAGGAGGCTGAGGCAGGCCCCCATCGAAATCGTGGGCTCCCAGAGGGGCCCATTTTCTACAAGCAGAGGGTGCAGACTGCCCCTCTCCCCCAGGAGCACCACGTGGCCCCCGTTGGGCACGCAGGAGTGCCGGGGGCCCCCCATGCTCTTCTTTTAGGCACAGGGAGTGCCTCTTCATCAGGAAACCAGGTACTTTTTAGAGATATAGGTGGTCATTACAACCCTGGCGGACGGTGTTAAAGCTGCAGTAATACCGCAAACAGGCCGGCAAAAAAAAAAGGGAATTATGACCGTGCCGGAAACCGCCAACATAAACAGCCACTTTAACACTCCGACCGCCACTGCGGTACAGACAAGCAGCGCGGCGGTCACCGCCAACAGACAGGCGGAACACAATGTACCGCCCACAGTATCACAACCCGGCAAACAGACATTTCAAAGGGAAAACGCTCACCTCTACACACTCCACGAGGAAGGAGGCCACCATGGAGCTGGAACTACAAATACTCCCTGCTCTTGTCTTCCTGCTCCTCTACGAACCCCAGCAACGTAGGCACCGAAGACAACAGTGAGTACTGCACCTACGACAAAGGGGAGGCAAAAGTCACGCACACACACATGCAACACCCCCAACCCGACCCTCACCCACTACAACACACACACCAATGCATTTCCAAACAGCACAGTAACAACCCACAACCCCCCGGATGAATGCAAAGAAAAAAGGAAATCAGTTCAAACTTTGTAATGTATCAAAATACAGTAACCAATGATATACAGATATATATCAACATTATAAATATCATACATCACGATTAGTACTGCAGGTATGCACATATCAATGTCCGTGGACCACTGGGCCCACAATGCATGGGCGAGGCCCACACTAGATACCTGTCCACAAACGGAGAGAACACTGCAGGGTCATCAGATAGAAATACAACAGGCACCTCAGGGGGAAGGGAAGGGTGGGCACCTCAGCCGGATGACTGCACCACGCCATTTCCACGACAGGGCTCCATGCCCATTGATATATCCTGGGGAGTGCAAAGCCACAGTCTCTCAAGTCTCTACAGTGGGTGGGTTGCCCACTGTACCATCCTGGGGAGTGCAAAGCCACAGTCTCTCAAGTCTTTTCAGTGGGTGGTTTGCCCACTGCTTTATCCTGGGGAGTGCAAAGCCACAGTCTCTCAAGTCTCTACAGTGGGTGGGTTGCCCACTGTACCATCCTGGGGAGTGCAAAGCCACAGTCTCTCAAGTCTCTTCAGTGGGTGGGTTGCCCACTGTACCATCCTGGGGAGTGCAAAGCCACAGTCTCTCAAGTCTTTTCAGTGGGTGGGTTGCCCACTGTACCATCCTGGGGAGTGCAAAGCCACAGTCTCTCAAGTCTCTACAGTGGGTGGTTTGCCTACTGCTTTATCCTGGGGAGTGCAAAGCCACAGTCCCTCAAGTGGATCACAGTCTCCACTGGTTCAGGAGGGTGACGGGTGCCCAGAGTGCTTCATCCTGTGCAGGACAGACTGTGTGGATGCAGGTCTCCACTGGTTCTGGAGGGGAACTGGTGCCCAGAGTGCTTCATCCTATGCAGGACAGACGGAGTGGATGCAGGTCTCCACTGGTGCTGGAGGGGGACTGGTGCCCAGAGTGCATCACGCTCCACGTGACAGTCCCAGTTCCGTCACTGTCCCAGCTGCACATGGGCTAACGATGCTTGATTTGGCGGTCTTTGCCCTGTTCAGCGGTCTTCACCATGGCGGTCTTTGCCCTGTTCAGCGGTGCTTGCCTTTGCTGTCTCTGACCTGTTCAGCGGTGCATTGCCATGGCGGTCTTTGCCCTGTTCAGTGGTGCTTGCCTTTGCTGTCTCTGACCTGTTCAGCGGTGCATTGCCATGGCGGTCTTTGCCCTGTTCAGCGGTGCTTGCCTTTGCTGTCTCTGACCTGTTCAGCGGTGCAGTGCCATGGCGGTCTTTGCCCTGTTCAGCGGTCTTCACCATGGCGGTCTTTGCCCTGTTCAGTGGTCTTCACCATGGCGGTCTTTGCCCTGTTCAGCGGTGCTTGCCTTTGCTGTCTCTGACCTGTTCAGTGGTGCATTGCCATGGCGGTCTTTGCCCTGTTCAGCGGTGCTTGACTTAGCTGTCTCTGACCTGTGCAGCGGTGTGTGGCATGACGGTCCCTCAGTGCCCAGTGGGGCTGTGGCTGCCAGGGCCCTCCAGGGCACTGACGCTGGCGGTGGTCTCCAGACCAGTGATGATACTGCTGCCCTCCAGGGCACTGACTCTGGCGGTGGTCTCCGGACCAGTGACGATACTGCTGCCCTCCAGGGCACTGACTCTGGCGGTGGTCTACGGACCAGTGACGATACTGCTGGCGGTGGCGTCCCGGCCGGCGGGGAGGATGGTGGCCTTCTCTGCCGTGCTGCTCTTACCAGACCTTGGAGACCTCTTCTGCCCCTTCACCACTTTGGGAGGAGTCACAGCTGACTTGGCACTCCCCCCGGGACCCTTGTGAGCTGTTTTGCCGGCAGGAGTCTTCACCCTCTCCCGTCGGGCACTTTCCAACTTAAGGTGCTTTACAGGGGGTGGACTGGCAGTGCTTTGGTTCCATGTCACACTAGCTGCCCTGGTGGCCGGTGCACTCCACAGACCTTTAACACGCACCACTGGAACCAGATTTTCTTGGGCTGAGGTGCTACTACGGGACCTATGAATTGGAGGGGGGTGGGAAAGAGGTCAACGTTGCTCAGGAAGAGTCTCTGACGAACACTGGGATGGGTAGCTGGAGGGGGTCTGGGAGTGGAGGAAGAGGAGGTGGTTGTAGGAGGTGTAACTTTAGGTGATTTGGGTGCAGGTGCATGTACTGGAGGCTGTCGTGAGGTGGATGGATGTTGGGTGTGTGGGTGCCCACGTTTGTGTACTTTGGGAGGGGGCGGCACAGACACACTGGGAGTGGACACAGGGGACGTGTAAATGGTAGTGGGGGTGGTGAGTGCAGGTGAGCGGGGTGTGGTACTTGGTGTTCTGGTGCGAGTCCTAGTGCCTGTAGATGTAGTGCATGCAGGTGAGAGTGTAGACGACACTGGGAGGGAGGAGGGAGACGACGAGGAGGGGGACACAGTGGAGGCAGTGGATGTTGCTGGGTCTGTATGTGGGTGATGCTTGTGTGAGTGCCTGTGGGATGTGTGGTGCCTATGTTTGCCAGAGCCACTTTTGGGTGTTGAGGTGTGTGCATGCTGGTCTGATGGTGTGCTTGGGATAGGCTGGGGTACAGGGGATTGGGTCTGGGTGGAGGAAGTTGGAGGGGGGAGGCTAGACACAGGGACAATGGCTGCCATTAGTGCTGAGGCCAGAGATTGCAGGGTTCGATGAAGGGCAGCCTGACCAGAATGAATGCCCTCCAGGAATGCATTACTGTGTTGCAATTCCCTTTCTACACCCTGGATGGCATTCACAATGGTAGACTGCCCAACAGTGAGTGACCTGAGGTCAATGGCCTCCTTACTGAGGGCAGCAGGGGTGACTGGGGCAGGGCCTGAGGTGCCTGGGGCGAAGGTGATGGCCACCCTCCTGGGTGAGCGGGCACGGAGCGAAGGCTGAGGAGCTGCTGGGAGGGCGGTGCTGGTAGGGGGGGTGGCGGCTGTACCTGTAGAAGTGGGGGGCACAGATGGTGCCGCCACCACAAGGGAGCTCCCATCGGAGGATGAGTCTGTGTCGCTGGTTGCTGATCCGGTGACCGACGTGAAGCTCCCCTCGCCCTCCATCCCACTGGTGTATTCGGAGTCCGTGGTTTGTCCCTCCATGGCCATGTGGGATGCAGCTCCCTCGTGCTCCGGTGCCACTGTACCTCCGCCTGATGATGCTGATGCACAGAAGAACAGGGAGAGCACAAAAAGGGGTGGGGAAACAGAAGAAAGACAGGTTGAGTGCATGGCTTACCACTACTGTTGGCGGACAATACAGACACCGAAGCCCCCTGCACTACACCGTTCTCTTGGCCTCTACAGATGCAATTTCTGGGATATGGCCTACATGGCTATAATTGTCATCTGTCCACATAGATGACACAGGGGCATGTATACCTGTACTTGGCACTCTACAGAGGTGGGGTGGGGGGCCACAGGGCCATGCCTTACGAAGGGGCCTAGCCTACGGAACTCACCCTGGGCTAGGGAAACCCACAGCCCTGCTCCCCCACCCAGACCCCTCCACTGCGCGCTGAGTCCGCAGAATGAGAGTGTACTCACCCCCTTGTGTCTGCTGTGATGCCCTCAAGCGCCCATCCAACTCAGGGTAGGCCACAGCCAGGATCCAGAACATCAGGGGGGTCCTGGTGCGACGGGCACCCCTCCCACGTTGGGAGGCCATCCCCAGCTGAGCCTCCGCCGTCTTCTTGCTCCAGCGGCGAATGTCCTCCCATCTTTTACGGCAGTGGGTGCCCCGTCTCTGATGGACCCCCAGGGTCCAGACGTCCTTGGCGATGGCACGCCAAATGTCCTTCTTCTGGTGGGCGCTGACCTACATGACATGTACAGGGGAAGAAGAGAAGTCATTACCAACTGCACCGTCGAAGTGAGTGGCCCACATCCCTACCCTTGCCAGGTGGCACATGCATTCACAGTCCTTAATGGTCGAAGAACTCTGCCCCCTTCTTACTGACATCCAGCCCTCTCCACCCAGCATAGCCCATACAACGTGATCCCTGTGTACTTACCTGTTGGTCTGGAGGACCGTAGCGTAGCGTGTACTGGGGGAGGACCCCGTCCACGAGCTTCTCCAACTCCTGAGCAGTGAAGACAGGGGCCCTTTCCCCAGACGCAGCAGCCATTGTCTCTTCCAGACCGAGGTCACAGCAGCACTTGCAGTGTAGGTCCTCTCCTGTCGAAGATCAGGTATCGAGTGATTGAACAGATAGAAAATGGCGGTCACGTCCGCAGTGGTCACGTCTGCGGCGGTGCGTATCATCACCGCCGGCGCAATTCATCATTGGCTCCTGGGACCCATAGGGTCCAATGTTAACCAATGCAGCATTGCGCCGCGGTCTACGACCGCCTACCGCGACGGTGTACAAGGCCAGCACAGTTACCTCACATCCCATTGGCCCAGTTTAGAGGTCAGACAGCCGCCATTTCAGGGGCCCACATGGCTTCATTTACTACTGCGTCACACATACCTAGGCCTACACTCAACACACGTACAGGAGGAGTTTAGTATTTGGTGTCGTGTTCTGTGTAGCTGTGGGTACATACCTGAAAATTTGTTGACTCTGTGGTCGCTGTTGTCCTTCTTAGGCACCGTCAGCTGGGACATTTGAGGAGATGGTGGAATCCTCCGGTGTACCGACCGCTGGTGGACCTGTTAACAATGGAGGAGCGACATTTGATCATCACCTACAGGTTTGACCGTGCCACAATCCAGGAACTGTGTACCCAGTTGGAGCCAGACCTGATCTCACCAATCCGCCATCACACAGGAATACCCCCTGAAGTGCAGGTGCTATCAGTGCTCCATTTCCTTGCAAGTGCCTCATTTGAAACAACTGTGGCCATGGCATCAGGGATGTCCCAGCCTATGTTTTCCAACGTGTTGTCCAGAGTGTTGTCTGCCCTGCTGAAACACGTAAGGAGCTACATTGTTTTCCCTCAGGTGGAGGATTTGGCTACAGTGAAAGGTGACTTCTATGCCCTGGGACATATCCCCAACATCATAGGTGCTATTGATGGCACCCATGTAGCTCTGGTCCCCCCACGAAGGAGTGAACAGGTGTACAGGAACCGGAAGAGTTATCATTCGATGAATATACAGATGGTATGTTTGGCAGACCAGTACATCTCGCAGGTAAATGCTATGTTCCCTGGCTCAGTGCATGACGCCTACATCCTGTGGAATAGCAGCATCCCGTATGTGATGGGTCAACTCCAGAGGCACCGTGTGTGGCTATTAGGGGACTCTGGTTACCCCAACCTGTCATGGCTATTGACCCCAGTGAGGAATCCCAGGACCAGGGCAGAGGAACGCTACAATAAGGCCCATGGGCGGACTAGTAGGGTGATCGAACGCACCTTCGGCCTCCTGAAGGCCAGGTTCAGGTGCCTCCATATGACAGGTGGTTCCCTATTCTACTCACCAAGGAAGGTGTGCCAGATCATCATCGCCTGCTCGATGCTTCACAATCTTGCTTTGCGACCCCAGGTGCCTTTTCTGCAGGAGGATGGTCCAGATGACGGTGTTGTGGCAGCTGTGGAGCCTGTGGAGCCTGTGGAACCTGTGGACAGTGATGAGGAGGAAGCTGAGGAAGAAGACATAGACAACAGGGAGTCAGTCATACAGCAATATTTCCAGTGACACACAGGTGAGAACAATTTTGTTACTATTACATTCACTTTCACACTTCTACCTCTATCCTGTCTGTCGATTTCAACCAGTATATGGTAACTGAGTTGTACATTTCCATTACGGTTTCACAGGTGTGGTTACCAACATGTGTCATCTGCTTGCATCCTTCATGGACTTGTGATGTGTGACATAGGTATGTTGGCATTACATTTGAAAACGCATTTTGTCACTGTCATTGCTAAGACACATTTTCAAAATCACAGACTGACTTCAGATTGTTTTGTGGTTCAAGGGTGTTTATTGAGGTGCTAATTATTGGAGGGGTGGCAAATTGGTGATGGGTGATGGTGGAGGAATGTCCATGGCAGAGTCCAGTCTATTAGTCACACAGGTGCACTGCCTATATGGGCATAGGAAGTGGAGCTGGGGAAGTTCCAATCTGGACAGGGTAACAAAGGGAGACAGTGGGAGGACAATCAGGGTGGTCTCATTTCCTGGCGGGGGTCTTGCCATCTTGCTCTGTCCTGTTCCTGGATCTCAGGGACCGCTTGCGGGGTGGTTGTCCGTCTGCAGGGGGTGGGGTGCTGGTGTGGTGGTCCTGTGGTGGGGCGTCATGTCCACTAGCGCCGGCGGAGGTGGTGGGCAGTTCATCGTCCATGCTAGTGTCAGGGGCCCCTTGGAGCGCCACGGTGTCCCTCATGGTCTTTTGTATGTCCTTCAGCACCCCTACGATGGTGCCCAGGGCGGAGCTGATGGTTCTGAGCTCCTCCATGAACCCCAAATACTGTTCGTCCTGCAGGCGCTGGGTCTCCTGAAACTTGGCCAGGACCGTAGCCATCGTCTCCTGGGAGTGGTGGTATGCTCCCATGATGGAGGAGAGGGCCTCGTGGAGAGTGGGTTCCCTTGGCCTGTCCGCCCCCTGTCGCACAACAGCCCTCCCAGTGCCCCTGTGTTCCTGTGCCTCCGTCCCCTGGACCGTGTGCCCACTACCACTGCCCCCATGTCCCTGTTGTTGGGGTGGTGGGTTATCCTGGGTTCCCTGTAGTGGTGGACACACCGCTGATTGACGTGTCCTGGGCACAGAGGTATGGGCCCGCTGGGTGGGTGCTGTGCTGGTGTTACCAGAGGGTGGAAGGTCAGTGTTGGGCTGTGCAAGGGGAACCGACTTTCCCGAGGCCCACGATGGTCCGGGCTGGTCATCTGGATCCAGTTGGCCAGAGCTGCTGTCGTCACTGTGGGCCTCTTCTGTGGGTGGGGTGGAGATGTCTGGACCCTCCTGTGAGGTGACGTTACGTAGTGGTCCTGCAGGGGTATAAGAGCATGATTATTGCATGTGTGTGTGTCATGGTGTGCAATGGGTGGGTGTGCGTGTACCCCAGTGCAAGCATTCCTGTGTGGGGTCTTGTATGATGATGGTTGGGGGTTGTTATGGGTATGTGCAGTGAGCATGCTTTAGTGCTGGGTGTCCATGCTTAGTTGTGTCATGCAGGGCTTGGTGTTGGGATGTGTGGTTTATGTTGTTAGTACATTAGTGAGGAGTTGGAGTGATAGGGGAGGGGGTGAGGGTGGGGGTGTGTGATAGCATGCAGGTAGGGTGGGGGATATGATAGTTAAGATTTGACTTACCAGTGTCCATTCCTCCACCGACTCCTCCGAGGCCCTCTGGATGCATGATGGTCAAGACCTGCTCCTCCCATGTTGTTAGTTGTGGGGGAGGAGGTGGGGGTCCGCCGCCAGTCCGCTGAATCGCGATGTTGGGCCTGGAGACCACTGAACGCACCTTCCCCCATAGGTCGTTCCACCTCTTCCTGATGTCCTCCCGATTTCTTGGGTGCTGTCCCACAGCGTTGACCCTGTCGACGATTCTTCGCCATAGCTCCATCTTCCTGGCTATGGACGTGTACTGCACCTGTGCTCCAAATAGCTGTGGCTCTACCCGTAGGATTTCCTCCACCATGACCCTGAGCTCCTACTCGGAAAACCTGGGGTGTCTTTGGCGTGACATGGGGTGGTGTAGGTGATGTGTGGGGTGGTGTATGTGTTGATGAGTGTGGTGATGTGGGGTGTTTTGTGCGTGGATGTTGTATGGGTGATGGTGTTGTGTGCCTCTGTGTGGTGGGGTTGTCTATTGCTGTGCTATCTCTCTGTCGCCTTCGTCTCTAATTTTTGGTCGTAGTGGTTTGTGGGTGATGTGGGTGTGTGTTTTATATTGTATTGAGTGTGTGGGACTGGTATTTGTATGTGTCTCAGGTGTGTGTAATTCGAATTGTCCAATGTAGCGGTGTTTTGGAGATGTGTATGTATTTTGAGCGCAGCGGTGTGTAACGCCAATGGAATACCGCGGTTGAAAGACCGCCGCGTGGATTTGTGGGTCGTGAAAGCATGGGCGTGTTTCTGTTGGCATGACGGTGGAGGTTTTGTTTTCGCCAGTTTATCACTGACCTTTGGTGTGGCGGACTTGTGTGGGTGTCTGAATTTCAGCGGAGTCCGAGCTGTGGGTCATAATAGCTGTGGCGGAATTCTGTGGCCGCGGCGGTATATTGGCGGTCTTCTGCACGGCGGTAAGCGGCTTTTACCGCCAATGTTGTAATGACCCCCATAGTGTCTCAGTGAGCCTAGTATGGACCTTGGGGGGTTTATATGTTTTTTCCTGCTTTCCTGCCGTTACATATAAGCGCTGATGTTCCTCTTATGGGCATGACATTCTGATATGTATTTTTATGACTTGTGATATGTTCTCTAATGTTCCTTTTATGGGTACTTATGAGGTATTCATGACAAGTGCATAGAATTCTTACTGTAATTCCTGACTACTGCTTATGTTTCAGAATCCTGAGTACTTACGTGTTCTAATGTGACAACTGCATATTCTTGGAGATTATTAGTAACGTGTGTAATGTTCTGACAACTGCTAAGATAGCAGGGTATTACTAATGTGTACTGTTGGTCTAATTATGTTTTGTGCAGTACAGTTTATTTTTACTCAGCTCAGTGTTGTGTTTACTTTGTGGTGTACATTTTGCGTCACATGTGTTGTGTGTGTTGTGCAAACGCTTTACACATTGCCTCTGGGATAGGCCTGACTGCTCGTGCCAAGCTACCAAAGGGGTGAGCAGGGGTTATCTTGGATGTGTAACTCCCTTACCCTGACTAGAGTGGGTGGGTTCTGCCTGGCTTAGGTGCATACCCTAGCCAAATAGAAACCCCATTTCTAACAGTCATGAATGGAATATTTTATCAATAAGGGAACATTCTACTGAAATACTTAAAGTGAATGTATGTATATGTATATAATAATATGTTTTATATTTTTTGTACACACATGATTTCCATGATGTCATTTGTTTAATTAGAAGCTTATTATTTTAATATTGATTTTTAACTGTTGTATTCTGATATGATATTACAAGGGAGGGAAATGTGTTGTGGTTTGCACTAGATCACTTGGCTGTAATGTGGTGACAATCACTTTGAGGTCACAGCATTACAGGCGGTGTGAAGCTTCTGGGGGAGATTTGAATGTGGTCAGTTACGATCAGTTTGCTGCCTGAGGAGGTTGGTTAAACATGCTACGAACTTAGAAAGGTGTATGAAGAACCTCTGGAGTGAAAAGCGTATTCTTAACATATTTGATGCAAATCCATTCAGTAGCTTTTTAAATATTAAAAGAAAACACATTTCTATATCTGGAGGCATGAAGGCTTTGCGAATACTCCTGATCTTATGCAGAGATCTAATTGCCATTTTGAGACTTGATTGCAGCCGAGTCTCAGAAAAACACAGAAGAAAATGAAAAGGGGGCAGGGTACTGTTACCCTACCCCTCTAGACTTGGTGCTCGGGTCCACCAAAGACAAAGGTTTGAAAGTATTTTTTTTGTTAAATTATGACAAAACAATCACAGCAAATCTGCAAATTTTGCTGTAATTTAAAAAATCTAAGCGAGTGCGGTCTCCTGAGCTTGCTTTTTTTTTGCCCCGTGGTGGGCCAGGTCCCAAAGGCATAGCATAAAAATGGGATGGGGGCAAAGAGAGGCCCGCTCCTTGTCCTTGTAAAATCCACAGGGACTGCCACCTCCACAGAACACTGCATTTAATGGATGTGGGCGTGCCCATGCATGACCCCCATGAGCCAGAGACCACCACCTCCCCATGGCAAATCTTTATAAACTAATGTGGGGGTCCACCATGGACCCCCACAGCCTAGGGGACCTCCACCTCCCTTGGGCTCTTAAAAATATGTATGCTGACAGATACCCGCTGGCCCCGCATGCGTCCCTCGGACAGTCACCTCAATAGGGACAGCATTGGATTTTGAGGGTTGAAATTTACTACTCCCACACCAGTCTAATTAACAGTAGGGAAAGCGTTGGACTTAAGATGAGTTAGATTTCCTACTCCAGTCTAATCAATACTAGGGAAAGTGTTGGTCTTTGGTGTGGGGGGTAAATTTACTACTCACATTCCAGTCTAAGCAACAGTAGGGAAAGTGTTGAACCTCAAAGGGAATAAATGTATTCTTTCCACTCTAGTCCAAGCAACAGTAGGGACAATGATAGATTTCGAAAAGGTTAAATTTGCTATTCCCTCTGCAGTCTAAGCAACAGTAGGGAAAGTATTGGACTTTGGAGAGATTGAATTTACTATTCACACTCCAGTCTAATGAACAGTAGGGAAAGTATTAGACTTTAGCAACAATGAAATTACTATTCCTACTCCAGTCTAAGCAATTGTAGGGAAAGAGTTTGACTTCAAAAGGACTGCATATGTTATATAAGTCCTAGTATTTAATAACCATCTTTAAACACTTAATAGAATTATTTATTAAATGATGTATACAATACTAAATATATATTTTTTAGGAAATAAAAATAATGTTATTATATAAATTTTAAAAAAAGTAAAAATAAATACACCTAATATTAGCAACTTCACTAACTACCAAAAAAAACAAATTGGAAATACTTGCTAATTTCTGTACTTCTATTAATACATACAAAATCAATATAATTGATGTGAAAAGTATTACTTTGCAAAACAATTCACAAACACATTTAAATACATAAAACAAATAATATATATAAAAATTATACATAACTAATTACCATGACACCCTATCCTCCTTCAAAGCCACCAACAACTACAAAAACTACAGTTACATAAACTATAAATTACTAATAACATTTCAAATATACAAATTCACTTAAAATTACAAACTATGGGCCTGATTTCGAGTTTGGCGCATTTTTTTCACAAATGTGACGGATATCCCATCCACTGTATTATGATCCCATTATAGCCTGTGGAGATCATAATATGGTGGACGGGATATTTGTCACATTTGTGATGGAGTAGCCCCGTCCACCAAACTGTAAATTAGGCCCTACATTATTTTAAATCAATAACAATTATGCCAGCAACTCTAAAACTGAGAATTAATATATTAACTAAAACACATTAAATTAAAAAATGATATTTTTTACAACTATATTACTGAAGAAAAAGATTAAAAACAACGATATTCTCGAGAACAATATTATTTACCAAAAAACAATAGGCTTGACAGCGATATTCTCCACCACGATATTTTTACATCATAACTTTTTTTTTCTGATACTTATTTTCCAATTTTTCCCCAATATTTTAACCTCAATATTTTGTACAAAATCCAGTCCACCTGCATCAAAGGAAAGAGACAAAACTTATTCAAGTTGATCTAGTCCCCAGACCCTGACCCAAAATTAGTCAGCAGTGACATTACCTCAGGTAAGTCATGCTATGGTTTGTGCAAGTAAAAAAGGGTGTCATCTGAGTATAAGGACACTATATGATATCTACAAGGTAGCTTAATTTCCCAGGTATGTTCTCTAGCTCATAGTAGGCATCACAGCTGTCTGATAATTAGGACAAACAGCAATGGGGACAAAACACACACTTGCCTCATGCACTGTTGATGAGTCCATTGCCCCGACACTGTGTGCCCTATTCTCACCTCGGTCAATTGCCACAAACAAAAGGCACATCCATTTCAATATAATGGTGCCCCATCCCATTCCTCCAATACATGGAACAGATGTGGTTTCAGGAAGGCATTGAATGCTTTTTCGATCTCTGGAGAAAGTATAGCTACTTCTGGGTCTCAAAAAGATCTCAAGTCCGTTATATGAAATAGACATCTCAAATTGAAAGATGTGTTCCTACCTGGAGTTAACCCACATCCGAGTGGACCAGATCTTACAACACACCCTACACCCTGCTAGCTAAGAACTTACCCAAGAGCCCTCCATCCATATTGATGAGTGGGAGCGGTTTGTATGACTGCACATCCATGGAATCCCTGCCTTGCTTGGGGAGCACCAACAAAGCGTGGTAAGACCCCCTTTAGGTATATATCAGCATACATGTCCAGTAACCTTGGTTCTAGTCATGAAAATACATAGCATTAAACTCAGACTGCTACCCATCTCGACCCTGTGCCTTGCCCATCGCCAGCTGCAGAATCGCTTGCTTTATCTTCTCCACTGTAATAGGTGCATGACTTGGGCCCCAGTCAAATGCAACAAGTGCACCCATCTAAGAATCTGTGCATACTTTGACTACCCCCTTCTCATTGAGTTGAGTAAAGGTGAGCATAGTACTCCTCTAAGACGTTATTTGTCTCCTGCTGCTGGTGGACAAAAACCCAATTTTGATTGCAAATCATGCATATCAAGGTCACTGTCAGTTCAGAGTGCAACACTATGCCAGCTTTCAACTTGCCCTATTTCCCTGCTCATACTGCCTAGCTTCATATTCTTGGTAGTCACATTGTTGCAGTCTAGTCACTTCTGAGTCTCATTTTCTCCTCACTGCTAATAACCCCATATATTACATCACTCATGGCATTTTCTATGACATAATTGATAATATCACTGTAGATTTTGCAGTAAGATTATTGATTAGAAAAATGTGAATGGCAAGTGCATGCATTATACTTACCTAAGGGCATGAGTTACAGTTACTTGAAATAACTTAAACTATAATAGCTGAATTTCTATGGTTATGTGTGTGTAAAATCTGAACTTAACTATAACAGCCTTGTGACCTTTAGTTTTTCAGTGAATTTCTAAGGATTTTTTAATTCTATTTCCTAATTATAATGTCCTCCTTGTAATCTGTGAAAAACAAAATTATATATATATATTATATATATATATATATATATATATATATATATATATATATATATATATATATATATATATATAAGCAAGCTCAAGGGTATTGGCTAGCTTGAGTACCATCTTGAATTATATAACAATTTTCTTTACCAATATGCCCACATCTGGATTGTCTTGCCTCATTGAGACATCACTCTCTCTCCTAAGGGGCTGAGAAGTTTGTGTCAGTTCGATTCCACGGGACTTGAGCATCATTAACAGTTCAAATATCTGTGTCATTCATCTGCAGCTTGCTTCTTTCTCTGTGTGTTGTCTGTGTGATGTCAGTCTTGTCTCAACCTGCGGAGTCTGCCCCATCTTGGTGTCATTGTGGCAGTTCTGTCACTTGTCTGTATTCCAACCAATTCAAGACATGATAATACCTCCTCAGGAGTGACTATTCACAGCCTTGCCAGAATCAACAGAGCATATGGTAGTTCTAACTGTCACAGCTTCCCACTTGACCAATAAAAAAGAGCTCCTCTCTTGCTGAATTTCTGTTGTGTAGTCCAGAAAAATGTTTATGCCACTTTTGTGGCTGTCTGCAGAATTTGGCCCCTATCTCAGAATCGGGCTACAATGACTTACAGAGGCACACTCGGAGGGGGAGCCGCCCAGGGAACCTCTGCACCCTTTCCACAAAAGCATGGGGTTTGTCCCTATGATCCCTCCAGTAGGCCTACCATGTCTACGTTATTTCTGTAGTATCTACTTTCAGCATCCTGCTTCCGGGCTTGTAGTTTGCATATTTCCTTCTGCTGCTCTGCAACTGTGCGTTGTAATGCCACTATAGCCAGAGTTGTTTACAATGGAAGTTTCTTTAGCTAACTCTTTCTCCTTTAGATTCTAATGATCCTCTGTAATGTGAGTAATATCAATGCCTATTGTATTTATTTTGCTTTCCAAGTCACTCTTCATATCCAAAATTGCTTGCAGTTATTTAAATGAATGTACCAGTATGTTATTCCAGTTTGGTTTAAACAAATTAAAAATTTTTACATCTCATACTCAATGCTGCCACATCAAGCTCGTGCGGGGGCTTGACTTCACAACTGTTGGCTTCACCATGTCATCTCGGATGATGTTCCCCACTCCTGGTAACCCGGTGTTGTAAGCTTGGCCTGTAGACAGCTGAAAGGCCTTCCTTCTACTCATATTTGAGCTCATATTTATACTTTTTGCCGCAAAACTGTGCCGACGCAGTTTTGCGTCAAAAATATTACCGCTGGCTAATGCCATTTCTGTGTGCTGTGCGGGCATCACATTTATACTTTGACGCACGGCGGCACAAACCACAGGTGTGAGTCATTTTCTTTGACGCACACCACAGCATCAAGTCGTAAAGGAAAACTACTTTAACGCGGCGGAAATGACTGTGAGACGATTTACGACACAGCAAACCGGATATGCAGCGTTTTTTGACGGAATAGCATCAAAACTCGCTGCAAACACAGCCATTTGTACAGAGGAGAGCCAAAATGGATCCCAGATGCTTGTACAGACCCCAGGAAATGACAACAGACCAGGAACCAGCCAGGAGGACCCACACAAGACCCAGGACAGGGAGAAGAAGAAAAGAAAGTGTTGCTTCAGTGCAGAGGAGCAGGAAATCCTGGTTAAAGAGGTGACGGACCACCAGCACCAACTGTTTGTCACCTCAAAGTTGCCAATCAGTAGGAGAGAGGCAATATGGCAACAAATTGTTGACAAGATTAACAGTGTGGCAGAAGTACGCAGAACAGTCATCGAGTGCAAGAAACGCTGGCATGACTGCAAGCACAGGACCAAGGAAAAGATGGCCAGGAACAGGAAGGCAGCACTGCAGACTGGAGGTGGGAGTCAAGCACCGCAGGAGGCCCTGGACCACATGGAGGAGATGGTTGCAGCCGTCATCCCTGAGGAGATCTTCACAGGGATCCAAGGACAGGACAGCGCAGACTACCAGGAGACAACGCACATGCAGGGTAAGTCGCATAGGGAACTAAAATGCACTAATGTTAACTGCCAGCGGGGAGGAATACCTACTACACAATGCATGTAAGTCATCATATACATGGAGTGGCATGGGTAAAGGGGCACGGCACGGGGAATGGCCCGTTCAGAGGAAACCTGGGGCACACCACTACACAACATCAACAACCTTTCCATGGGGGTATGCTGCCATGCCAACGATGTTGCAAAGGTAAAGCCATGCCAGGAGGGAAGGGCACATGGTCAAACTGACATCCCGTCACACGTCAGCCACTATACTCCCTACATTAACTAGGGCCGAATTAACAACCTCTAGCCATACCGACAACTGGAATGTAACATTGACAACAGTTGCAACTACCACCTCTGCTGTGTGTGCTGATCAAGTAGCCAATGGCAGTAACGTCCCCATGAATCATACACACCCAAGTTAGAGGGTTTAGGATGACAATGTTAACAATGCCCTGAAACAAGACAAATGTTCCAGTCCTGTCATATGTGAATGTCCATAGTTGCCGCAAACATCAGCCAATGTCATCCACATTAGGAGGTACCCAGCAGTACTGTCACACCCATGCTGCATATGTCAGGGTCCATCCTGTGCCTGGGTCACAATGCAACATCCCAAATGTCATACTGCTCAGACAACAGCATCGAGGGGGAGGACACATGTAACTGGTCACTGAAATACACCTGCACAGTCAGAGGAGGAAATAGAACACTGCTACGACTATCAGGGCAATCCATTGTACCACACATTCCCCAACATCAGCAGTACACATTACCAATGCTGACATCCATATTGTGCCATAACAATGCTATACATAGTATATGCTACATTTCAACTACATATAGGTGGATGTGAAAGATCAGAGACTGGGGCAGGTCCAGATTGTTAAGTGTGCTTCCAGTGCCATCAGAGCACCCACAGCCAGTGAAAGGCCTCACCTTGAGAATGGAAGTAGGGGGAGGGTTGAGTAGGACAAGAAGGTGGCAATTCACTATTTGGCCAGAACCAACACCTAGAGGAGATGATGCTGACAAGTCCACAAACTGACCACAATACAATGCCCATCTAAAAGACTGGAGCAATGAACAGGAACCAAGATCACAATGTGAAAATCATCACAAGGCAGGCATGTCACATCACAAATGCCACAACACAGGCACAGTAATTGTACCGTATTTCATTGCAGAGGACCATTGATCTCCTGCGGATATGCATGTCCAGGACTACCCTGATGACATGGATGACGAGCTGACAAACATCAGCCACCAGACCCTCCAAGAGGTCCTTGGAACCCTCCAGAACACACCTTCAGTCACAAGGAGGAGCACAGATACAGCAGCCATCACAGAGGATCCACCCACTACCCCAATTGTACGACCTGTCAGCTCCAATACAGCTGAGGACTCTGACGACACTGGCACCAGCTTTGAGAGAACTGTAGTCGGAGTACAGCGGGAGCTGGCCAAGGAGGTGCGGGTGGGGATGCAAACTATGGCAGCCAGCCTAGAGGGGGTGCGTTCGTGCATGATGTCAACTGAAGAACAGGCAGCAGCTATGCAAGGGTGAACAACTAACTTGCAGGAAGTAGTAAAAAGGCTGAAAGAAAGCAGCACAGCTGTAATACAGTTGACCCTACACCTACAACAGCAATCCTGTCAACGCGTGCACAAATGAAACATTGAACCCCTCAGGGCCGACCTGGCTGCCTACCATCGTGATGTGGCTGCTATTCTTAAGAACCAGCAGATCCTCCTTGCAGTAGTACTGCCCTTAAGACCCCCACAGGCAGCAGCTACGGGATGTCTGACTCCACATCTACACACAGTGAGGTGTGTGTTGCCCCTTCACAACCACCACCAACAAGGGCAGAGAAGCAACACACAGATCAGAAGATGAAGACCAGGAACAGATCACCTTCACATGTAAAAGTACCCGGTAGCACTAGTCCCTGCCACATAGCCACCTATTACCAATGTCCTGTGCTTTGTAACATGCCAGTCTTGCAACAACTGTACTCAAGCACTGTTCCGCACACCACTGTTTATCTTGTCAGCCTGCCCAGTGATTGTTTCTCACTAACTCATTGGCAAGTCCTGTTCCTCTGCACTGTCTGACACTTCACCGCAGCATGTCCAATGACATGTGCTTTTGAACTTGTGTAGGATCACAATGGAAGATGTCACTATAATGGACTCACAATCATGGACAATATACATATAGCACTACAGCACTTTTCAATAAATAGCACTTACATCAGCACTTTGTCTCTGTATAATGTGACACATCAACCGTGCAGTAGATAAGTGAATTTTGCCTCCTGTCAATTATCATAGATTGTGAACTACCACTGTCCTGAAATAATGTGGGCTGATAACTATGCACAGCAGCCTGGATTCTACCATACTCTGCCCTTCCTGAGGGTCATTTCAGAGGAAAAGAGAAACTATACACCATAATGCTGTGTTGGACAGATTAACGCTTCCTCAAGGAATGTCAAAACCAGAAAATAGTGCCCTCAAAATGTTGCTTCAATGCAAAACTAACATATATAACATTGCCCACAAATATAAGCTAACACACCAAACTGCATGAATGGAGGTGTATGAGTTACATCCAAATAAGTAATCAAGCTGAACAGTGTAACAAATGATCTATGTGAGTTATGTACACTATATTACAAGAGAGCTTACTACCACTCACCCTATAAGGGTTTCCTTGGACATGAGACTGCAGTCAGACATAACACAGTGTCCCCAATACTAAATCTGGAAGCACAGTATGTGGCATTGAAAACATACATCATGAAAAAAAAACACTTTGGGATCCATAGTAACTGTGATTGGTGGTTGCAATGAATGGCCGAATCTTAGCTGAGTAGCTTTGGTGTAGCTGCCAATGTTACAGCTCAGTTGGGATTTGTTTGCCACATAGGACACAAAATGTAATACAAAAGAGACACTGTACGCTCATGCCAAGGCCCTGATCTACAAGAATGTGACACATACTGTAAAGGGTTACCTAAATATTTAATAAACAGTAAAAACAAAAGTGAAAACTCTGGGAAAAGCCTTACCTACCCTAATCTACTCTAACTATTCATTACCCACAACTAACCTAAGCTAAACTTACTTATCACATTTAACGAAACCTTCTGAACATCAACCCCCCCAACCCCCTTATGAGACAGGACACATGGAGGATGACAGATACTAACCTAAACACATACTATCCTATACTAAACAAATATATATTTTTTTGTTTTTTTGTTTTATTTTTAAGTATTTTTTTTTGTAAAAACACAAGATCCCCAACATTGCCCAAACACACATAAAAATAAACAGTAGAAATATTCAGGAACCCCCACCCACTAACACTAACTAAACTAACAGCCTATACTAACCTAACACAAAGCCCCCTAAACCCACAAAGTATAAGAACCAGGAAAGAGGAGGGAGGGGAGGGAATCCTGCCCGTCTCATTGTCTACAGGTTGGCCCTCCGTAGGGTCCCCTTTATGGAACGCACCCGCCGGTTGATCTGTCGCACCTCCTGCCACAGTCTGCTCATCTTCCTAAGGACACGGTCCAATTTCCGTTGCATTTGTGCAAAAGCAGCAGGGTCAATGGCTGCAGCACGGGTGGTCTCGGTGCCAGCTGAGGAAGTATGGGCCCGTGTTGTGTCCATGGCTGTGGGCTGCCCTGCAGGTGGTGCTGTGCTTGGGCCAGGAGCAGTTGCTGTGGATGGTCCTGCAATGGTCCCAGCTACTAGTGGTGCCACCTGGGTGGTAGTGATGGTGGTGCTGGTGGTGGTGTGGTATGCAAAGAAGGGCCGCCTTGTGCACATGCCCTCCAGGCTCCGGAGGCCTGTTCATGGCGATATCTGCGGGCCATTTTTCGGTACGCAGACTCGACATCAAGGATGTGGCGGTATCTCATTGCCCGCTGTTGAAACTCCCTGACCTGGATGGGAGTCATATTTGCAGCTGTTAAGACAAATAGAAAATCTATCATTAGGTACTGCATTGTGTGAAATGGCACAAGAAGTAAATCAGACAATACATCTATTGTACTTGTAAGAGCTCATTTCATCATACAGATCATTGATTGTCCCTGGGAAAGTACACGGCAAGCCAGCCTACAAAGGTCCTATCACACATAGCACATCCAAACTCTACAAGGTGGGTAACAACAGGCACGATTTTGGCATCATAGTTCTGCCAGTTGTCAGCTAACAAACAGCTAACAGCTAACACATCCTCCACCACTTCCAGGGCTACAAATGTCATTGTACGGGATGGAAATCTAGGGCCACATGATCTGCGAGTTGTAAATGGACTTGCCAGAAGAGTAAGCATGTGCTAAACATGAGTGTGTATACTAGGTTCAGACAAGTGATTCACTGATTTACATGTCTGTGTACCAAACTTGTATCATCAGTCCTAGGTACACTATTCACAAACATATGCCTGTGTCTCGGGGGTGGACTATCAACTAATAATTTCTAACAACAAGGACACCCAGGAAGCTTAGGAAAGCTGGACATGTGTTTGGCCCAGCACACACACTACAGGCAAGGAGGATCTCCAAATAGGAGACAGCTAATCCTTGACCAATCCCATCGGCACTCATGTTTGGAAATGCAAACCTTGTCCACATCATTTACTACCAGTAAGCCATGACGTACAATAAACACAGAGATGCAAGAATACCTCTGACCATGAGTTGCATGCACACCTAGACCATTGCACTCAAGTGCCACACACTCGTAGCACTACATGTGGAGCTACATGCTGCTAGGAAGTTTAACCTACAGTTCAATAAGTACATTAGTGAATAGGGAAGCAGAAATCTGTGGGTAAGCATTTGGCATCCCCATTCTGGGAGAATTCGGGTCTGACTGGCTGACTATTTCACTAATATGGTCCAGTGCGACTTTCTCTGAATCAAGTTGTATCCACATGACTCATCCCTATTCACATTGCCGTGCCTACAGGACTGACCTAGAATACCAAAATATGACAATAGGATAAAATGATATTCCACTCATGGAACAAAACAAATGATTGACCAGCGCATCTCACCTTGCTATGTGTCCAACACACAGGAGTCTATCACACATCACCAGCAAACACAGCACATAACAGACAAATCAAAACTTACTGGAGTTGTCTGGGTCCTTGAATCGAGCCACCTCGCCAACAGTGTAGGGTGCCGGTCCACCTGTAAGGCATGGAAGGGAGAAATGTGCTCAATGTCTGTGCACTGTACAACAATTCCAAAGACAAATACTATGTGTGAGATTACATCAGAAAGTAAAGCCTCTCAGACATGATGATACTGCATCCTACATAGCAGGGTTAACATGTACATACCCTGGGTCTCCAGTGAGTGATACACACATATCTGCACACATGCAGTGGCCCTAACTACCACGTGGTGGCAAACATGTTCCTTCATTAGTGAGCAGACATAGGGGGTCATTTTGACCTTGGCGGACGGCGGAGGCCGTCCGCCAAGGTACCGCCGCTGAATGACCGCACCGCGGGCAAAAGACCGCGGCGGCCATTCAGACATTTCCTCTGGGCCGGCGGGCGCTCTCCAAAAGAGCGCCCGCCGGCCCAGAGGAAATGCCCCTGCAACGAGGACGCCGGCTCAGAATTGAGCCGGCGTAGTTGCAGGGGTGCGACGGGTGCAGTTGCACCCGTCGCGTATTTCAGTGTCTGCTTAGCAGACACTGAAATACTTTGCGGGGCCCTCTTACGGGGGCCCCTGCAGTGCCCATGCCATGGGCATGGGCACTGCAGGGGCCCCCAGGGGCCCCGCGGCATCCCCTACCGCCATCCTGTTCCTGGCGGGAGACCTGCCAGGAACAGGATGGCGGTAGGGGGTGTCAGAATCCCCCGCGCTCCGCAGCCATGGAGGATTCACAAGGGCAGTGGTAAACCGGCGGGAGACCGCCGGTTTACCCTTTCTGGCCGCGGCTGAACCGCCGCGGTCAGAATGCCCTCGGGAGCACCGCCAGCCTGTTGGCGGTGCTCCCGTGGTCGGTGACCCTGGCGGTCACCGGCCGCCAGGGTCAGAATGACCCCCATGATCATGGAGTGCATTCGTCTCATCATGTGTATCCATGAGAGACATCCAAAGCCACTTTCTGTGAGGACTGCATTACCAGTCAACCAGCCATTGTGACCATAACAAATTTATGACACACAGGTACAATGTACAGAGGGCCACGGACAGTTGTTAGCCCTCATTTTGTTACAGTTTCTTCATTTGATGTGGCACAGCTATGATGAGTTGCACCGACCATAGAGATATTAACCCATGTGCATACCTTTGGCCAGCCATCCCTAATCGAAATGTGGCACTACAAACTCCAAATACCAGTCTAAGATGTTAGCTGAGCGCACCTAGAACTTGTTACCTATGTGTCCAAATCCAGATCAGACATGTATCCGAAATGAAGGAGGGGCACAATAATCCCTAAGATTTTTGGAATTTCCATGATCAGTTGAGTTGGAAATTTCAATACCTCACAGGCAACTGTGGCCTCTATCTATACATAATTGGCTCCTGATTTGTGTTGCTGTTTGACACAAAGGCGGCACTAACTTACATAATGCAAATGTATTCAGTAAGTATGAGAAGCTCTTGCTTCCTAACAGCTAGCAATTGTGGTCCTTAACAAAGTAGAAATATGACCCTGTATGTTTCAGTAGCATTCCACACACTCAAAAACATTGCACACCAGCCAAATGAATCCACCCCTATCCTCCTCTCCCATCCTGCAAAGACGAGGCCTACCCAACATATTTGTACCAAAAGAGAAATAGGGGAGAAAGGGGAACAAAGGAGAATAGGAGGAAAGTAGGACAGGAAAAATTCAAGAAAACTACTAACACAGTCCAACTATACCCAAACTAACACTACCCACAGCAGACTCCCAACAAAACAAAGGCAATACTTTACAACGCAAATGAGCACAAAAAACACTCAGACAGGATACTACAAGTTTTTAATCACAAAAAGACAATAAAAAGACCACACAGGAGACAAATTCACTAAATATACAGAGACAAATTGAGACACAGCCCCAAAGTCAGGAAATATCACAGACTGCAAAGTGAAAGTACACCCACTGTACCTATTCTGTAAACAGGATATCCTATTACATCACTTCCTGCCTAAAATGGCGGGCGTTTTTATCGTCATGCGTCAATATATTTTGACGCATACAGTCTGCGCATCATTTTTTTTCGACGCACAGGAGTAGATTTGAGCCTGCATCCATATGTTTCAAAATAGTTTTAAACGTAACCAATTTTTCGGAGGTACAGTGTGGAAGATACCGCTCAGGGCCAATGGTTCTTTCATGGCATTATGCGTTGTTTTTCGGCCATAAGTGTAATTTTTAGACGCATGTGTGTCATTTTTTGATGTGTATGCAGCAAAATTTCAGGCATTAACTGGGTTTGGGTCATTTTACCATTTTAATGAAATATTACAGTTGTGACAATACTGAGATAGGCTGATTGCACCCACTTTGGGCATGAGGGTGTATTGGCACATGTGAGACATCATACTACTGCGGACTATGATCCGCTACTTCATGTACAGGATTTTCACTCTTGACTGACGCAATAGCTGGCCAAACGTGTGGCCTACATATATGTATTGCACAAATTGGGCATGTTTGGCGTCAGGAGAGGATAGCAAGGTGATGCACATAAGTGCAATACCTCAATGCCTATGGCTAAATGTGTGTGGATTGGCTACTAATATTGTTGTTGACCCACTGTGTGAGCATCACAAGATGCATTATTGCAAATATGCTTGTATGCATGTGGAATCAATGTGTCCAACCCTCAGATGCAAGTCAGTGTGGAAATGAGAGAGGACATGTGTTAGTCATACATGTAGCAACAACTGCTGTGTGCACTTTCTAGTTTTTGGGTAACATAAACACCACAAATGACAAAGCATGCACCAGATAGATAGCAGACGGTTGTTCATGTCAATGGTCCAAAACTTGGCCATCACATGTCCTGGAATTTTGGATACTGCTTCCTAGGCACTTGTTGGTGAACCCACCATGAGTCAGGCACATGTACATACTAAGTGGATACCGTGTTATTGACACGGAGAGCCAAGAATGAACCACATTTGTAATGTTACGCCACAGTTGAGGTCATATGACAAAGCCACAACTCTCCTGTGGCAGTGGCGGACCAGCAGACCAAGCAGCACGTGGCCACATATTTCCAGTGATCAATTGCACGGAGGTGTCTGGTTTATGTGTGTGGGCCAGTGTTAATCCTGTATATTTTTAGGGGTCTATGTTGTTACAGTTACGTCCAGGTCTAGTCATGAGTCAGTGGCGGCTATTCCTGTATCTACTGATCAATGGAAGTAAAGCCAATGTGGATTTGAGAACCCACATGGGGATGGTCCTACCATGTCACTGCAGACGTGTTATGAGACTGTCAACAGGGCAACCTTGGTGTGCTGAGTAAGATCATATCTTAGGATTCTTGTACCGGCAGTTGTCATTACAACCTTTGTACACAGGTTGGCCTCTAAAGTTCCCACTGCATCTGGGAACATCATAGCCTCTGTGCTGATTAATCTTGCAGCTATTTACCACGCACGGCCCATCAATATGTTGTGAGCAATGTGAATCAGCGTGTGAACTGTCAGGGTCCTAACATGTGTGGACTTTTCATGCACATTATCTGACGTTGCTGGTTCTGCTGGAGGCACCATACCCAATCCCTGCATACGGCCATGGTACACTGTCACACTTCGTCGCTCATGCATACATGAGACCCAGACAAGGGATAGGCCATGATTTGGGTACTTAGAGACAGGTTCCTAATAATGGTACGATAAATAAGCAGATTATTCTATACAATGTATTTGAGTATGCATTGAAGAACCACCTGACAAAATACCCCCGGAGGACGTGAGGGTTGGGAAAGCAACTATGATACATATGTAGCCACAAGGAACCTTAAGGGTAACGCACAGATAGGTGCCAGTCAGGCTAACAGGGTGCAGGGTCAACCAGGATCCAGCAATTTCACAAGGTACATACTCAGTGGTCTGACTGAGACTGGTCGGAGGAAGAATAAGACAGTTGACATGGTAAACTGTGTTTGTCCTGTGTTTTGGAAGGTGACACATAAACCCAAGGGCTGTGTTACACAGCTTATTTTTCTGACAATGCATAACAGTGTAATTGATAAAATGTCAGCTTCTATGCTGTTCCAAGCATCTGCAAGGGCAGTGCATGTTCACATGGCTGGTCTGCATGGAGGTGCTCACAGGTGTGTGCTGCATCAGTTTCTCAAAAGTCCTGTAGGTGAGATTCGAGTTCAAATGGCTAACAATACCTTTCACATGGGAAGCAATCTTCAGGTGATAACAGGGCTTAGAGACTACAAGCCAGTGCATTATTTAACCTGACGTCCATGCAGACAGATGTACAATGACTATGGCATACCATACTAAAGGGTGAAGCACACTGGATTAATATTGTTAGACTGTGTATGTGTAGAGGAGGGAATATATGGGTACACATATTACCATTGCAGGGACCTCTTAAGACGGGTGGGGTTAGACCAGGAACATGGGTGTGTCAGGACTTAGGGCATAGGCTGACATGTACATGGAATGTCATGTGTGCAATGCTTGTCATAGGTGTGGCACTTGTGATCTCTATGTTCTGCTTATATGGAATTCTAGTCACACATGGTCCTTGCAAAGATAGGTGATGTAACAGTTACTGCTGTCAAGGGTGTGGCCATACATTAATGTTACTGTTGCAATTGCACATCCACTGCCTCATGTATGATGCATTTTGTTCCCTCATTGACTGATGGTGTCTTAGTTGTGTACCATATGCTGCAAAGAATCATGTTGCCAACATGTATGTGTGAAATAGGTGCGGTCCTCTGCTATTGACCTTCAAAGGTGAAATGTACAGGATATATGTCATTTACAGTGTGTGTGAATGTGACTGTTGAATAATACGTATCACAATTGCTTTGGAACTTTCTGTGTCCTGATCGGTATATCAGCAATGCTCCATGAAGCTACACTCTTACTCTGATAGAGATAAAGGTGAGCAAAAATGATTACCCAGACCATGATATCGTGATTATTATAGGTGTTTATTTCCATATGTTAATACAGTGGTGATGGTGAGTTGATTCAAAAGAAATTGTTGACAATATGTTGGCGCCTACGCAATCCTGAAGCTGTGTTTGTTTGGTCCCCCTTATGTTGATGGCCAGCATCCTCCTCTTCCTCCTCTTCAGGCATTTGTGGTTCTGGTTCTAGTAGGGGAATGTTCCTTCGTACACAAATGTTGTGCAGGATGGCACAGGTTAAAATGATCTTGCAGACCATTTCTGGTGATTATAGGAGGCTGCCACCAGTGATGTTGAGGCACCTCAATCTCAACTTTAGGATGCCAAAGGTCCTCTCGACTATGGTGCGTGTCCTCCTATGTGCCTCATTGTAGGAACGCTCTGCTGCAGTGCTTGGGTTGTCAAATGAGGTCATAATCCATGGCTGGATCCCATACCCTGATCAGCTGAAAGAGAAAATGATTGAGATCATGTTGATGTAGCTTGCCCCATTAATATCACCTTGCATGGCAGTAGTTCTCTTGTGTTGTCTGTGACTCATTTGTGTTTGTGTTATTGTGTTGATTCCTAGGCTTCTAGGATGTACCATCAGCATCAGCAGTATATTTTGGGAGTTGCAGTACAGTGTGTACTCCCTAACATTGTGACTTGTGATGCAGGTGTCCCTGTGTCTTAACTGGGGGTGAGATGATAGTTCCATACACAGAATCAATTCAACAGTGGTGGTAACACGTTTGCATCTATGTACCCTGGACATCCCATACCTTTTGACATGTGCAATGGATTAATGTCAGTGAGACGCTTGCATTTTGCAAGGTGACAATTAGTCAAACTTCTCCATACGTTGTGATCATTGACGTCTTAAAATTTGACTGTACACTAATTTCACATGTGTGACAAGTTCACTGCAGACCTATTTCTCCGCCCTTGGCAAGTTGACTCAGGTTGTAACGACTACTGCACATGGTCTAGTTCAGCTTGCTAACTTGGTTGTGAGGTTGTCAGTTAGAGTTAGAAGGTCTGTATGGCAGAACATCTGTTGTGTGTGTGTTAATTTGTCACAATGCGTATGTGTAGGAATGTGCACCTTCCATATAGTACCATCAAGATGTGTTCTTCGCACAGTCCACTTGCCTCTTGGTAGTGGGCAATGTGAGAGCAGGAGTGATGTGAGATATTGGAAGGGCCTCAATGATTGCATGTGACCTTTATTGTAGTCATCATAATGCTATGTGAGTCACGGTGTTTGACCTGCAGCAAATTACATTCCACACCCCTTACACAGTACAAACCTACAAAGAGGACATTTTGAAAAACATTTTTATAATCAGACAATAATCTTAAGAGGCATGGCATGGTAATCCTTGTGAACAGGATATTCAACACAGGCCCAATGCAGCACAGGTTTATATGAGTCCGGAAAATAGGTATGTCAAAGGAAGACATACTAAGAACTTATTTTGCACTTCATGTCTCTTATTAGTGTTCTGTAATCTGGTATTATGTCTGAAACGGCAAGCCTTAAGAGCTGATCCAGATGTAAGTTTTGTTAGCTTATTTCTGAGCTTATTCTTCAAAAGTCCCATTGTGGAAACCAAACTTTCACAAACATATGTTGACCCAAGCATACAAATTATTTTCTGGGCCAGAAATTTGTCAGAAGGCACAGTGTTCCAGAAGTCTTCTGGTGCCTGCCCCAAAAAAGATGCTTTGAGAGCTGAGTTGTGCTGCATGTCTATCAGCTCCATTTGTGCTTGTGGTCTTTTCACACCAATAAGTTCAACAGCATCAAGATTTCGTGCACTCACCATCCAGGGGTTTTCAACCAGCCTGAACAGAGGGGTGAGTGTTCTGAATTGAAAAAATCGCCTTTTGATCTCCCCAGAAATTTCAACAAGACATGCACCAAGATTTAGCGTTGGCAGCATTTTTTGTGTATTTGGAAACCTCTGAGTCATAGCCAACAGTTTTGGAAAGTGGGTGAAGTCAGCAACATCCAGTTGTTCTTTGAATCGCACAAGCTTACTTTCAAATGAGTCAATACCATTCATCATGGACCACACGAGCTGTTGTTTGCCTTGCAGCATCAAATTAAGAGCATTGAAGTGTGCAAATAGATCTGAAAGAAAATGGTGCATTAAGAGCCATTTCACATCCTTTAGTTCTGGGAATGTTTGACCTCTGCTGTTTAGAAAGTGTTCAATTTCAGGAAGCAAAGCAATGAACCGCTCCAGAACTTTCCCTATGCTTAGCCATCGCACTTCAGTGTGCATCAAGAGGTCTGTATATTCAGCTTCAGAATCCTGCATCATAGCCTTAAAAGGTCTATGGTTAAGGGCTTTGTGTAGGAGGCTGGCCTGGCTTGTAGTGGGTACCAGAGGTACTTACACCTTGTGCCAGGTCCAGTTATCCCTTATTAGTGTAGAAGAGGTGTTTCTAGCAGCTTAGGCTGATAGAAGGTCACTATGGCAAAGCAGCTTAGGCTGAACTAGGAGACATGTAAAGCTCCTACTATACCACTTAAATCATATGCACAATATCATAAGAAAACACAATACACAGAGTTACTAAAAATAAAGGTACTTTATTTTTATGACAATATGCCAAAAGTATCTCAGTGAGTACCCTCAGTAAGAAGGTAAGTACTATACACAAGATATATGTACACAAACCAAAATTAGGTAAGTAATAGCAAGAAACGTAATGCAAACAGTGTATAATTACAATAGGTTGCAATAGGAGCACATAGGTATAGGGGCAACACAAACCATATACTCCAAAAGTGGAATGCGAGCCATGAATGGAACCCAGACCTATGTGAGCTTGTAGAGGGTCGCTGGGACTGTAAGAAAACAGTGAGGGTTAGAAAAATACCCCACCCCAAGACCCTGAAAAGTAGGAGCAAAGTGCACCTACTACCCCCAGAGAGCACAGAAGTCGTGATAGGGGGAATCTGCAGGAAGAACACACACCAGCAGTGCACTGACACTGAATTTCTGGACCTGAGTACCTTTAAGACAAGGGGACCAAGTCCAATGGTCGCAACAGTGTCCGGGGGGGGCAGGAGCCCAGGAAACCCCAACTGAAGGTGCAAGGAAGCTGCCACCAGTTGGAAGAAGCTTGGAGTTCTGCAAGAAAGAAGAGGACTAGGAACTTCTCCTCTGGAAGACAGATGTCCCACGTTACGATGAAGTTTGCAGAGGTATTCCCACGCAGAAAGACTGCAAAAAAGCCTTGCTAGCTGTAAGGGTCGTGGTAGAGGTTTTTGGGTGCTGCTGATGACCAGGAAGGACCAGGATGTTGCCTTTTGGAGGAGGAGACAGAACGGGTGCTCAGAAACTCAGAGAGCCCTCACAGAAGCAGGCAGCACCCGCAGAAGTACCCAACAAGCACTTAGGAGAAAAGTGAACCGGAGTCCAAGCGAAGTCACAAAAGGGAGCCCCGCAATGCCGGAGGACAACTCAGAAGGTTGTGCCCTGCAGGATGGAGTGCTGGGGACCCAGGCTAGGCTGTGCATGAAGGAATTCCGTGAAGAGTGCACAGAAGCCGGAGCAGCTGCAAATCACGCGGTACACAGCTTTGCAGTCTAGCGTGGGGAGGCAAGGACTTACCTCCACCAAACTTGGACTGAAGAGTCACTGGACTGTGGGAGTCACTTGGACAGAGTTGCTGTGTTCCAGTGACCACGCTCGTCTGGATGAGAGGGGACCCAGAGGACCAGTGATGCAGTCTTTTGGATTTCTTCGGAGCTTCTGGTGCAGGGTGAAGGCACTAATCACAAGAGCCAAATGGGAATGTTTACAGTCTTCCCCAGTATATTGCTACTCTTATCACAAGAACCAAACAGGAACATTTACAGTCTTCCAGAGTATATCCATATCCTAATCACATGAGACAAACAGGACAATGTTTACAATCTGCCTGAGTGTTTTTTTCCAACAATCACAAGTTCCAAAAAGTGCAATGTTTACAGTCTGCCCCAGTATCGCCCAACAGCTACAATATCCAAATAATGCAAAGTCTACAGTCTGCCTAAATATCTTCCAACAATCACAATATCCAAATAGTGCAATGTTTACAGTCCAACCATAGTGAGAAAATCCAAATAGTGCATGGTTTACATTCTGTCTGTGCTGCCTTCTATGTAGTGTGCAGGTTCCAAGCAGTACACTGTTTACATTCTGCATATGTGTCTTTCAACACCACGCACATTATCCAAATAATGCTCTGTCTACTGCATGCCTGTATATTTTTCTACACCACACATGATCCAAATAGAACACTATTTACAGTCTGCTGGTGAATCCACCTACACTAACATTTAGATCTAAATAGTACAGTATTTACATTGTGCCTGATTATCTTCCTACACTAATCACAAGATCCAAACAGGAATGTTTGCAGTCTCACCTCAAATATCTTGTGGCCAGAGACTGGGGCAGGTGGCAGTTTCTGGCAGCAGGCAGGCGGGAGGCAGGAGACGGCAGGCGGGAGGCAGACAACGGCAGGCGGGTGGTAGATGTGGAGACGGTGGAGGAAGCAGACGAAAAAGCCCCGTAAAAGTTATCTCCGAGCGCTGACTTTTAAGGGGCTTTGGCTTTCCCGCCACTAGCCAGACTCGTGACATCACCGGTAAACGCCATACAATAATGTCTGCCGTACGTAAACATAGAAGAGGGCCATGGGAACATGCGCAAAGAAGCCGCTATTGCGCATGCTCCTGCGGCCATCTTCTATGTTTACGTACAGTGGCCATTATCGCATGGCGCTTTTCCGACGTGTCCACGGGCCGCCAAGGTAGGTCGGTGGGGCCGCTGGCAGCCCATGGGCCATACTTTGAGTACCACGGTCCTAGAGGGTTGCTGTGCTGTGTGTATATAAGTAGGTTTCTGTACTTACCAACAAGTAGTCCATTTCCATATTGTTAATCCTGGAAGTGTTGATTGATGGTACAGTGACGGAAGATGAATGAATCATGTACACTCCCAGGATACTTTGCCAAGATGTTGGTGATCAATCCCTGGTGATCCACAATGGCCTGCACATTGATGGACTGTGTGTGCTTCCTGTTGAGGTATAGATGTTCAGTTGCAGCAGGTGGCACAAGGTGTACATGTGTGCAGTCAATGCCACCAAGGACGTGAGGAAATCCATTAATGAGGTAAAACCCCTGTTTGGTCTCCTGCTGCTTCTGCTGTGTGTTGGGGAAGCAGATGTGGCGGGGTGTGAGTGTGATGATGGCATCCAGTACCTGGGGCAGGAAGGTGGAGAATGATGGCTGTGAGATCCCAGCAACCAGGGCGCCAGTGGTTTGAAAAGAGCCACTTGCCAACATGTTTTAGTACAGCTAGCAGCTTGGTTTCTGGTGTCTGCGTGTCTGCAAGCTGGGTGCCAACTGTGGCCCAATATTGCGCAGCAGCTGCTGAATGGCTTGCCAGTTCAACCTGTACCTCTGGATGATGTCATGTTTCCTGAGGCCATGAAGGGTTGTCCTGGTGCGGAATATCCTCTCCTGCCTTCTGCGTTGCCTTTGGGGTCCTGGTGTTGTGGGAGCTGCTTTTGTTCTTCCTGTGCTCTGCGTCTGCATGCACTCTGGATGAGAAGCACCTCCATGTCTTCCTTTTGAAGCTCTGCTGTTGCTTCTGTGTGGTTTCATTAAATACAGGTATGTTTGCCCCATTTTAACGCCTGCCCTGACCCAGGTGTTATTTTTTGACGCAAATCGGGCTGTCCGTAATTTTCCGACTTCGCCTCCCGGCCATGCAGGATTTTTGTGTGGTAGCATAAATAAGGCGCACAAGTGTTTGTGTCATTTTTTATACGGGAATGCCTTCCTTGCATATCATTAACGCAAGGCGGTTTCCCGCATCCAGAAAATGACGCACACGGCGGGGTTTTGACGTCCGCGGGCTCGGGCATCAAAGTTTAAATATGGTGCACGGTTTGCGCCGAATGTGCGTCAAAAGTTTTGACGCACATTCAGCGCAGACGGAGTAAAAATATGCCCCTTAGTATATTGTTGTGTGTGCCTCCTGTTAAATGATTATCAGCCAGAATCCACCTCTAAATATGCTTGTCGGGTCATACAATTTGCAGGCAATGTAAAGTCGTTATGCAGATCTCTCCGTTCATTGGGCGTGTCAATGTCACTGGCAGCACTTGCTGACTTTTAGTGATAGGTTTTAGTTGCAGATAAGAGCTTGTGCTATATATTTCAGCCTTCAGCTCTGTGCACAAGCAGACCAAGCATATTTTTGCATATTTGGGCAAGCACCCTCTCATGGAGGCAGCAACAGTCCCACAGGTAGAAAGGGTCCACCCACACCTTGGTTTCCTTAAGCTTTCAATGCCACCCACCAGCTAGCACTCCCTGTTCCTAACCAGACATGGGGTCATTGAGAACTACAGGTTCTCTATCCTGCATTGATTCCCAACAGGCCATCCTGCTAAGTGACATCAACCTCAAATGCCCAAAGTACTTGTCCCATTGCTGTAGCTCTCACATGCAGATAGCCTCTCTACTCTATCAAGCCCATGTCTTCTGGTCATGGGGTTCCTTGTGAGCTAGGGGGACAAGTGGGAGGAGAGACCCCAATAAGTTCAGGGCCTCATTTACAATCCACTAGAGGCACACTTTGCCACCAGAGTGTCATTATTTTTGACGATCCAGTGACGCAGTGTGCCAGCCCATATTTTCAAGGCCATGCATGCCACCTTATCTTGCTTTTCAAGGTCTTGTAAATATGACATTCCATGGGTGTTGCTTGGGGTATTCCCACACAACACCCATGGAATATGATGATTCCCAGATTTACAAGGCTGGGAATGCATCAGATTCCTAGACCACCTCAGAGGTGGCGTTAAAGTGGCGCAACAGGGAGAAATAACATTAATTCTCCTCTTTTTTTCCTTTTTCTGTGTGCTGCAGAATGCAGCACACATAGAAAGAGGAAAACACCATTGTTGGTTGTTTATGTACAGGAAGGAGTCCCTTAGTGGACATAAACAATCATCCCTGCAAAGCAGACACCGTTGCACCATGGCGTAAGGGTGCTTGCGTTGGTGCTAGGCAGCAGTTTGTGCACCAGCGCAGAGGAAAATACAGGGATGAATCATATTTCTGTAAATACAATGCATTCCTGCCCTTTCAAAATGATGCAGCACAGCCCAGCATGCTGGCTTGCAGTGCCACACTGCACCGTTCTTTGTAAATTAGCCCCTCACAGCGAGCAAAAGAGGGGCACCTCTCCCACACCCATCCTCACCTCACCCCCTGTCAATATGCATCTGCATTGCCTGATTGATCAATGCTTGGCCCTCCTCTCAGGCACTCACCATTTTGAAAAACGGATGCAATTTTCTAATTTTTTCCTATCTATAAACAGCTATTTCCTCTGCTGTACTTCGATCGAAAATTAACTTGTCTAGCCTGCAGGACCAGAGGTACATTTCCTAAGGCCAGATGTCCGGGTCCATCAAAAACACAAAAGTTGAAGGCGGATGCTTCCATAAGTCTGACTAAAAGCAACCGCTTGGGATAGCATTCCAACCCGTTGTTTTTTTACTAACCATGCCACTTTAGATTAGACCCAGTCATATGCAAATCAGTCTTGGACTAGACTAGAGACACAGGAAACAAATATTTCTGATAAATTTCAAAGTATCCATGTTGGAATAGGGTTTTGCAGTGTACTACATGGGGTCACCTAGAAAACGTATGAGAGGACTGTTTAAGTCTCTCAGCAGTAACATACCTGCATTGGTTTCTGTTGTGCTTTTCATTACACGATCATCTAGGGAGACCAAACGTTATAGAGTGTGCATAATCACGGACCCTTGCCAGACGCCACACAGCGATTAACCATTTTTTATTGTGCATTGCAAAATGCATTGTTTTATGATTTGACTTACCATTTATTCTGTGGTTATATTTATGTATTCTTGGGTTGTTATTACACCTGGCTTGAAATTAATACCTGACTAGACAGTGAGATCTGAATTGCAACGTTGACAATTCTGTTGTGCTATACCTTCTTTGAACTAGGCATTGACTGCTCGTTCACGTATATCAACTACATCACGATAGCCTTGTAAGCCTGTATTTCCATTATAGGTCCAGTACATTTCGCCTTAGATAGTGAGATTGAGACCCTACACATTCTCACTTGCTGCATGCTTGGAGACCCTGCGTCGGTGACCCTGGGAAACATCTCTAACAGCGTCTATTAATAAATATAGCAGCCTAAGGTATCATAATTGAAGAAACATCATGGAGTGTTTTGGTTCATTTAAAAAGGTTCAGATGCAGTTAAATAACGTGCTTCGTGTGTAATTTATGCTTGGTCCCATCTCTTATTTAGCAGATGTTGCTAATTCTCATACATTTCCTTCATTTACGTTCCTAAATTATGCATGGAGTAAATTGTTCATGCAAATATATTTGATTCACAGAAACAAGGAGAATTTTGGCCTGAAGCAATACTGCAAGTCATAAGCAGAAAACCTGCATATTGCTAAGTGAAAAATGTTATATGTGAATACTTTCAGTGGTGTGAAAATCCACTGTAGGAAAACCTGTAAACACAAGCATTCCATTGCAATATTCGTAAATAGATTCCGTATTTTAATGTGAATGTGAATTTGAGGCCTGTTCATGGGGTCTCAGGGCAGTCATAGGTTACTGGGCAGTGTCCTTTGTGAACATTCTTCAGCGGTGTTCTAGGTGCAGCTAAGCCAATACTACTGTATTGGTATACAAATGGCACTTCACTTTCTAGGAGTACCAAAGTAGAACAGTTAATATATACTTTAGGAGGTTTCCAGGGCTGACAAACTCCTACATGGTACAGCAAACAAATCAAAAAAAACTCAAGGGCAGATTTACTAACATTTCCCGCAATGCATTGCAGCAAGAAAACTTAGGGCCTGGTTTAAGAAAAGTGGCGCTACATTACATGTAACACCACTTTTCTTGAGGCCCCTTGCACCCCCCCACCGCCACAATGTGTTTGCAATATTGAAAATACAGCACGTCATGGCACAGGGTACGGTGTAATAGTGTCAGAATTTATGACGCTATTGATGTGCTGTTCAGGGTTAGCACCAAAATGTTGGTGCTAACCCTGAACAGTACATAGGGCCCCATTGAAAACAATGTCATGCCCCATTTAATGCCTGCTCTAAGCAGGCATTAAAAATGACAAGAAAAGTGATGCAAAGAAATCTTTTACATTTACTTGCACCATTTGTTTTGTTCCACCTAATATGGGAATGCCCCCCTTGCATACATTATGCCTGGCGCTGGCATGATGTGATGCAAGGGGTTACAAATTGGCACGATGAATGCATATCCCCCTTTGTAAATTTGGTGCCGTGATTTTGGCCTTGTTGGGCCACATTAGCCTCAAATTAAATAATGCTAGTGCGGCACATGGAGACTCTAGTGGCTTTTAAATATGCCTCTTAATGTGCTGTGTTGTGTGAAAGGGAGATATCAGAAATTCACCTTATTTAAAAAGATGTGGTACATTTCTGCTTTCTCCTTGCACCAGCACACTGTGTTCTGCCTATTATTAATGCAGGCACCCTTGCATGTGTTATAAGCTGGATCTGCGTCACACATAAAAGGAAATTATGAGGAGAAACAAAGACAGTTCTTGTCTAGGAATGGGTCTGGGAGGCATACTATTTTGATGCATTGTCAGGTTTACAACTCTTTGTAAATCTGGGAATGTGCCAAAATCCATGGGTGAATGTGTGGGAAAGCCCACACTGCACCCAGAGTACACCTCCCTGCTGCAACAGAAAGCAAGGCAGTGACATGTAACGCTTTATGTTATCTTGGATTTCCAAAACCATGCAAAACCACGCAAGGTGGCTTTATGTGGCTTAGTAAATCCCAGTCAAGGGCTTGTGTTGCCTTGCGTCACCTTGAGAGATGCAAGGGAAATGTATGCACTTTGTAAATTTGCCCCCAATGTTTAGCAAGTGTCATTAGCTTCGCAGTACAATAGTAGGTTAATTTAGAGCTTATTAAAATGAAAATCAAAATCAACAGATAAACGCATGACAGAGCAAGAACTGAATGGGCTAACATTTTCTTGTGAGTCATAGAACTCCCAATATTTTCATAGCCACTCCACATTAGGTGCTAGTCTTTCCAGAATATAATCCATTTACCCAGTGTTAATGTATGGAGTTTCTAATGGATTAGTTCGAAACATGACAAATTTATTATAATGTTTAGCAACAAAATTGCAGACAGTGGGGCAGAGATCCCAGATAAGCTAACACATTTTGCAAATTTGCTGTGACACATCCTACCCCTGTATCAATAAATTCTGGCTTTGGATACAACCATGAACATTTCAGTAGGCTGAAGAACTAGTTTCTGAGCATTTAAGAATGATGATAGAAAATATTACCAACTCTGGTCAATTATAATGAGCCAACCCATAGGGTTAGAGAGCAGATTTCACACCCATGCAGGGCAGAAACAGCCTGTTGTTGCACAGTCAAAGGAAAGTCAATATGCATTGACTGTGAATTGTGCTAAATTACTATTGGTCCCATGAAGAAATGTTGAACAATCATAAACACTTGAAACACGCTTATCATCACTATGTTGATGATACTCAGCTTTACCTAAATGTTTTGAATTAGGAAGGTATAGGCCCTCATTATGACATAGGCAGTAAATGCCGCCTAACGCCACGGCGACGGCCGCCAAAAGACCGTCGCCGTGGCTACCAGCCAACCGCCATATTATGACCGTAGCCGGAGTTCCGCCAGAAGGCTGGTGGAGTTCTGGCTACGGTCATGGCAGCGGACGGCAGAAAGGTGGCCCTGCTGCCAGGAGCAGTGGCACACCAGTAGACCGCCGCCGACCTCATCATGATCCATGATACAGTCTGGCGATGTTCTGCTGGCGGACGCTGCCGCTGGCAGCAGAGCCACGTCCCGTCTCCTGCCAAATGACCCCCTGCAAGCAGGTAAATCAGGTGCTCCGACAGGGGAGTGGGGTGGGGGGTTGTGTGTGTGTGTATGGGGGTGTGTGTGTGCGTGTATCTGTGTTTGTGCATGCAGGTGTAGGGCATGTGGAATGCATGTGTGCATGAATGGATGTGTGTGTGTATGTTGTGATGTGTGAATGCGTGTGTGCTTGTATGTATCTCAGTGTGTGTGCATGGATGTATGCATGCGTGGGTGAATGTGGGTATGTGTGTGTGTGTATGCGTGTGTATGTCCGTGCGTGTAGGTGTGTGTTTGTCGGGGGTCGGAAGGGAATGAGGGAGACCCTTATCAGTGCCAGGAAAGAAATTCCCTGGCATTGATAGTGCCTACCGCCATGGTTGTCGTGGCAGTAAAAAAGCCACGGAAACCATGGCGGTGGGCAGGGCATATTCCCGTGGGCGGCCCTCAATACCAATTGCAATTAAAGAGTATTCACCTTGGGGCCCTTACATACAAATTACTGCAGAGTATGCAAGGGTGCTGAGGGGTATGCAGTGCAGTGCATATCCCTCTGCACCTTTAAATACTTGGGGCCTCATTTATGAGGCACACTGAACCACCAGAATGTCATTTTTTTAATGCTCCAGTGGGGCAGCCCATATTTACAAGGCCACGAAAAGCTACCTTGCGTGGCTTTTCATGGCCTTGTAAATGTGGCCCTTTCATGCGTAACACTGTATGAAAGGGGTGTTCCCTGGGTGTTGCTTGGGGTGTTCCCACGCAACTCGATTGGAACCTGAAGGAATCTGATGCATTCCCAGATTTACAAGTCTGTTAATATGTCAGATTCCTATGCCACCTCAGTGGTAATGGGGACAAATATCTTTATTTTGCCCTGTTTTTTCCTCTTTTTATGTGTGCTGCAAAATGCTTCACACAAAGAAAGAGGAAACACCTCTTGTGATTGTTTTTGTACAGAAAGGTGCACAAAAACATTCATCTCCACAACACAGGCAACCTTGCTCCTTGGAGCAAGGGTGCTTGCAATGGTGCTAGGAAGCAATTTGTGCACCAGCACTGGGGGAGAGGACAGAAATGCATCGTATCTTGTAGATACGGTGAATTTCTGCCCTTTCCCGGTGGCGCAGGGTGGCACACCAAGGCACTTGCTGCACCGCCCTGTGCCACAGGTCTCGTAAATGAGGCCCTTGGAGTATATAAACCGTATATACTATGAGCATGTAAGAGCACTGAGAGATATGAACAACAGTGCAGTCAGTGTTTTTTAAACAGGGCCAGAAAAGGGAGCTGTCCCTTTATGTTTTACAAATCACTTCAGATTAACATCTAATCTGTAGTGATTTTAAAATTGCTCCCTCTTCTAGCCTTGTTTAAAACCTAACATTGGTGATTAATTCTGCCGGAATTGATTAGTAGTTCATGTTACAAGACTGATGCAGAATTACTAAATTCCTCCAATCCCGCCGTCAAATTAATTATTTTGCCCACCCCTAATCCAGACTTGACTAGGGTAATTCACTACTCACCTCGCTCCAATGAAGGCAACCCTTGGTGCGGCAGGCAGAAAGATGTTAGGAGTGGGGTGCTTCGATCACATTACCCCAGTACTTATCAACTCCAGCTGTATATACATCAATTCACCTCAAGTGCCATGGGAAGGTGAAGAGACATCACACACTGTTGACCTCAATGACATCATATGAAATTACACAATAGTACCCTTGACTCTGAATCCCAGGTCGTGATGCCACATGACCTTAATCATGATGGAATCCTGATGTCATCACAATAATTGACATCACTGAAGTCTAGTGGATTACTTAAAGAGAAAATATACTTATACCGATAAGCTACTGGGGCATTCACAAAACAGAAATTAAAAAAAGAAACAGTACCATCCACGCACAACAGTAAAAATGCATACGGACCTTGCTTTGACTATGAACTATATTCTTGGTTTGCTTTACTCCTATTGTAGCTAATAAGTTTTGATTCATGGTAACTTGTTACCACGGTGACTGTTTCGCTCAAACACATCATTAGGTGTGGCCTACAGACGGCATAATCTATTTCACCGCACTCATAAAAAATAATGAATAATGAATAATGAATAAGAAATATAAATAAAGGCAAGAAGGAGCAATTTGTTAGCCACGTCATCCACTGACAGCCTTGCACTGTGAGAGGTGGCGGTTTCCTTATCACATATGTACATCCTCTTAAAAGAAGTGCATTTGGGCAAGAGCCAACCTTCCTTTTCCAGTGCTTTCCAATATATATATATCTATACACACACACACATATACATACATTGTCATTCCTTTGTGTTTACATTACTTCACGGTACAGTCACTAGTACATTTTTTGCATCAATAAGAATCATGTTTTGTAGTGATGTGCATTAAAACTAAAAGGGTTACTATGCCTGTTATGTGTACTCTTGCATGTTAGAAAAAAACGTATGCAGTTCCATCATAATTACACGTGATTGTTTACTTTTTATAAAATGTAAAATTGTTATTGCAAACCTTTGGCACCGTGTTTAGGTGGCATTTTTTTATTGTTCCAGCATATCCTTGCAATAACAGATAACCAATTCCAGAGCTGCTGACTTTGCAATGTTTATTTTTCACGTATTCTCAAAAATGAAGCAACACGCTTTAAAGAAATGTGCATTTTTAAATTGTTTTATTTTATGATTTACTTTAAAGAGTGCAGCACTGTTTAATGTATTTTTAATAGAATGAAAAGTGTAGTGTCCGAGTGGGAGCTTCAGAAAGTAAAACAGTGCTCATAGGGACACTGTTTGCACTGTTTTGCCACATCTGAGGCTAGGGGATCACAGAGGCAGTGTTATTGGCCACAAGGGGCAAGCTAGGGGTCAGAACTGTGGCCCCTGGTGATCTGGCGACTCCTAAATGAATGTCATGTTCAACTGGCTCCTTATTGAAGCTAGGTATATATTCAAGGTAACCTGCATTGGACACAAAGGCTTACACTGTGGCACCCTGAAATACCTGTCTCAAAAAAATTTGGAAGCAGATCTTTTACTCACAGTGCTAAATCCTTACTTTTAGAACCTCCCAGGTCACGAAACAATAATCAACCCCCGAGACGTCTTTGGAAGTGCAGCCAGAATATTGAACCACATCCCTCCAAAAACATGCACAAACCCTATTTGAAGAGTTGTTGTTTTCCCAGCAACTATCGATAATTCGGTTTTCTATGATTGGTTGCAACTTTCATATAGCTAATTGTGCAGCCCTCTGGCACCCACCACCGGACTTTGAACACGCTATATAAAACTGCAAATGCATAAGCAGGCATTATCTGTGCAAAACAGAGGTGTAAAGCAATGATTTCCTTGACTCCTTGGGAGCATTAGCTCTATCAGACCCTATCTCATTCTTTGAACACAACAGCCTTACAACTCAATTGTGAGAAAGTCAACCTTTTTGTTCTGATCACTCCCATTTTTTGACTGCTACTGGTGGTTACCGACTCTGGGCTCTACTAACCACTCCCCGGGCCAGTGCTCTGTTCAAAAGGTATATGGTAACTAGGCATATTTATAACTGACTCTGACAACTTACCTGTAAGTCCCTAGTATATGTTAGATCATGTAGCTTTAGGGACGCCAGTGGAATTAAGGCACTTATGGGTGCACTGCTGTTGTGTCTGCTGTCATTTTAAAGGCAGTCCTGCCTTGTAGGCTGCTTTAAAATAAAATAAAGCCCAAATTCGACTTTAGAAGTAAAAATCCTTCCAAAGCCTCAAACAATCTTATTTTTACATATGTCACCACTAACATCTGCCCACGGTGCCTCAAAGGTATGATGCATTGTAGTTATAGGCGGGGACATTATAAAAGATGCTTTTTAAGGCCTGGCAATTTGGTGTTTTCCCATTGTAGTATATTAGCTAAGTAGCCTAGCATGGGAAGGCTTTGTTTAAAACTAATAACATTTATCTCCTGATCAGAAAGAGCTAAAAATCAGCCGTAAAGTGTCATAAAGTGAGTTAAGATAAAACCAACATCTTGCCAATGTTAGATTTATCATAATTATTGCAGGGGAAGAGTTCTAAAATTCTTTCCTAAAGTTGCCCAAAGTTAGCCCTATGGCAGCCTCTCCTGATTGGTCAGCCTTTGCCAGGCTGGCCAGACTGCCTTGATGAGACAAAAAAAGCAGGGCTCAGACAAAAAAAAACATCTGGTCAAAGGAGGACTGTAGCAGCAGATGCCAGAACAGGAAGGGGACTGGGTGGCCAAACTGGTCTTCAAAGGGGGAAAGATAGTTGGGAAGGAAACCAGTCCTTCCCCATTTCCTGCACCCCCAGCTAGACACAGGCCCCTGTAATTAGATTAGGAGATGGGTGTCACACACTCACCTGGTTCTGACTGCAGGGACTATGCTGGACTCTAATCCTCCGGAAGGCAGACAATGATCTCATTGACCTTCTGTCAGTGTCCATTTCTCCCACACCTGGTAGCTGTTGCTCCTCTGTGCTCCAGGTCATGAGTTTGAGGCCATCCTCCACCCGCAGGCTCCTGCCTGCACTTCATTCTTGGTGGTCCAGTGGTGAGTCTGTCTATGCTTTCCTGTCCCTTCTCATCTCTTGTTTTGCTTCTCTAGCCCTTTTCATTTTCTATATTTCTTCTGTATTTCTCTTTTTCCCCTTATTATGTGCCTCCTCCTTCCCACCATTGCCACTGCTCTGGCCCTGTGGCCCCACCCTCTTTGAGTGCCACTTACCGACTTTCAGCTGACCAGCCTCTTCCACCTCTCTACCCCTACTTAATAGTGGCTGCTGCAAGGTGAAGGAGCGACCTCAGTGACCTTCTGTCAGTGTCTGTTGCATCCCCGCCACACAGCTCTACCTGGTAGCTGTTGCCCCTCTGCACTCCAGGTCTTGAGTTCGAGGTTCTCCTCCACCCACAGGCTCCTGCCTTCGCATCATGCCTGGTGGGCCAGTGTGAGTCTGTTTCTGCTTTTCTGTCCCTTCTCATCTCTTGTTCTGCTTCTCTAGCCCTTTTCATTTCCTATATTTCTTCTGTATTTCTCTTTTTTCCCTTATTCTGTGTGTCTTCCTTCCAGCCCTTGCTTCTGCTCCGGCCCTGCAGCTCCTCCCCTTCCAGTACCACTTCCTGCCTCCCAGCTGACCAGACCCTTCCACCTCCCTAAGACTACTTAATAGCGGTCGCTGTGCGGCTGCACAGCGGGGGTGACACTGGCACACTGAAGGCACACCAAAGGCAAGCCAGTCTGCACCCATCCACGCCGGGACCGTGCCCATCACTACGGACCCTGGTCCCCGTGCCTCTCAACGTTACGATGCCAGCATCCTCTGCACCCTCAACACCAAATGATCCACCGCCTGCCACCTCTCATCGCTGAATGACACCAAAGGCCTCTTCACCTGCCACAACTTCACCTTCTCCTGCCTTTGCACACCAGACCCACCAACTGCATGGCCCTCAAGAACTGGACTAGACTACCTCAGCTGCTCCATCTCCCCCAGCATTGCATTCTTCACGGAAACCTGGATGAACCCCAGCTCAGCCCCGGACATCGCCACAGTCATCCCTGACACCTACAAAATCATCCACAAGGACCACATCAACAGACCGGCAGGAGGCATCGCCATCATTCATAAAAACACTCTCCGCCTCACAACTAGTTCCGACGACCACTTACCCAACATGGAGCACCTCCACTTCCAGGCCCAGACCAATCCGAACTTCACCCTCCATGGTACCCTCATCTACAGACCTCCCAGACCCCTCACCCCTTCAGCAAATCCATACCCTACTTCATCGCACACCACGCTCTAATCTCAATGGACTACATCCTCCTTGACTACCTTAATTTCCACATGGACAACCTCAATGACCCCAACAGATCATCTACTGGAAAACCTCGCCACCATCGGACTCAAACAACTGGTCACCTCCCAAACCCACTCAGCAGCACACACGCTCGACCCCGTCTTCTCTGCTAGCAACCACATCTCCTTCACCCACACCTTCAAACTACATTGGACCGACCACGGCTTCATCTACTTCTCGTTCACCAAACTCACCATTCACCACCATGCCCACTGCTACCCATGCCGAAGCTGGAATAAGGTTTCTGAAGACAAACTCGCCACCGCCCTCTGCAAAACACCACCGCCAACCTCTACGGACACCAACACATCAGCATGAAACCTCCACCTATGGATCTCCGACAGCACCAACACACTGGCTCAGTTGAAGAAACCGTCCAGCAAACAGCCCTCAGAGAAAGCCAGCTGGTTCTCCCCCACCCTCCAGAAGTCGAGGGGGGCACCTGCAGATGGCTCGAGAGAAGATGGAGGAGCAGCAAGACCCCAACTCACCATACAGCCTTCAAAACCGCCGTCACCACACACCACCACCTCATCAGAGCCACAAAGAAAACTGCCATACAGGAACGTATCCACGCCAATGCACATAACAGCAAAGAACTCTTCATCATGATCAAAGAATTCGCCAAACCCAGCACGGATACCACAGACATCCCCCCAACACATCTGTGACAACCTTGCTACCTTCTTCCACAGCAAGAGCATAGACATCTACAACAGCATCGCAACCCAGGACTCACCCACCCCACCCTCAAGCACTGCACCCAAATTCTCCAGTTGTCAGCCAACCCTGCTCAACTGGACCACCTTCACCACTGACAACACCCTAAGGATCATGAAAAGTTTCCACTCTGGACACCCCTCTGACCCCCTGCCTCCATCACATCTTCAACCGAGTCGACGACACCATCGCCCCGACTCTGCCGCTACATCAACTGCTCCATCAAGTCCACCAACTTCCCTGAAGACAGGAAACATGCAGAAATCAACCCCATGCTGAAAAAATCCTCTGCCAACCCGACGGACCTAAAAAATTTCAGACCCATCTTGCTACTCCCCTTCCTAGCCAAATTCATAAAGAAGACCATCAACACCCAACTCACAAATTCATCGAAACTAACCACACCCCCGACCCCTCCCAATCAGGCTTCAGAAGCAACCACATCACTGAGACTACACTCCTCACCGCAACAGATGACATCCGCACTCTCTTCAATTGAGACAAAAATGCAGCTGTCATCCTCTTGGACCTCTCCGCCACCTTCGATACCATATCCCAACACACCTTCTGCATTAGACTCCATGACTCTGGTATCTGCGGCAAAGCCTTAGAGTGGATCCTCTCCTTCCTCAGGGGCTGAACCCAGAGAGTCAAGGTCCCACCATTCTCCTCAGAACTTTTAGAGATCAGCTACAGAGTTTCTCAAGGCTCCTCTCTGAGCCCCACCTTCTTCATCATCTACATGACTCTGCTTGCAGACATGATCAAAAACCACAGACTCAACATTCTCTCCTAAACCAATAACACCCAGGTGATCCTCTCCCTCACGACCAACCTACAGCCGCTAAGAGCAACTTTCACTAAGGGGTGAAAGCAGTTGCCACCTGGATGAAGGACAGCTGCCTCAAACTCAACCATGACAAAACCGAAGTTCTCATCTTGGGCACCACCCCCTCCACCTGGGATGACTCCTGGTGGCCCACAGCACTCATAAGCCCTCCTACAGCCACCGACCAGGCACGTAACCTCAGCATCATCCTCAACTCCTCTCTCTCAATGAACCGACAAATCTACAACATCTCATCCTCCTGCTTCCACATGCTCTGCCTGCTTCGGATGATTTTTAAGTGGATCCCCACTGAGTTCAGGAGAACTTTCACCCAGGCATTCGTCAGCAGCAAACTCAACTACGGCAATGCACTCTATGCCAGCACCCTCCAAAAACTCCAAAAGAAATTGCAGAGAATCCAGAATACCTCAGCTAGACTTATCCTGAACATCCCCCACCAAAGCCAAATCTCCAGTCACCTGAGAGACTTTCACTGGCTCCCAAACAACAAAAGAATCACCTTCAATCTCCTCATGCATGCCCACAAGGCCATCCACAACATCAGACCTGCATACCTCAGCCACCACCTCTCCTTCTACACACCCATCAGACATCTCCACTCCATCCATCTGGCCCTGGCCACTATCCCTAGGATCCGCAAGACCTCAGCCAGAGGAAGATCCTTCTCCTACCCCACTGTGCAGACCTGGAACTCTCCACCACTACATCTCATGCAATCACCATCACCGCCTCAATTCAGGAAGGACCTCAAGACCTGGCTCTTTGACTGAACTGTACAAACCCCATCCAGTGCCTTGAGACCCTAATGGGTGAATAGCTGTGCTCCACAAGAACCATTGATTGATTGATTGATTGAATGATTAAGGAACAACAACCCTTAAATCTCACACTGCCCGTGAGGGTAAGGTGGCTTGGGATAAAACAAGAAAAGTTAGGCTTGCAGCAGCAGGTCTGCTCTGCTGCTTTGCAACACTGCATAAGAGGGTCAGCTCTGCCTGGGCCTTTTGGTGTTTGTGCAGATTCAGTGTACTGGAAACTACAAGGAGATTACTTTACTGACAGTTCTCTGTATGTAGTGACTAAGTAGTTATTTTCAATAGTATACACTTACAGGCTTCAACGCAGACACTGCATGAGAGCAGGTACAATTAAAAAATAAAGCTGGAGTTTCTGACACTCCCAAGAATTGGTTAACATGCAGTTTTCAGTTCAAGCTCAAATACATATAGGGGGTCATGTAAGTCTTCTCTTTTTCTTGTTACAACAACTTATTAAGAAATACTGACATGAGGGTTTTCCGTTCTGATGCAATTAAAGTTCAGACCACCCACTACGTAAATGTGCCTAGAGCGTCAAGACCATGGAAAAGTTGAGAACAAATTAATGTCAGATTTCTGAAAAACTAGTTTTCTCCTTCATGTAACTCAATATTTTCTTTAGTCTTATGCTTAATCTATAGATCAGTACACACTTACCTGTGATCAAGTACTCAGCCTTGTCTTTAATCCTTAACCAGGAATGCTGAGGAAGACTTGTGGCTGTGGTGCAGGAAGCCAAAGAGGAAAATGAATCCTTGCACTGAACACGAAGACAGGGAAACATTGACAGTGTAATAATCACAGGAGCAGCAAGGAGGCTTAGGCTGAGAAAGACTAAAGCGCTGGAGAATTTGGGCCAACTCAAATCGTGAGTACAGAGATGATGCTTGCTCAGGACAGGAACGAGGTCAAGTACTGACTCAGGTTCAGGTGTGGTTTAAATACTCAATGGTGTGGCTGATTTCTAAAAGGCACGTAGCTCACATGGCAGAACAGAAACTTCCAAACAAGCCTTGGGAGATAACCTGTCATCATGGATTCATGTGATCTGGGAGGGGGCCTGCAAAGGGGTGAGCCCATAAAGTGCAATAGGGGAAATACAATATGGCCCTGTGTGCTAAACCCACAGTACAGAGGGCACAAGCGGGTGTCGTAACATATCCCCCTAAAAGGAATGACCTACAGGATGTAGTTTGTCTGGGTGACAAGCATGGAAGGAAGGAAACATGTGAGGGGCAGGAACATTGCTGTATAATTACCAACACTGTTCTTTAGGACCACACCCTTTCCAATCAATTAAATAAAACAAACAGCCATGAACATGTTTTTAGTCAAGGATTCTCTGTGCTTCAAATTTCAAATGACCATCCACTGTTTTAGGTGGTGGAGGTAGAGACGGACAGCTTTAGGCCTCATAGGGATTCAGTAGGGATACATGAAACACTAGGTGAATGACTAAGGGGGTCATTCCGACCCTGGCGGTCCAAGACCGCCAGGGCCGGGGACCACGGAAGCACCGCCAACAGGCTGGCGGTGCTTCCCAGCCCATTCTGACCGCGGTGGTAAAGCCGCGGTCAGAAAAGGGGATCCTGCGGTTTCCCGCCGGTTTTCCCCTTGCTGGGCTGAAGATTCCGACCCCCTTCCCGCCATCCTGTTTCTGGCGGTTTTTACCGCCAGGAACAGGATGGCGGGAACGGGTGTCGTGGGGCCCCTGGGGGCCCCTGCACTGCCCATGCCAGGGCCCCATAAAGATTTTCACTGTCTGCTTAGCAACTGCACCCGTCGCACCCCTGCAACTCCGCTGGCTCCATTCGGAGCCGGTTTCCTTGTTGCAGGGCCTTTCCCGCTGGGCCGGCGGGCGCTCTTTTGGCGGTCGCCCGCCGGCCCAGCGGGAAAGCCAGAATGGCATCCGCGGTCTTCTGACCCGCCCGCCAGGGTCAGAATGACCCTCTAAATCTTCTGGCAGCTGTACTTTCACTGCTAGTGGGTTAATGGTTCTTTCTGTTGAAAAGGGACCAACATATCTTATTTGTAATTTACGTGGACCCTGTGGTTGCAGGTGGTCTGCCAAACCTGATCTTCAATTTTGTAGGACAGTTGCTGTTGTCAGTGTCTTTTAGCATATTTCTCCATACTTGATTTAACCTGGTGTAAGTGCATTAACACCTGTTGTTGTGAGTTTGATAGATGTACAACTTCTTGTATAGCAGGTACACCTTCAAAAGGAATTATAACATTTTCTGGTAGCATAGGTGCATGTGTGCCTGTAACACAATAGAAAGGTAATACCCCAGTGGCAGAATCCTGTGAGTTTTTGAATACAAATTCAGCAAGTGGTAAGAAGGATTCCCACCCTTTTGGACAAGATGTTAGAAGACATCACAGTATCTGTTCCAATACCTGATTCACCCGTTCTGTCTGCCCATCAGTTTTTGGGTGATAAGCATACAAGAGTCAAGCTTCAATGTCAAAGGATGTACTAAGAATGTGTTAAAATCTGGAAATTAATTGCTGGCCTCTGTCCAAAATGATGACGGACAGAAGGCCATGTAACAGCATGATATGCTGGACAAATAATATGGAGGGAGTCTTGGCAGTGGGTATTTGTTTAAGTGCAACAAAATCTGCCATTTTAGAATAGAGGTAAACTACTACCCAAATAGTCTCATAGTCATTGGAGTTGGGAAAGTCTGTGATAAAGTCCATACTGCTAGTATGTGAGGGTTGTGGGCGTACTGACAAAGTTCACAAGTAACCTGCAGGGGCAGAATAAGATGTCTTGTTTTGTGAACATATGCAGGAGGTCTGGACATAATCATGCATATGTTACACTGGAACACCACCTAGATAACATATCAGCCTTAGTCTGATATGTGCCTGAATGATAGGTAATGATGAAATTGTACTGACTGAAAAATAATAGCTACCTTTTAAGGACAGTATGAACTGGAGAATCGTATGATAAGTGTATATAATAATGATGTGTTGAGCCCCTAGTAGATACTTCTGCCACTTTTGGAAACATAATTTAATTGCCCATAATTCCCATTCATCAGCAGTATAGTTTTGCTCACCTGGCAATCATTTCATGGAAAAGAAGGCAACTGTGTGCATGGCAAGAACACAAAATAAAGCAATGGGGAGAGTGTTGAAACTTTTCAAGCACTCACCCTCTAGTCACAGATCTGGGTTTAATCCATTTTTATTTTGCTCAGCATGTCAATCAGTGCATGTGCCCAGTTGTGCTGTGACGTTGTGACAGAATACCTCCCACTGCTACCTGAGAAGCATCTACCTTCATAAAGTAAGGCTGCATGGGGTTCAGATGTCTGAGTACCGGTGCTTCAGCAAACCTTTTCTTAAGTCTTCGGACCAAACAAAATGTATCTTATTTCATAAAAGTCTAATAATTGGAGTTAAATTTCAGAAACTGGGTGATAAGTCTGTAAAAGTTTGAAAAAAACATGAAACGTTGTACCTCTTTTACTCTGGTTGGTGCTGGACAGTCTCATATCATTTGAACCTTATCCTATCCATGCTTATGCACTCTGGAGACAAGATGTATCCCTGGAATTCAACAGATTGAGTATGAAATGTACATTTTTCCAATTAATAAAAGAGGATGTTCTCAGAGTCTTTGTAGGACTTTTCTTACATGACCTATGTGTTCTGTCATGTTTTGTAAATAAATAAGGATATTGTTAATGTATGTGACCACGCAAACATCCCGTAAATCTCAGAGAAATTCATTTAGAGAGTACTGGAATGCTGCAGGTCCATTACATAACCCAAATGGCATGACTGTGTTGTAAAGACTCTCACAATTATTAACGGGACTGCTGGTTTTGGACAGCAGCACCACTGTATGCAGGGGACTGAGTCTGATCCTGCGCTGTGTTACAACTGTCAGCCTAGCCTTTCCAGCCAGCTGGAAGCACCTCACAAGGACCCAAGAGTAAAAGGTGATTTGTGGCAGTCCTTAGCATTTCATCTGGATTTCTCAGGGAATCGTGGTGGAACAGATCTTACCCCTTTCTCTCGGTCACATATGTCTCACACATACAAAGGCAAAACAGAAGCAGGACGAGGTTCAATAAGTTTTATTGAATCAACTGCATTCTATGTAAAGGGATGTATTGTGATAATTAGGATGATAAAATATAATAAAGGCAAGGCAGTGACAAGGAAAGTGAAACATAGGAAGAGTCCGCCATACTGTCACAACAATGGATCTAAAATCCCTACCTGCATTACTAAGATTCCCTATAGGAGCAAGGCAGTGTAAGCCCTAATCTGCCATCAGGCCCCTCAGTAGTGCTCCATCCCCTGTACCTGCGATTGCAGATAAAGAGGAGGTCTGTTGGTCAACCGTGAATTCTCCCACATGGAGGGAGAGACTGCGTCAGGTCTCAGCAGAACCTTGCAAAGGTGACATGCCGTGTACAATAGTAACTATTTGGAATTCACCTCTATCATGTAGTGGGCAGTGAGGTGTTTTATAATAAAATATCTGGTGTTCTGAGAATACTGCCCTGGTGTGACAACAGGTATATTTCTGTGTGTAAGATTTGGGGATACGATGAACGCTATGTGCCTGCAATAATTCGTAACCTATCACATGCAACCTTAGATTGAGTACAGAATGGGAATGTCATCAAGAGAAAAGAATGACAGAATTCTGAGTAAAAAGACAAGCTGATAACAAAATAAAAGCAGCTCCACTAAACTAAGAATTCTGCTAAAATAATAGAAAAATAAAAATGCATGCTTTGAAGTGAAAGGGCACAAGCTGCAGGCCTAGAATAAAATAATATGCCTGTGTAGTAGCTAAAATAACCTCACGACAACTGTGTATTTGAATAGTCTGAACTTAGTTCAGCAGGCCATTTTCCACCCTCTTTTACATGAATAAGATGGTTAGTACACAATGGACTTCCAAACTTGAGCAAGCAAGACCGGGATTAGAGGCAATGGATATCTGTTCTTCACAGTAACTATATTTAACGGCCTATAGTCGATACATGCCCATGGCTCACCATTCTTATTCGCAAAGAAGAGGAGCAACGTTGAGGCAAGGGAGACGGAGAGATGTATGAATCCCAGGGCTAGCAGCTCATGTATGTATTTCTTTAGGTTATTTGTCTCAGTTTCACAGAGAGAGTTTACACGACTGCAAGGGAGTGCTGCACCTGAGATTAGGTCAATGCAGCAGTAATATTCCCTATGGGTAGGTAAATGTGTATCTTTTTGTTTGTCAAAACGTCTCAAAAATCCTGATATTGTACAGGAAGTTGTATCATAGATTCTTGTTTTAGGGCCACACATGTCAAGCTAGATAGAAGTTCCTGTGGCAATAAGTTTAACAGTAGAGGGAACCCAGGGTGACAAGGCGGAGGGACCAATCGATGATGGGATTGTGATGTTCAAGCCAGGGGAGTCCTAATATTGCCAAAGGCAGTTGTACCAATGATATTAAAGGTCAAGTTCTCAGTATGCCCATTCTCACATATTAGAGTTATTGGGGCAGTTTGATATATGATTATCCCAGAAAAGAGCTCAGAGTCATCCATTTGTCTAACCTGTTAAGGGTTCACTTTTCTTAATGGCTAGATTGTGTAAGGAACTGGCCAAGGCTAGGTCTAAGATGATTCCTATCGCCCCAGAGTCTAGGAGGATAGGTGAAACTGTTGGGATGAAAGTATAAGAGTGACTAGTATTGTAAAAATGTTGTCGAACCTTATGTAAGGTGTTTGTCAAGTAATATCCACCACAAGGTGAGCCGCAGCATTCTGTATGAGTTGCAGCTTATGAAGGGAGCCTTGATTAATATTCAACAGTAAGGCAGTGCAGTAGTCGAGTATGGATAGAGTCAGCGCCAGTATAACAGAAGGGTAAAATTTCCTGAAAGGTTTTGATTTTCCAGAAACATATTTTAATGGTTTGATTCACCAGTTAGTCAAAAGACAAGGAGCTATCAACCAAAATCCCTGAGTTTTTAGCTACAAGTAATTTAGATGGCAGGGCCCTGCAAGATTGGGGACACCAGCGAGTACTCCATAATGAGTTGTTTGAGCAGAAAAATATTATCTTGGTTTTCTCCCCGTTCATTTTCAGCCAGTTATGGCCTATCTACTTGTTTACTTCATTCATGCAAATATAAAACCTATCTGCCACCTCTTCCCAATTCCTATCTACCGGGATAATATGTTGAATATCATCTGCGTACGAGGAGACCAGAAAACCAAAGGAGCGGACCAGTTTCACCAGCGGTGCCACATACAAGTTAAACAGGGTAAGGCTGAGCGAAGATCCCTGGGGGACACCACATGGAAGTTGAAACGGGTCAGCTCTAAAGTCCCCACATCTCACATTGGTGGATCTTCCACTCAAAAAGGAGTGCAAAATACCCAGCACATCCTCTCTTACTCCTGCCTGATATAGGCAACGCATCATCAGTTGAGTGGATATGATATCGAATGCTGCAGAGAGATCTAATAATACCAAAATGGCTCCTCCGACTTGGTCCACCAGCCGGCAGATAGAGCCTGAGGTGGCAATAAGGGCCGATTCTGTGCTGAGTGATTTTCGAAACCTGTGCTGGGAGGGGTCAAAGCATCCATTTTCCTGGAGAAAGTGGGTCAATTCAATGTTCAGGTGCTTTTCTAAAATCTTAGCTGGAGTAGCGAATAACGAAATAGGGTGAAGACTCTTTAAAGCATTGGGGTCACCCCCTGGTTTCTTTTTTAGTGGGATCACAATAGCCTCTTTCCAGGAGGGAGGGAAAACTGTTTACATTATAGGCACCCCCTGGGGACATTCTTCGCTGCATTCAATTAACCTTTGATCAAACCGGATGAATAATTCAATGAATTTCAGAACAATCCAATGGGGGATCCACAATGTACACCAAGGAACCTTTGTAAGTCATCCCTTAGCCCTTTATAAAAGAGGGAGATTCTCTTCTCTTCTGGCCACTGGGTTTCTGTAGCCAGTCTACAAATGGTTGTAATGTAAGTAGGGAGATCCTTATTGTCCTGATGTAAGCTTAATAACTCATTATCACTAGCATGAACAAAGGTGTGGTTTGCGAAGAGACAGTGCATCGCCGCTTTAAACCTCCCTAAATCATGTAAGACCGGGTCATTATTTTCAATGAGTGTAATAGCCAAGTTAGCAGCTGTGCTCCTGAGATAGGATATGATAAAGGCAATTGTAGATGTATCTGAATGCTCCTAGTTTTACAAGAAATTGCAGCTGGCACTGACTCCAGGATGCTTAAAATTTAATATATCCTTATAGAACCATTCAGAGAGAGCCTGGGGCACAGGAGCACAGGAGTTGGAGTGGTTACAGTGACATTAACTGGATTTCCTATATCGCCAAAATGTGCAGTTTGGAGAAAAGGATGTGTACCTTTCGGAGCCGCCCTTGCCCCTATATCAGGTAATCAGGGTGAATGGGGGGGAGTGATATCGCACTAGTTCATCCTTAAACAACAGATTTTCCTGTAATAAGGATTGAACTTAATATTGTACTTCATATAGTGCCATTGCTTATTATAATACATTGAGAGTGTCCTGTGTCTGGGTCTGAGTTAGATCTTGAACATGTAATTAGTCATCCATAGCATCTGAGCAGTGAAGACGTGCAAGGCTTGGCTTTCTGTCAAGCACTTACCTGGTTCCGACTGTAGAGACGATGCTGAACCTCTTTGCTGGACCTCTTATGACTCCAGAGGGCAGCCAATGATCAAGGAACTATAACCCTTAAATCATACACTGCCCCGAAGAGAGACAGGGGTTGGGATAAAACAAGAAGAGATAGACTTGTGGCAGTGGGTCTGCTCTGCTGCCTTGCGACACTGTGTAAGAGGGTCTGCACTCCCTGGACCTTTTGTGCTGGTGCGGATGCAGTGCAATGGAAACAACAAGGAGAATAGTTTACCGACAGTTCTCAGCAGTAGTTATTTACAATAGTATACACTTACAGGCTTCATCACAAACACTGCATGAGAGCAGGTACAAATCATGACATCCCCAGAAATGGTTAACATACCGTTTTCTGTTCAAGTTAGAATTCATATATCAGGCACTCTAAAGTCTCCACTTGCTCTTGTTACAACAACTTATCAAGAAAAACTGACTTGAGGGGTTTCAGTTTGGATGCAAATAAAGTTCAGAGCACCCACTCAGTAAATGTGTCCAGAGTGCTAAGATGATTGAAACCTCTACAACAAAATAATGTCTGATTTCCGAAAAACAAGTTTTCTCTTTCAAATAGTTCAGTATTCTTGTTAGTCTTATGCTTGATCTATAAATCAGTGTGCACTAACCTGTGATTTAGTACTTAGCCTTGTCTTTAAACTTAAGCTTTCAACTGGAATCCGGTGGTGCAGGGAGCCAAAGAGTAAGATGAATCGTTGCACTGATGACAAGAAAACGTCAATGTCATCAGGATCATGGGAGCTTTATGAAGGCATGGGATGAGGAAGACTAGAGTTTTGGGGGATTCGGGCCAACTCAGAAGATGAGTGCAGGGATGATGCTTGCTCAGGACAGGAATGAGGCCAAGCACTGACTCAGGTTTGGGCGTGATTTAAATACTCAGTGGTGTGGCTGACTCCTGAAAGGCAGCTTGGAAAGTTCCAAATATGTCCTGGAAGAGAACACATGTCAGCCTTATGGTTTTGACCTTTATTTCTATTTCTTTTTTCTTAATGCAAGGGACAAAACAAAAATTAATTTGGCATAATTATTACAGCATAGTATGTCCGACTTCTTACCAATTACAAACTCAGATCCTCGATCAACAAGGTGCAAAAGTGCAATGACTCCATACATCATAGCTTAGCAGCAGAGAGATCTGAATACAGTGCAAATTCATTAAATATAGTTCTAAAGAGTAAAGTGCCATGTGCCAAATATATGTATCCCTAAAACAAGGTACAAAAGTACAATGGTTCCATACATCATAGCTTAGCAGAAAACAGAGCTCAATACAGTACAGATTCTCGAAATACAATCCTGAAGAATAAAATGCCATGTGCCAAATATATGTACCCCTGAGACACCAACACTGTTAGGAGATTACTCTTAAGGCACAAGCCTCCTATATGTTTAAGTGCTTGTAAGCAGTACTCTAAGATCCTCAGAGGCCTTAAGTCCCCCAAGTCCAATGGCTACCCAAGGCATAATCATTTTTAAAACAAATGCATATTTTAATACCCATTTGCATCATAAGATGTTCAGTATCGAAAAGAGGTTCCCTGATTCAGATCCCTGATCCACTTTGACCCTGGTGACCAAATTAGCTCTCCCTTTTTCCTGGCCTTCCCACCTTTATGTTCATATGGACCCTTCTCCATATTATACATAGCTAGGAACCGTGACCTCCTTTCTTCAAATAATGGTGAATCTGAGCTTCTCATGCCGGAGGCTATGCAGATGCGGGCAACTGCCATGGCTACAAAGATCAGATCTATCTCGCCTTTGGCTAACCTATTGTCTTCACCAAAACCCAACAACATTACTCGAGGAGTGATACTGATTTGGCTTCCTGAGGATCATTCCGACATAGGCCCCAACCACTCGAATGTAGCTATTTAATTTTGGGAAAGCAAAAAACATGTATATTTTCAGCTTGATCAGCCTACACTTATGGCAGTTAGCATCAGCGTTCTTACCCCATCTAAATAGCTTAGTAGAAGTGTGATATAAATGAAATACATTTTTAAAATGCTGAGTGCTCAAGCCTGCTGTTAAAAGAGTGTGAGAAAACAGGGCAGATTGCAGAGGCCCCCTAACTTTTTGCCCCCATTTTCCACTTTTTGCTGGTGTTTTCCTGACTCTGATGGTGCCCTTGGTCCTGCTAACCAGTCCCAGGGCCTGTGCTCTGTGTAAAATGGATATGCAAAGTAGGCTAATTATAATTGGCTAAGTTAACCTACCTATAAGTCCCTAGTATATGGTAGGGCATGTAGGTTTAGGGACCACAGCATAGGTAGTGCACCCATAGGTGCACTGCTGAGGTGCCCAGTGTCATTTTAAAGGCAGGCCTGCCTTGCTGGCTGCTTTTAAATTAAAGTTATATGCAAATTCGACTTTGGAATTAAAAGTAGTTCCAAAGTCTTAAACTACCTTATTGTTACATATAAGTCACCCCTAAGGTGTGCCCTATGTGCTCCTAGGGCTGGGTGCCATGTAACTATAAGCAGGGACTTTATAAAAAATAGTTTTATAAGCCCTGGTGAGGTAAAAACAGCCAAATTTGTTTTTCCCTCATTGTAGTAAATGGCCTTCATAGGCTAGAATGGGGAGACTTTATTTTAATTTTTAAAGTCTCCTTAAATGATGCATACCAAGAGTTTGGTATCAAATTCATTGTTGTAATAAATCCCACAACTTCCAGATGTTGGATTTAATATAACTTGTTCAGGTAAAGAGTTCTAAACTTTACCTAAAAAGTTGCCAATTTCAGCCCTGCATTGTTTTTGCAGCTGTGCTCTGATTGGCCAGCCTTTAGCAGCTTGGCCAAGCTGCCTTGATGAGGTGTGAAGTGGCCTGGCTTCACACAAAGGAATGTGCCTTTGGGAAGGAATCTCCCCTCAGCAGATGGTGAGTCAGGAAAGGGGAGGGCTGCCAAACTGGTCTTCAAAGGCAGAGAAGGACATTTGGAGCAACCAGCAACACCCCCACATCCTGCAACCCCAGACAACTAGGTGCCCCCTTGATTAGATTAGGAGAGGGCAGGAGAGGGGTGTGTTTATGATTTTTAGCCACACCAGTGGGTGGGCTCAGCCAGATGTAACCTCCAAAAATCAGATTCAGCCATGATGGATTTTTAGAGAATGTTGCCTCCTGGCATTGATTTTTGCCACACTTCCCAGGAAGTGGTCATCACAGGGGGAAGGACCCTGCACCTGATTGTAGAACCAGGACCCCCCTGCTTTTCACCCAGGAGCAAGGATAAAACTGGCAGACCTGCACCCACACCTCAGTTCCCCACCACATCCAACAAGGAAGAACAACAGAAGAAGAAGGACTGCCCTGCTGGACCCCTGGCCTGCACCTGGAACCTGCACTCAGAAGGACTGCACCAGCTGCACACCTGGGCTTCACCACAAGAAGGACTTTGCCTGGCTTCAACTGGTTCAAGGAGGGGCTCCCTGTTTGCTACAGGTGAAAAATTGCTAACCAGAGTCCCCTGCACCAACTCCTAAAGAAAGCGACCAGCTGACCACTGTCCAGTGGCCAAAAAGGAGTTTTCGCCAGGTGCATTCTGGGAGTTGTAGTCCGCACCCCCCCAAGGACCATCTCAGAACTTCTGGACCCTTGGGGTGAGCTGTGGAATCAAAAGAACCTTAAAATGACATCTGGGAGAAGCCCCAGAAGTTTGGAGAAGTTTGGACACCTTCGACACCATATCCCAACACACCTTCTCCATTAGACTCCATGACTCTGGTATCTGCGGCAAAGCCTTAGAGTGGATCCTCTCCTTCCCCAGGGGCTGAACCCAGAGAGTCAAGGTCCCACAGTTCTCCTCAGAACCTATAGAGATCAGCTACAGAGTTTCTCAGGGCTCCTCTCTGAGCCCCACCTTCTTCATCATCTACATGACTCTGCTTGCAGACATGATCAAAAACCACAGACCCAGGTGATCCTCTCCCTCACAACTAACCTACAGCCGCTAAGAGCAACTTTCACTAAGGGGTGAAAGCAGTTGCCACCTGGATGAAGGACAGCTGCCTCAAACTCAACCATGACAAAACCGAAGTTCTCATCTTTGGCAACACCTGGGATGACTCCTGGTGGCCCACAGCACTCACAAGCCCTCCTACAGCCACCGACCAGGCACGTAACCTCAGCATCATCCTCAACTCCTCGCTCTCAATGAACCGACAAATCTACAACATCTCATCCTCCTGCTTCCACATGCTCTGCCTGCTTCGGATGATTTTTAAGTGGATCCCCATTGAGTTCAGGAGAACTTTCACCCAGGCATTCGTCAGCAGCAAACTCAACTACGGCAATGCACTCTATGCCAGCACCATCCAAAAACTCCAAAAGAAATTGCAGAGAATCCAGAATACTTCAGCTAGACTTATCCTGAACATCCCCCACCAAAGCCAAATCTCCAGTCACCTGAGAGACTTTCACTGGCTCCCAAACAACAAAAGAATCACCTTCAATCTCCTCATGCATGCCCACAAGGCCATCCACAACATCAGACCTGCATACCTCAGCCACCACCTCTCCTTCTACACACCCATCAGACACCTCCACTCAATCCATCTGGCCCTGGCCACTATCCATAGGATCCGCAAGACCTCAGCCAGAGGAAGATCCTTCTCCTACCCCACTGTGCAGACCTGGAACTCTCCACCACTACATCTAATGCAATCACCATCACCGCCTCAATTCAGGAAGGACCTCAAGACCTGGCTCTTTGACTGAACTGTACAAACCCCATCCAGTGCCTTGAGACCCTAATGGGTGAATAGCTGTGCTCCACAAGAACCACTGATTGCTTGATTGATTGAATGATTAAGGAACAACAACCCTTAAATCTCACACAGCCCGTGAGGGTAAGGTGGGTTGGGATAAAACAAGAAAAGTTAGGCTTGCAGTAGCAGGTCTGCTCTGCTGCTTTGCAACACTGCATAAGAGGGTCAGCTCTTCCTGGGCCTTTTGGTGTGTGTGCAGATTCAGTGTACTGGAAACTACAAGGAGATTACTTTACAGCAGTTCTTTGTATGTAGTGACTAAGTAGTTATTTTCAATAGTATACACTTACAGGCTTCAACGCAGACACTGCATGAGAGCAGGTACAATTCAAAAATAAAGCTGGAGTTTCCGACACTCCCAAGAATTGGTTAACATGAAGTTTTCAGTTCAAGCTCAAATACATATAGGGGGTCATGTAAGTCTTCTCTTTTTCTTGTTACAACAACTTATTAAGAAATACTGACATGAGGGTTTTCCGTTCTGATGCAATTAAAGTTCAGACCACCCACTACGTAAATGTGCCTAGAGCTTCAAGACATAGGAAAAGTTGAGAACAAATTAATGTCAGATTTCTGAAAAATTTGTTTTCTCCTTCATGTAACTCAATAATTTCTTTAGTCTTATGCTTAATCTATAGATCACTACACACTTACCTGTGATCAAGTACTCAGCCTTGTCTTTAATCCTTAACCAGGAATGCTGAGGAAGACTTGTGGATGTCGTGCAGGAAGCCAAAGAGGAAGATGAATCCTTGCACTGAACATGAAGACAGGGAAACATTGACAGTGTAATAATCACAGGAGCAGCAAGGAGGCTTAGGCTGAGAAAGACTAAAGCGCTGGAGAATTTGGGCTAACTCAAATGGTGAGTACAGAGATGATGCTTGCTCAGAACAGGAACGAGGTCAAGTACTGACTCAGGTTCAAGTGTGGTTTAAATACTCAATGGTGTGGCTGATTTCTAAAAGGCACGTAGCTCACATGGCAGAACAGAAACTTCCAAACAAGCCTTGGGAGATAACCTGTCATCATGGGTTCATGTGATCTGGGAGGGGGCCTGCAAAGGGATGAGCCCATAAAGTGCCATAGGGGAAATACAATATGGCCCTGTGTGCTAAACCCACAGTACAGAGAGCACAAGCGGGAGTCGTAACATATCCCCCTACAAGGAATGACCTACAGGATGTAGTTTGTCTGGGTGACAAGCATGGAAGGAAGGAAACATGTGAGGGGCAGGAACATTGCTGTATAATTACCAACACTGTTCTTTAGGACCACACCCTTTCCAATCAATTAAGTAAAACAAACAGCCATGAACATGTTTTTAGTCAAGGATTCTCAGTGCTTCAAATTTCAAATGACCATCCACTGTTTTAGGTGGTGGAGGTAGAGCCGGACAGCTTTAGGCATCATAGGGATTCAGTAGGGATACATGAAACAGTAGGTGAATGACTAAATCTTCTGGCAGCTGTACTTTCACTGCTAGTGGGTTAATGGTTCTTTCTGTTGAAAAGGGACCAACATATCTGATTTGTAATTTACGTGGACCCTGTGGTTGCAGGTGGTTAGTGGTCTGCCAAACCTGATCTTCAATTTTGTAGGACAGTTGCTGTTGTCAGTGTCTTTTAGCATATTTCTCCATACTTGATTTAACATGGTGTAAGTGCATTTACACCTGTTGTTGTGAGTTTGATAGATGTACAACATCTTGTATAGCAGGTACACCTTCAAAAGGAATTATAACATTTTCTGGTAGCATAGGTGCATGTGTGCCTGTAACACAATAGAAAGGTGATACCCCAGTGGCAGAATCCTGTGAGTTTTTGAAAGCAAATTCAGCAAATGGTAACAAGGATTCCCACCCTTTTGGACAAGATGTTAGAAGACATCACAGTATCTGTTCCAATACCCGATTCACCCGTTCTGTCTGCCCATCAGTTTTTGGGTGATAAGCATACAAGAGTCAAGCTTCAATGTCAAAGGATGTACTAAGACTGTGTTAAAATCTGGAAATTAATTGCTGGCCTCTGTCCAAAATGATGACGGACAGAAGGCCATGTAACAGCATGATATGCTGGACAAAAAATATGGAGGGAGTCTTGGCAGTGGGTATTTGTTTAAGTGCAACAAAATCTGCCATTTTAGAATAGAGGTAAACTACTACCCAAACAGTCTCATAGTCATTGGAGTTGGGAAAGTCTGTGATAAAGTCCATACTGCTAGTATGTGAGGGTTGTGGGCGTACTGACAAAGTTCATAAGTAACCTGCAGGGGCAGAATGAGATGTCTTGTTTGGTGAACATATGCAGGAGGTCTGGACATAATCATGCATATGTTACACTGGAACACCACCTAGATAACATATCAGCCTTAGTCTGATATGTGCCTGAATGATAGGTAATGATGAAATTGTACTGACTGAAAAATAATAGCTACCTTTTAAGGACAGTATGAACTGGAGAATCGTATGATAAGTGTATATAATAATGATGTGTTGAGCCCCTAGTAGATACTTCTGCCAATTTTGGAAACATATTTTGATTGCCCATAATTCCCATTCATCAGCAGTATAGTTGTGCTCACCTGGCAATCATTTCATGGAAAAGAAGGCAACTGTGTGCATGGCAAGACCACAAAATAAAGCAATGGGGGGAGTGTTGAAACTTTTCAAGCACTCACCCTCTAGTCACAGATCTGGGTTTAATCTATTTTTATTTTGCTCAGCATGTCAATCAGTGCATGTGCCCAGTTGTGCTGTGACATTGTGACAGAATACCTCCCACTGCTACCTGAGAAGCATCTACCTTCATAAAGTAAGGCTGCATGGGGTTCAGATGTCTGAGTACCGGTGCTTCAGCAAACCTTTTCTTAAGTCTTCGGACCAAACAAAATGTATCTTATTTCATAAAAGTCTAATAATTGGAGTTAAAATGTCAGAAACTGGGTGATAGGTCTGTAAAAGTTTGAAAGAAAACATGAAACGTTGTACCTCTTTTACTCTGGTTGGTGCTGGACAGTCTCATATCATTTGAACCTTATCTTATCCATGCTTATGCACTCTGGAGACAAGAGGTATTCATGGAATTCAACAGATTGAGTATGAAATGTACATTTTTCCAATTAATAAAAGAGGATGTTTTCAGAGTCTTTGTAGGACTTTTCTTACATGACCTATGTGTTCTGTCATGTTTTGTAAATAAATAAGGATATTTTTAATGTATGTGACCACGCAAACATCCCGTAAATCTCAGAGAAATTCATCTAGAGAGTACTGGAATGCTGCAGGTCCATTACATAACCCAAATGGCATGACTGTGTTGTAAAGACTCTCACAATTATTAACGGGACTGCTGGATTTGGACAGCAGCACCACTGTATGCAGGGGACTGAGTCTGATCCTGCGCTGTGTTACAACTGTCAGCCCAGCCTTTCCAGCCAGCTAGAAGCACCTCACAAGGACCCAAGAGTAAAAGGTGATTTGTGGCAGTCCTTAGCATTTCATCTGGATTTCTCAGGGAAATCGTGGTGGAACAGATCTTACCCCTTTCTCTCGGTCACATATGTCTCACACATACAAAGGCAAAACAGAAGCAGGACGAGGTTCAATAAGTTTTATTGAATCAACTGCATTCTATGTAAAGGGATGAATTGTGATAATTAGGATGATAAAATATAATAAAGGCAAGGCAGTGACAAGGAAAGTGAAACATAGGAAGAGTCCGCCATACAGTCACAACAATGGATCTAAAATATCTACCTGCATTACTAAGATTCCCTATAGGAGCAAGGCAGTGTAAGCCCTAATCTGCCATCAGGCCCCTTAGTAGTGCTCCATCCCCTGTACCTGCGGTTGTAGATAAAGAGGAGGTCTGTTGGTCAACCGTGAATTCTCCCGCATGGAGGGAGAGACTGCGTCAGGTCTCAGCAGAACCTTGCAAAGGTGACATGGCGTGTACAATAGTAACTATTTGGAATTCACCTCTATCATGTAGTGGGCAGTGAGGTGTTTTATAATAAAATATCTGGTGTTCTGAGAATACTGCCCTGGTGTGACAACAGGTATATTTCTGTGTGTAAGATTTGGGGACACGATGAATGCTATGTGCCTACAATAATTCGTAACCTATCACATGCAACCTTAGATTGAGTACAGAATGGGAATGTCGTCAAGAGAAAAGAATGACAGAATTCTGAGTAAAAAGACAAGCTGATAACAAAATAAAAGCAGCTCCACTAAACTAAGATTTCTGCTAAAATAATAGAAAAATAAAAATGCATGCTTTGAAGTGAAAGGGCACAAGCTGCAGGCCTAGAATAAAATAATATGCATGTGTAGTAGCTAAAATAACCTCACGACAACTGTGTATTTGAATAGTCTGAACTTAGTTCAGCAGGCCATTTTCCACCCTCTTTTACATGAATAAGATGGTTAGTACACAATGGACTTCCAAACTTGAGCAAGCAAGACCGGGATTAGAGGCAATGGATATCTGTTCTTCACAGTAACTATATTTAGCGGCCTATAGTCGATACATGCCCATGGCTCACCATTCTTATTCGCAATGAAGAGGAGCAACGTTGAGGGAAGGGAGATGGAGAGATGTATGAATCCCAGGGCTAGAAGCTCATGTATGTATTTCATTAGGTTATTTGTCTCAGTTTCACAGAGAGAGTTTACACGACTGCAAGGGAGTGCTGCACCTGAGATTAGGTCAATGCAGCAGTAATATTCCCTATGGGTAGGTAAATGTGTATCTTTTTGTTTGTCAAAACGTCTAAAAAATCCTGATATTGTACAGGAAGTTGCATCATAGATTCTTGTTTTAGGGCCACACTTGTCAAGCTAGATAGAAGTTCCTGTGGCAATAAGTTTAACAGTAGAGGGAACCCAGGGTGACAAGGCGGAGGGACCAATCGATGATGGGATTGTGATGTTCAAGCCAGGGGAGTCCTAATATTGCCAAAGGTAGTTGTACCAATGATATTAAAGGTCAAGTTCTCAGTATGCCCATTCTCACATGTTAGAGTTATTGGGGCAGTTTGATATATGATTATCCCAGAAAAGAGCTCAGAGTCATCCATTTGTCTAACGTGTTAAGGGTTCACTTTTCTTAATGGCTAGATTGTGTAAGGAACTGGCCAAGGCTAGGTCTAAGATATTTCCTATAGCCCCAGAGTCTAGGAGGATAGGTGAAACTGTTGGGATGAAAGTATAAGAGTGACTAGTATTGTAAAAATGTTGTCGAACCTTATGTAAGGTGTTTGTCAAGTAATATCCACCACAAGGTGAGCCGCAGCATTCTGTATGAGTTGCAGCTTATGAAGGGAGCCTTGATTAATATTCAACAGTAAGGCAGTGCAGTAGTCGAGTATGGATAGAGTCAGCGCCAGTATAACAGAAGGGTAAAATTTCCTGAAAGGTTTTGATTTTCCAGAAACATATTTTAATGGTTTGATTCACCAGTTAGTCAAAAGACAAGGAGCTATCAACCAAAATCCCTGAGTTTTTAGCTACAAGTAATTTAGATGGCAGGGCCCTGCAAGATTGGGGACACCAGCGAGTACTCCATAATGAGTTGTTTGAGCCGAAAAATATTATCTTGGTTTTCTCCCCGTTCATTTTCAGCCAGTTATGGCCTATCTCATTGTTTACTTCATTCATGCAAATATAAAACCTATCTGCCACCTCTTCCCAATTCCTATCTACCGGGATAATATGTTGAATATCATCTGCGTACGAGGAGACCAGAAAACCAAAGGAGAGGACCAGTTTCACCAGCGGTGCCACATACAAGTTAAACAGCGTAAGGCTGAGCGATGATCCCTGAGGGACACCACATGGAAGTTGAAACAGGTCAGCTCTAAAGTCCCCACATCTCACATTGGTGGATCTTACACTCAGAAAGGAGTGCAAAATACCCAGCACATCCTCTCTTACTCCTGCCTGATATAGGCAACGCATCATCAGTTGAGTGGATATGATATCGAATGCTGCAGAGAGATCTAATAATACTAAAATGGCTCCTCCGACTTGGTCCACCAGCCGGCAGATAGAGCCTGAGGTTGCAATAAGGGCCGATTCTGTGCTGAGTGATTTTCGAAACCTGTGCTGGGAGGGGTCAAAGCATCCATTTTCCCGGGAGAAAGTGGGTCAATTCAATGTTCAGGTGCTTTTCTAAAATCTTAGCTGGAGTAGCGAATAAAGAAATAGGGTGAAGACTCTTTAAAGCATTGGGGTCACCCCCTGGTTTCTTTTTTAGTGGGATCACAATAGCCTCTTTCCAGGAGGGAGGGAAAACTGTTTACATTATAGGTACCCCCTGGGGACATTCTTCCCTGCATTCAATTAACCTTTGATCAAACCGGATGAATAATTCAATGAATTTCAGAACAATCCAATGGGGGATCCACAATGTACACCAAGGAATCTTTGTAAGTCATCCCTTAGCCCTTTATAAAAGAGGGAGATTCTCTTCTCTTCTGGCCACTGGGTTTCTGTAACCAGTCTACAAATGGTTGTAATGTAAGTAGGGAGATCCTTATTGTCCTGATGTAAGCTTAATAACTCATTATCACTAGCATGAACAAAGGTGTGGTTTGTGAAGAGACAGTGCATCGCCGCTTTAAACCTCCCTAAATCATGTAAGACCGGGTCATTATTTTCAATGAGTGTAATAGCCAAGTTAGCAGCTGTGCTCCTGAGATAGGATATGATAAAGGCAATTGTAGATGTATCTAAATGCTCCTAGTTTTACAAGAAATTGCAGCTGGCACTGACTCCAGTATGCTCAAAATTTAATATATCCTTATAGAACCATTCCGAGAGAGCCTGGGGCACAGGAGCACAGGAGTTGGAGTGGTTACAGTGACATTAACTGGATTTCCTATATCACCAAAATGTGCAGTTTGGAGAAAAGGATGTGTACCTTTCGGAGCCGCCCTTTCCCCTATATCAGGCAATCAGGGTGAATGGGGGGAAGTGATATCGCACTAGGTCATCCTTAAACAACAGATTTTCCTGTAATAAGGATTGAACTTAATTTTGTACTTCACATAGTGCCATTGCTTATTATAATACATTGAGAGTGTCCTGTGTCTGGGTCTGAGTTAGATCTTGAACATGTAATTAGTCATCCATAGCGTCTGAGCAGTGAAGACGTGCAAGGCTTGGCTTTCTGTCAAGCACTTACCTGGTTCCGACTGTAGAGACGATGCTGAACCTCTTTGTTGGACCTCTTATGACTCCAGAGGGCAGCCAATGATCAAGGAACTATAACCCTTAAATCATACACTGCCCCCAAGAGAGACAGGGGTTGGGATAAAACAAGAAGAGATAGACTTGTGGCAGTGGGTCTGCTCTGCTGCCTTGCGACACTGTGTAAGAGGGTCTGCACTCCCTGGACCTTTTGTGCTGGTGCGGATGCAGTGCAATGGAAACAACAAGGAGAATAGTTTTCTGACAGTTCTCAGCAGTAGTTATTTACAATAGTATACACTTACAGGCTTCATCACAAACACTGCATGAGAGCAGGTACAAATCATGGCATCCCCAGAAATGGTTAACATACCGTTTTCTGTTCAAGTTAGAATTCATATATCCGGCACTCTAAAGTCTCCACTTGCTCTTGTTACAACAACTTATCAAGAAAAACTGACTTGAGGGGTTTCAGTTTGGATGCAAATAAAGTTCAGAGCACCCACTCAGTAAATGTGTCCAGAGTGCTAAGAGGATTGAAACTACTAGAACAAAATAATGTCTGATTTCCGAAAAGCAAGTTTTCTCTTTCAAATAGCTCAGTATTCTTGTTAGTCTTAGGCCTAATCTATAAATCAGTGTGCACTAACCTGTAATTAAGTACTTAGCCTTGTCTTTAAACTTAAGCTTTCAACTGGAATCCGGTGGTGCAGGGAGCCAAAGAGTAAGATGAATCGTTGCACTGATGACAAGAAAACGTCAATGTCATCAGGATCATGGGAGCTTTATGAAGGCATGGGATGAGGAAGACTAGAGTTTTGGGGGATTCGGGCCAACTCAGAAGATGAGTGCAGGGATGATGCTTGCTCAGGACAGGAATGAGGCCAACCACTGACTCAGGTTTGGGCGTGATTTAAATACTCAGTGGTGTGGCTGATTCCTGAAAGGCAGCTTGGAAAGTTCCAAATAAGTCCTGGAAGAGAACACATGTCAGCCTTATGGTTTTGACCTTTATTTCTATTTCTTTTTTCTTAATGCAAGGGACAAAACAAAAATTAATTTGGCATAATTATTACAGCATAGTATGTCCGACTTCTTACCAATTACAAACTCAGATCCTTGATCAACAAGGTGCAAAAGTGCAATGACTCCATACATCATAGCTTAGCAGAAAACAGAGCTCAATACAGTACAGATTCTCGAAATACAATCCTGAAGAATAAAATGCCATGTGCCAAATATATGTACCCCTGAGACACCAACACTGTTAAGAGATTACTCTTAAGGCACAAGCCTCCTATATGTTTAAGTGCTTATAAGCAGTACTCTAAGATCCTAAGAGGCCTTAAGTCCCCCAAGTCCAATGGCTACCCAAGGCATAATCCTTTTTAAAACAAATGCATATTTTAATACCCATTTGCATCATAAGATGTTCAGTATCGAAAAGAGGTTTCCCGATTCAGGTCCCTGATCCACTTTGACACTGGTGACCAAATTAGCTCTCCCTTTTACCTGGCCTTCCCACCTTTAAGTTCATATGGACCCTTCTCCATATTATACATAGCAAGGAACCGTTACCTCCTTTCTTCAAATAATGGTGAATCTGAGCTTCTCGTGCCGGAGGCTATGCAGATGCGGGCAACTGCCATGGCTACAAAGATCAGATCTATCTCGCCTTTGGCTAACCTATTGTCTTCACCAAAACCCAACAACATTACTTGAGGAGTGATACTGATTTGGCTTCCTGAGGATCATTCTGACATAGGCCCCAACCACCCGAATGTAGCTATTTGATTTTGGGAAAGCAAAAAACATGTATATTTTCAGCTTGATCAGCCCACACTTATGGCAGTTAGAATCAGCGTTCTTACCCCATCTAAATAGCTTAGTAGAAGTGTGATATAAATGAAATACATTTTTAAAATGCTGAGTGCTCAAGCCTGCTGTTAAAAGAGTGTGAGAAAACAGGGCAGATTGCAGAGGCCCCCTAACTTTTTGCCCCCATTTTCCACTTTTTGCTGGTGTTTTCCTGACTCTGATGGTGCCCTGGGTCCTGCTAACCAGTCCCAGGGCCTGTGCTCTGTTTAAAATGGATATGCAAAGTAGGCTAATTATAATTGGCTAAGTTAACCTACCTATAAGTGCCTAGTATATGGTAGGGCATGTAGGTTTAGGGACCACAGCATAGGTAGTGCACCCATAGGTGCACTGCTGAGGTGCCCAGTGTCATTTTAAAGGCAGGCCTGCCTTGCTGTCTGCTTTTAAATTAAAGTTATATGCAAATTCGACTTTGGAATTAAAAGTAGTTCCAAAGTCTTAAACTACCTTATTTTTACATATAAGTCACCCCTAAGGTGTGCCCTATGTGCTCCTAGGGCTGGGTGCCATGTAACTATAAGCAGGGACTTTATAAAAATAGTTTTATAAGCCCTGGTGAGGTAAAAACAGCCAAATTTGTTTTTCCCTCATTGTAGTAAATGGCCTTCATAGGCTAGAATGGGGAGACTTTATTTTAATTTTTAAAGTCTCCTTAAATGATGCATACCAAGAGTTTGGTATCAAATTCATTGTTGTAATAAATCCCACAACTTCCAGTTAATATAACTTGTTCAGGTAAAGAGTTCTAAACTTTACCTAAAAAGTTGCCAATTTCAGCCCTGCATTGTTTTTGCAGCTGTGCTCTGATTGGCCAGCCTTTAGCAGCTTGGCCAAGCTGCCTTGATGAGGTGTGAAGTGGCCTGGCTTCACACAAAGGAATGTGCCTGTGGGAAGGATTCTCCCCTCAGCAGATGGTGAGGCAGGAAAGGGGAGGGCTGCCAAACTGGTCTTCAAAGGCAGAGAAGGACATTTGGAGCAACCAGCTACACCCCCACATCCTGCAGCCCCAGACAACTAGGTGTCCCCTTGATTAGATTATGAGAGGGCAGGAGAGGGGTGTGTTTATGATTTTTAGCCACACCAGTGGGTGGGCTCAGCCAGATGTAACCTCCAAAAATCAGATTCAGCCATGATGGATTTTTAGAGAATGTTGCCTCCTGGGATTGATTTTTGCCACACTTCCCAGGAAGTGGTCATCACAGGGGGAAGGACCCTGCACCTGATTGTAGAACCAGGACCCCCCTGCTTTTCACCCAGGAGCAAGGATAAAACTGGCAGACCTGCACCCACACCTCAGTTCCCCACCACATCCAACAAGGAAGAACAACAGAAGAAGAAGGACTGCCCTGCTGGACCCCTGGCCTGCACCTGGAACCTACACTCAGAAGGACTGCACACGCTGCACACCTGGGCTTCACCACAAGAAGGACTTTGCCTGGCTTCAACTGGTTCAAGGAGGGACTCCCTGTTTGCTACAGGTGAAAAATTGCTAAGCAGAGTCCCCTGCACCAACTCCTGAAGAAAGCGACCAGCTGACCACTGTCCAGTGGCCAAAAAGGAGTTTGCGCCAGGTGCATTCTGGGAGTTGTAGTCCGCACCCCCCAAGGACCATCTCAGAACTTCTGGACCCTTGGGGTGAGCTGTGGACCCCAAAAGAACCTTAAAAGGACATCTGGGAGAAGCCCCAGAAGTTTGGAGAAGTTTGGACACCTTTGACACCATATCCCAACACACCTTCTGCATTAGACTCCATGACTCTGGTATCTGCGGCAAAGTCTTAGAGTGGATCCTCTCCTTCCTTAGGGGCTGAACCCAGAGAGTCAAGGTCCCACCATTCTCCTCAGAACCTATAGAGATCAGCTACAGAGTTTCTCAGGGCTCCTCTCTGAGCCCCACCTTCTTCATCATCCACATGATTCTGCTTGCAGACATGATCAAAAACCACAGACTCAACATTCTCTCCTAAACCAATGACACCCAGGTGATCCTCTCCCTCACGACCAACCTACAGCCGCTAAGAGCAACTTTCACTAAGGGGTGAAAGCAGTTGCCCCTTGGATGAAGGACAGCTGCCTCAAACTCAACCATGACAAAACCGAAGTTCTCATTTTGGGCACCACCCCCTCCACCTGGGATGACTCCTGGTGGCCCACAGCACTCATAAGCCCTCCTACAGCCACCGACCTGGCACGTAACCTCAGCATCAACCTCAACTCCTCGCTCTCAATGAACCGACAAATCTACAACATCTCATCCTCTTGCTTCCACATGCTCTGCCTGCTTCGGATGATTTTTAAGTGGATCCCCACTGAGTTCAGGAGAACTTTCACCCAGGCATTTGTCAGCAGCAAACTCAACTACGGCAATGCACTCTATGCCAGCACCATCCAAAAACTCCAAAAGAAATTGCAGAGAATCCAGAATACCTCAGCTAGACTTATCCTGAACATCCCCCACCAAAGCCAAATCTCCAGTCACCTGAGAGACTTTCACTGGCTCCCAAACAACAAAAGAATCACCTTCAATCTCCTCATGCATGCCCTCAAGGCCATCCACAACATCAGACCTGCATACCTCAGCCACCACCTCTCCTTCTACACACCCATCAGACATCTCCACTCCATCCATCTGGCCCTGGCCACTATCCCTAGGATCCGCAAGACCTCAGCCAGAGGAAGATCCTTCTCCTACCCCACTGTGCAGACCTGGAACTCTCCACCACTACATCTCATGCAATCACCATCACCGCCTCAATTCAGGAAGGACCTCAAGACCTGGCTCTTTGACTGAACTGTACAAACCCCATCCAGTGCCTTGAGACCCTAATGGGTGAATAGCTGTGCTCCACAAGAACCATTGATTGATTGATTGATTGAATGATTAAGGAACAACAACCCTTAAATCTCACACTGCCCGTGAGGGTAAGGTGGGTTGGGATAAAACAAGAAAAGTTAGGCTTGCAGCAGCAGGTCTGCTCTGCTGCTTTGCAACACTGCATAAGAGGGTCAGCTCTGCCTGGGCCTTTTGGTGTTTGTGCAGATTCAGTGTACTGGAAACTACAAGGAGATTACTTTACTGACAGTTCTCTGTATGTAGTGACTAAGTAGTTATTTTCAATAGTATACACTTACAGGCTTCAACGCAGACACTGCATGAGAGCAGGTACAATTAAAAAATAAAGCTGGAGTTTCTGACACTCCCAAGAATTGGTTAACATGCAGTTTTCAGTTCAAGCTCAAATACATATAGGGGGTCATGTAAGTCTTCTCTTTTTCTTGTTACAACAACTTATTAAGAAATACTGACATGAGGGTTTTCCGTTCTGATGCAATTAAATTTCAGACCACCCACTACGTAAATGTGCCTAGAGCGTCAAGACCATGGAAAAGTTGAGAACAAATTAATGTCAGATTTCTGAAAAATTAGTTTTCTCCTTCATGTAACTCAATATTTTCTTTAGTCTTATGCTTAATCTAACCTGTGATCAAGTACTCAGCCTTGTCTTTAATCCTTAACCAGGAATGCTGAGGAAGACTTGTGGCTGTGGTGCAGGAAGCCAAAGAGGAAAATGAATCCTTGCACTGAACACGAAGACACGGAAACATTGACAGTGTAATAATCACAGGAGCAGCAAGGAGGCTTAGGCTGAGAAAGACTAAAGTGCTGGAGAATTTGGGCCAACTCAAATGGTGAGTACAGAGATGATGCTTGCTCAGAACAGGAACGAGGTCAAGTACTGACTCAGGTTCAGGTGTGGTTTAAATACTCAATGGTGTGGCTGATTTCTAAAAGGCACGTAGCTCACATGGCAGAAAGAAACTTCCAAACAAGCCTTGGGAGATAACCTGTCATCATGGGTTCATGTGATCTGGGAGGGGGCCTGCAAAGGGGTGAGCCCATAAAGTGCCATAGGGGAAATACAATATGGCCCTGTGTGCTAAACCCACAGTACTGAGGGCACAAGCGGGAGTCGTAACATATCCCCCTACAAGGAATGACCTACAGGATGTAGTTTGTCTGGGTGACAAGCATGGAAGGAAGGAAACATGAGAGGGGCAGGAACATTGCTGTATAATTACCAACACTGTTCTTTAGGACCACACCCTTTCCAATCAATTAAATAAAACAAACAGCCATGAACATGTTTTTAGTCAAGGATTCTCTGTGCTTCAAATTTCAAATGACCATCCACTGTTTTAGGTGGTGGAGGTAGAGCCGGACAGCTTTAGGCATCATAGGGATTCAGTAGGGATACATGAAACAGTAGGTGAATGACTAAATCTTCTGGCAGCTGTACTTTCACTGCTAGTGGGTTAATGGTTCTTTCTGTTTAAAAAGGACCAACATATCTGATTTGTAATTTACGTGGACCCTGTGGTTGCAGGTGGTTAGTGGTCTGCCAAACCTGATCTTCAATTTTGTAGGACAGTTGCTGTTGTCAGTGTCTTTTAGCATATTTCTCCATACTTGATTTAACCTGGTGTAAGTGCATTAACACCTGTTGTTGTGAGTTTGATAGATGTAGAACTTCTTGTATAGCAGGTACACCTTCAAAAGGAATTATAACATTTTCTGGTAGCATAGGTGCATGTGTGCCTGTAACACAATAGAAAGGTGATACCCCAGTGGCAGAATCCTGTGAGTTTTTGAATGCAAATTCAGCAAATGGCAACAAGGATTCCCACCCTTTTGGACAAGATGTTAGAAGACATCACAGTATCTGTTCCAATACCTGATTCACCCGTTCTGTCTGCCCATCAGTTTTTGGGTGATAAGCATACAAGAGTCAAGCTTCAATGTCAAAGGATGTACTAAGACTGTGTTAAAATCTGGAAATGTATTGCTGGCTTCTGTCCAAAATGATGACGGACAGAAGGCCATGTAACAGCATGATATGCTGGACAAATAATATGGAGGGAGTCTTGGCAGTGGGTATTTGTTTAAGTGCATCAAAATCTGCCATTTTAGAATGGAGGTAAACTACTACCCAAATAGTCTCATAGTCATTGGAGTTGGGAAAGTCTGTGATAAAGTCCATACTGCTAGTATGTGAGGGTTGTGGGCGTACTGACAAAGTTCATAGGTAACCTGCAGGGGCAGAATGAGATGTCTTGTTTTGTGAACATATGCAGGAGATCTGGACATAATCATGCATATGTTACACTGGAACACCACCTAGATAACATATCAGCCTTAGTCTGATATGTGCCTGAATGATAGGTAATGATGAAATTGTACTGACTGAAAAATAATAGCTACCTTTTAAGGACAGTACGAACTGGAGAATCGTATGATAAGTGTAGATTATAATGATGTGTTGAGCCCCTAGTAGATACTTCTGCCACTTTTGGAAACATAATTTAATTGCCCATAATTCCCATTCATCAGCAATATAGTTTTGCTCACCTGGCAATCATTTCATGGAAAAGAAGGCAACTGTGTGCATGGCAAGACCACAAAATAAAGCAATGGGGGGAGTGTTGAAACTTTTCAAGCACTCACCCTCTAGTCACAGATCTGGGTTTAATCCATTTTTATTTTGCTCAGCATGTCAATCAGTGCATGTGCCCAGTTGTGCTGTGACGTTGTGACAGAATACCTCCCACTTCTACCTGAGAAGCATCTACCTTCATAAAGTAAGGCTGCATGGGGTTCAGATGTCTGAGTACCGGTGCTTCAGCAATCCTTTTCTTAAGTCTTCGGACCAAACAAAATGTATCTTATTTCATAAAAGTCTAATAATTGGAGTTAAAATGTCAGAAACTGGGTGATAGGTCTGTAAAAGTTTGAAAGAAAACATGAAACATTGTACCTCTTTTACTCTGGTTGGTGCTGGACAGTCTCATATCATTTGAACCTCATCCTATCCATGCTTATGCACTCTGGAGACAAGATGTATTCCTGGAATTCAACAGATTGAGTATGAAATGTACATTTTTCCAATTAATAAAAGAGGATGTTTTCAGAGTCTTTGTAGGACTTTTCTTACATGACCTATGTGTTCTGTCATGTTTTGTAAATAAATAAGGATATTGTTAATGTATGTGACCACGCAAACATCCCGTAAATCTCAGAGAAATTCATTTAGAGAGTACGGGAATGCTGCAGGTCCATTACATAACCCAAATGGCATGACTGTGTTGTAAAGACTCTCACAATTATTAACGGGACTGCTGGATTTGGACAGCAGCACCACTGTATGCAGGGGACCGAGTCTGATCCTGCGCTGTGTTACAACTGTCAGCCCAGCCTTTCCAGCCAGCTAGAAGCACCTCACAAGGATCCAAGAGTAAAAGGTGATTTGTGGCAGTCCTTAGCATTTCATCTGGATTTCTCAGGGAAATCGTGGTGGAACAGATCTTACCCCTTTCTCTCGGTCACATATGTCTCACACATACAAAGGCAAAACAGAAGCAGGACGAGGTTCAATAAGTTTTATTGAATCAACTGCATTCTATGTAAAGGGATGTATTGTGATAATTAGGATGATAAAATATAATAAAGGCAAGGCAGTGACAAGGAAAGTTAAACATAGGAAGAGTCCGCCATACTGTCACAACAATGGATCTAAAATCCCTACCTGCATTACTAAGATTCCCTATAGGAGCAAGGCAGTGTTATCCCTAATCTGCCATCAGGCCCCTCAGTAGTGCTCCATCCCCTGTACCTGCGATTGTAGATTAAGAGGAGGTCTGTTGGTCAACCGTGAATTCTCCCACATGGAGGGAGAGACTGAGTCAGGTCTCAGCAGAACCTTGCAAAGGTGACATGGCGTGTACAATAGTAACTATTTGGAATTCACCTCTATCATGTAGTGGGCAGTGAGGTGTTTTATAATAAAATATCTGGTGTTCTGAGAATACTGCCCTGGCGTGACAACAGGTATATTTCTGTGTGTAAGATTTAGGGACACGATGAACGCTATGTGCCTGCAATAATTTGTAACCTATCACATGCAACCTTAGATAGAGTACAGAATGGGAATGTCGTCAAGAGAAAAGAATGACAGAATTCTGAGTAAAAAGACAAGCTGATAACAAAATAAAAGCAGCTCCACTAAACTTAAAATTCTGCTAAAATAATAGAAAAATAAAAATGCATGCTTTGAAGTGAAAGGGCACAAGCTGCAGGCCTAGAATAAAATAATATGCCTGTGTAGTAGCTAAAATAACCTCACGACAACTGTGTATTTGAATAGTCTGAACTTAGTTCAGCAGGCCATTTTCCACCCTCTTTTACATGAATAAGATGGTTAGTACACAATGGACTTCCAAACTTGAGCAAGCAAGACCGGGATTAGAGGCAATGGATATCTGTTCTTCACAGTAACTATATTTAACGGCCTATAGTCGATACATGCCCATGGCTCACCATTCTTATTCGCAATGAAGAGGAGCAACGTTGAAGCAAGGGAGATGGAGAGATGTATGAATCCCAGGGCTAGCAGCTCATGTATGTATTTCTTTAGGTTATTTGTCTCAGTTTCACAGAGAGAGTTTACACGACTGCAAGGGAGTGCTGCACCTGAGATTAGGTCAATGCAGCAGTAATATTCACTATGGGTAGGTAAATGTGTATCTTTTTGTTTGTTAAAACGTCTAAAAAATCCTGATATTGTACAGGAAGTTGCATCATAGATTCTTGTTTTAGGGCCACACATGTCAAGCTAGATAGAAGTTCCTGTGGCAATAAGTTTAACAGTAGAGGGAACCCAGGGTGACAAGGCGGAGGGACCAATCGATGATGGGATTGTGATGTTCAAGCCAGGGGAGTCCTAATATTGCCAAAGGTAGTTGTACCAATGATATTAAAGGTCAAGTTCTCAGTATGCCCATTCTCACATATTAGTTATTGGGGCAGTTTGATATACGATTATCCCAGAAAAGAGCTCAGAGTCATCCATTTGTCTAACCTGTTAAGGGTTCACTTTTCTTAATGTAAGGAACTGGCCAAGGCTAGGTCTAAGATGTTTCCTATAGCCCCAGAGTCTAGGAGGATAGGTGAAACTGTTGGGATGAAAGTATAAGAGTGACTAGTATTGTAAAAATGTTGTCGAACCTTATGTAAGGTGTTTGTCAAGTAATATCCACCACAAGGTGAGCCGCAGCATTCTGTATGAGTTGCAGCTTATGAAGGGAGCCTTGATTAATATTCAACAGTAAGGCAGTGCAGTAGTCGAGTATGGATAGAGTCAGCGCCAGTATAACAGAAGGGTAAAATTTCCTGAAAGGTTTTGATTTTCCAGAAACATATTTTAATGGTTTGATTCACCAGTTAGTCGAAAGACAAGGAGCTATCAACCAAAATCCCTGAGTTTTTAGCTACAAGTAATTTAGATGGCAGGGCCCTGCAAGATTGGGGACACCAGCGAGTACTCCATAATGAGTTGTTTGAGCCGAAAAATATTATCTTGGTTTTCTCCCCGTTCATTTTCAGCCAGTTATGGCCTATCTACTTGTTTACTTCATTCATGCAAATATAAAACCTATCTGCCACCTCTTCCCAATTCCTATCTACCGGTATAATATGTTGAACATCATCTGCGTACGAGGAGACCAGAAAACCAAAGGAGCGGACCAGTTTCACCAGCGGTGCCACATACGAGTTAAACAGGGTAAGGCTGAGCGAAGATCCCTGAGGGACACCACATGGAAGTTGAAACGGGTCAGCTCTAAAGTCCCCACATCTCACATTGGTGGATCTTCCACTCAAAAAGGAGTGCAAAATACCCAGCACATCCTCTCTTACTCCTGCCTGATATAGGCAACGCATCATCAGTTGAGTGGATATGATATCGAATGCTGCAGAGAGATCTAATAATACCAAAATGGCTCCTCCGACTTGGTCCACCAGCCGGCAGATAGAGCCTGAGGTGGCAATAAGGGCCGATTCTGTGCTGAGTAATTTTTGAAACCTGTGCTGGGAGGGATCAAAGCATCCATTTTCCTGGAGAAAGTGGGTCAATTCAATGTTCAGGTGCTTTTCTAAAATCTTAGCTGGAGTAGCGAATAACGAAATAGGGTGAAGACTCTTTAAAGCATTGGGGTCACCCCCTGGTTTCTTTTTTAGTGGGATCACAATAGCCTCTTTCCAGGAGGGAGGGAAAACTGTTTACATTATAGGCACCCCCTGGGGACATTCTTCGCTGCATTCAATTAACCTTTGATCAAACCGGATGAATAATTCAATGAATTTCAGAACAATCCAATGGGGGATCCACAATGTACACCAAGGAATCTTTGTAAGTCATCCCTTAGCCCTTTATAAAAGAGGGAGATTCTCTTCTCTTCTGGCCACTGGGTTTCTGTAACCAGTCTACAAATGGTTGTAATGTAAGTAGGAAGATCCTTATTGTCCTGATGTAAGCTTAATAACTCATTATCACTAGCATGAACAAAGGTGTGGTTTGTGAAGAGACATTGCATCGCCGCTTTAAACCTCCCTAAATCATGTAAGACCGGGTCATTATTTTCAATGAGTGTAATAGCCAAGTTAGCAGCTGTGCTCCTGAGATAGGATATGATAAAGGCAATTGTAGATGTATCTAAATGCTCCTAGTTTTACAAGAAATTGCAGCTGGCACTGACTCCAGTATGCTCAAAATTTAATATATCCTTATAGAACCATTCCGAGAGAGCCTGGGGCACAGGAGCACAGGAGTTGGAGTGGTTACAGTGACATTAACTGGATTTCCTATATCGCCAAAATGTGCAGTTTGGAGAAAATGATGTGTACCTTTTGGAGCCGCCCTTGCCCCTATATCAGGTAATTAGGGTGAATGCGGGGGAGTGATATCGCACTAGGTCATCCTTAAACAACAGATTTTCCTGTAATGAGGATTGAACTTAATTTTGTACTTCACATAGTGCCATTGCTTATTATAATACATTGAGAGTGTCCTGTGTCTGGGTCTGAGTTAGATCTTGAACATGTAATTAGTCATCCATAGCGTCTGAGCAGTGAAGACGTGCAAGGCTTGGCTTTCTGTCAAGCACTTACCTGGTTCCGAATGTAGAGACAATGCTGAACCTCTTTGCTGGACCTCTTATGACTCCAGAGGGCAGCCAATGATCAAGGAACTATAACCCTTAAATCATACACTGCCCCCAAGAGAGACAGGGGTTGGGATAAAACAAGAAGAGATAGAGTTGTGGCAGTGGGTCTGCTCTGCTGCCTTGCGACACTGTGTAAGAGGGTCTGCACTCCCTGGACCTTTTGTGCTGGTGCGGATGCAGTGCAATGGAAACAACAAGGAGAATAGTTTACTGACAGTTCTCAGCAGTAGTTATTTACAATAGTATACACTTGCAGGCTTCATCACAAACACTGCATGAGAGCAGGTACAAATCATGGCATCCCCAGAAATGGTTAACATACCGTTTTCTGTTCAAGTTAGAATTCATATATCCGGCACTCTAAAGTCTCCACTTGCTCTTGTTACAACAACTTATCAAGAAAAACTGACTTGAGGGGTTTCAGTTTGGATGCAAATAAAGTTCAGAGCACCCACTCAGTAAATGTGTCCAGAGTGCTAAGATGATTGAAACCTCTAGAACAAAATAATGTCTGATTTCCGAAAAGCAAGTTTTCTCTTTCAAATAGCTCAGTATTCTTGTTAGTCTTATGCTTAATCTATAAATCAGTGTGCACTAACCTGTGATTAAGTACTTAGCCTTGTCTTGAAACTTAAGCTTTCAACTGGAATCCGGTGGTGCAGGGAGCCAAAGAGTAAGATGAATCGTTGCACTGATGACAAGAAAACGTCAATGTCATCAGGATCATGGGAGCTTTATTTAGGCATGGGATGAGGAAGACTAGAGTTTTGGGGGATTCAGGCCAACTTAGAAGATGAGTGCAGGGATGATGCTTGCTCAGGACAGGAATGAGGCCAAGCACTGACTCAGGTTTGGGCGTGATTTAAATACTCAGTGGTGTGGCTGATTCCTGAAAGACAGCTTGGAAAGTTCCAAATAAGTCCTGGAAGAGAACACGTCAGCCTTATGGTTTTGACCTTTATTTCTATTCCTTTTTTCTTAATGCAAGGGACAAAACAAAAATTAATTTGGCATAATTATTACAGCATAGTATGTCCGACTTCTTACCAATTACAAACTCAGATCCTCGATCAACAAGGTGCAAAAGTGCAATGACACCATACATCATAGCTTAGCAGCAGAGAGATCTGAATACAGTGCAAATTCATTAAATATAGTTCTAAAGAGTAAAGTGCCATGTGCCAAATATATGTATCCCTAAAACAAGGTACAAAAGTACAATGACTCCATACATCATAGCTTAGCAGAAAACAGAGCTCAATACAGTACAGATTCTCGAAATACAATCCTGAAGAATAAAATGCCATGTGCCAAATATATGTACCCCTGAGACACCAACACTGTTAGGAGATTACTCTTAAGGCACAAGCCTCCTATATGTTTAAGTGCTTATAAGCAGTACTCTAAGATCCTCAGAGGCCTTAAGTCCCCCAAGTCCAATGGCTACCCAAGGCATAATCATTTTTAAAACAAATGCATATTTTAATACCCATATGCATCATAAGATGTTCAGTATCGAAAAGAGGTTCCCTGATTCAGATCCCTGATCCACTTTGACACTGGTGACCAAATTAGCTCTCCCTTTTTCCTGGCCTTCCCACCTTTATGTTCATATGGACCCTTCTCCATATTATACATAGCTAGGAACTGTGACCTCCTTTCTTCAAAAAATGGTGAATCTGAGCTTCTCATGCCGGAGGCTATGCAGATGCGGGCAACTGCCATGGCTACAAAGATCAGATCTATCTCGCCTTTGGCTAACCTATTGTCTTCACCAAAACCCAACAACATTACTTGAGGAGTGATACTGATTTGGCTTCCTGAGGATCATTCCGACATAGGCCCCAACCACTCGAATGTAGCTATTTAATTTTGGGAAAGCAAAAAACATGTAAATTTTCTGCTTGATCAGCCCTCACTTATGGCAGTTAGCATCAGCGTTCTTACCCCATCTAAACAGCTTAGTAGAAGTGTGATATAAATGAAATACATTTTTAAAATGCTGAGTGCTCAAGCCTGTTGTTAAAAGAGTGTGAGAAAACAGGGCAGATTGCAGAGGCCCTCTAACTTTTTGCCCCCATTTTCCACTTTTTGCCGGTATTTCCCTGACTCTGATGGTGCCCTGGGTCCTGCTAACCAGTCCCAGGGCCTGTGCTCTGTGTAAAATGGATATGCAGAGTAGGCTAATTATAATTGGCTAAGTGAACCTACCTATAAGTCCCTAGTATATGGTAGGGCATGTAGGTTTAGGGACCACAGCATAGGTAGTGCACCCATAGGTGCACTGCTGAGGTGCCCAGTGTCATTTTAAAGGCAGGCCTGCCTTGCTGGCTGCTTTTAAATTAAAGTTATATGCAAATTCGACTTTGGAATTAAAAGTAGTTCCAAAGTCTTAAACTACCTTATTTTTACATATAAGTCACCCCTAAGGTGTGCCCTATGTGCTCCTAGGGCTGGGTGCCATGTAACTATAAGCAGGGACTTTATGAAAATAGTTTTATAAGCCCTGGTGAGGTAAAAACAGCCACATTTGTTTTTCCCTCATTGTAGTAAATGGCCTTCATAGGTTAGAATGGGGAGACTTTATTTTAATTTTTAAAGTCTCCTTAAATTATGGATACCAAGAGTTTGGTATCAAATTAATTGTTGTAATAAATCCCACAACTTCCAGTTGTGGGATTTAATATAACTTGTTCAGGTAAAGAGTTCTAAACTTTACCTAAAAAGTTGCCAATTTCAGCCCTGCATTGTTTTTGCAGCTGTGCTCTGATTGGCCAGCCTTTAGCAGCTTGGCCAAGCTGCCTTGATGAGGTGTGAAGTGGCCTGGCTTCACACAAAGGAATGTGCCTGTGGGAAGGAATCTCCCCTCAGCAGATGGTGAGGCAGGAAAGGGGAAGGCTGCCAAACTGGTCTTCAAAGGCAGAGAAGGACATTTGGAACAACCAGCAACACCCCCACATCCTGCAACCCCAGACAACTTGGTGCCCCCTTGATTAGATTAGGAGAGGGCAGGAGAGGGGTGTGTTTATGATTTTTAGCCACACCAGTGGGTGGGCTCAGCCAGATGTAACCTCCAAAAATCAGATTCAGCCATGATGGATTTTTAGAGAATGTTGCCTCCTGGGATTGATTTTTGCCACACTTCCCAGGAAGTGGTCATCACAGGGGGAAGGACCCTGCACCTGATTGTAGAACCAGGACCCCCCTGCTTTTCACCCAGGAGCAAGGATAAAACTGGCAGACCTGCACCCACACCTCAGTTCCCCACCACATCCAACAAGGAAGAACAACAGAAGAAGGACTGCCCTGCTGGACCCCTGGCCTGCACCTGGAACCTGCACTCAGAAGGACTGCACCAGCTGCACACCTGGGCTTCACCACAAGAAGGACTTTGCCTGGCTTCAACTGGTTCAAGGAGGGACTCCCTGTTTGCTACAGGTGAAAAATTGCTAACCAGAGTCCCCTGCAACAACTCCTGAAGAAAGCGACCAGCTGACCACTGTCCAGTGGCCAAAAAGGAGTTTGCGCCAGGTGCATTATGGGAGTTGTAGTCCGCACCCCCCAAGGACCATCACAGAACTTCTGGACCCTTGGGGTGAGCTGTGGACCCCAAAAGAACCTTAAAAGGACATCTGGGGGAAGCCCCAGAAGTTTGGAGAAGTTTGGACAACTTTTGAAAAAAAGCTCCATAGAGGGACCGACCCGCCGCGGCAACTCTAGCCGGCTTGCCTCAACCGCGACACGGCCTGATTTGCTGGTTCGTCCTGGTAAAGAAAATCTCCGAAAAAGAGACTAAGTCCGAAGGTAAAAAGTTGACCGGGACCTCCCAGCCAGCGTATCCGAGGAGGGCTCCATGGACGTCGGATCAAGATCCAGGTTTACCCCGGTCGAAGGATTTTCACCTCGAAAAAACGACTAAGTCCGAAGGTAAAAATCTCCACCGAGGATTCCAGCATCGCATATCCGGAGAAGGGCTCCAGGAGGCCGGATTGGACTGGCAGGTTCGTCCCGCTGAAGAAAATCTTCGAAAAAAAGACTAAGGGGGTCATTCCGACCCCGGCGGTCAAGGACAGCCGGGGCCGGGGTCGGCGGGAGCACCGCCAACAGGCTGGCGGTGCTCCGCAGGGCATTCTGACCGCAGCGGTATGGCCGCGGTCAGAACAGGAAAACCGTCGCCCGCCAGCCCAGCAGGAAATCGAGAATGGCCTCCGCGGTCTTTCGACCATTTGGCGGTTCCCGCCAGGTGGCCGGCGACCGCCGCCCGCCGGACTCAGAATGAGGCCCTAAGTGTGAAGGTAAACTTTTAACCGAGGCCTCCCGCGGCCTGTAGCCGAGCAGGGCTCTATTGCGGTCGGCCTTAAACTTTGACTTTGCCCCGGTCGAGGCGCTTTTTGTTTCTAAGCGCTAAAAAAATAATAATTCTTTAAAAATTCATATCTCCGGTTCCCCTTATCCGATTTTATTCGTTTTGATGTCATTTTAAAGATAAAAATAAATTCTATTTTTATAAACTGGTTTAGGATTTTTTAAACTGTTTTCTGTGCTTTACTTAATTATTTTTTTGTGATATTTGAATGCTTTACACTCTGTCTCCTAAGTTAAGCCTTGACGCTCGTTGCCAAGCTACCAAGGGTTGAGCTGGGTTTAATTTACTGAGACCTAACTGGACCGAAGTGGAGGTTAGTGGCCTATTGCTAAGCGTAGGTACCTACCTGCCCTTACCAATAACCCATTTTCCAACAAAGAGTTTCTCCACCGATATCCAGAGAGCACTCAAGCAATGGCCCTTACACCGCCAGTCTCTCTTCCTATCTAATATTCTTGGATTCTAATTCATCCGGTAGGGCCTAAACTAATAGATCGTAAATCTGACCAATCCTGGTGTCTTGTTTGATGGACTTGATAATAGGGATTTTACAGGCGAGATTTGTTTCTTATCCAATTTCATAATAAAATCTTTTACCTGCAGATATTTAAATAATTTATGTCTACTCAAGCCAAATTTATCCTGCAGCTCACTAAATGCACACAGCAAATCTCTTTCAAACAAATCTCCCATTCTTGATATGTCATGCACCTCGAGTCTTTTACCAACACTTTCATAAAACATAGCTGGCAGATCAGGGGTTTCCCAAAAAGGCCTATATCGATTGAACCTTGCAATATTTATTTTACCTTCTAACAACTGCTATTCCTTGAAAACCCCGTCCAATGACTTAATCCTTGTCCTTTTGTAATAGCTCCTTTCTACGTTCCTGAAGAAACATCCCTTGGCATTTGACCCTAGCATAAGTTAATCGACAGTATGCCTCTCTGAATAATTTACATTGTGCGTGTGGTCTGTGATTAAAACCCCCATATGCTGCAACATGCAGGACCAGTAATACAGCGTAAAGCTTGGTGCCACCCAACCTCCTCAGTTTCAGGAAAGAATCATGTATCATGCTGCACTTTGTAGCTTTTTAAACTACCAAATTAAACTGGGGCATAAACCATCCAGCTTGATTAACCAGCTTTTATTCACTTCCAAAGATATAGCCTGGAACCTGTATAAGACTTTTGGGACAGCCTACTAATGACAAACATAAATTATTAATTCTATTTAAATCCTGTGTAATCTTCACCATCAAGGGAGCTAGATTAAGCTTGACTAACTTGTCAGGGGTGGGTGCCATCCTTACACCCAAATAAATTGCATCTTCAACAACCCTCGGATCCTCACATCTGATCCCTGCTGTGCAGACTGTTTGAGTCTTGTCTCTGTTAAGATGGTACCCTATGATTGACCCAAAATGTTTGGCCTCATTCTCGATCACAACCAGAGCTTTTCTGGGATTCGGGGTCACAATTGCTACATCATCAGCATAGGCCAAAACTTTAAAATTCATTGCCTGACTGATACTGGCTGGATCCCCTTACTGTCTTCCAACTGATCAATGAATCGGTCTTTATAGAATGCAAATAATAAAGGCGAGCACGGACAGCCCTGACTTGTCCCCCTCATGATGAGAATCTTCTCTGAGCTCTCCCCCATCGACTGAAGCTTCGCATCAAGGAGCTTGATAGAGAGCCTTAATGGCTTTCATGAAGCCAGACCTGAGCCTCTTCCACCTCAGTACCTCCCAAAGAAATCCCTAGGAGACTCAATGGAATGCCTTTTCCACATCTAATAAAATTAGCCTTATAGGTGTTTTAGTTACTGTGGCAATGTCGAATAAAGTAATTACCCTGAGTACATGGATGGTTGTATTCCGTTTAGGAATAAAACCATACTGGCAGGAAGCCACCAGATTGGCGATTACTTTGCCTGGCCTTGTAACTAATATTTTAGAATATACTTTGGGTTCTGTATTAATTAGAGATATAGGCCCATAAGAACCTGAATTCAGAGGAGGTTTACCCTTTTCTTAAATACCACAATATTTATATCTTCCCAGCGGGGTGCACATGCCTTCCATATGTACACTGAGCCTACGCAAATATTCCAAATAAGCTGCCTCTAGGAGAAGTTGCCTATCAAACATCCAAATCCCACATGATTTAGTTAGGCCCTCAATTAAACACTCAAGCACTAAGGGATTGTGGTCAGATAGTATCCTGGGGAATATCTCAATTCTCACTTTTACAGTGACAGGCACTGACAACAGAAAGTATTTCAACTCCACTAATTTCTTATGGGGAAAGGGAAAAACATATATTCATACATTACGCCCTCCAATCATCTCACCGATTGACATATGAATATTAAGATCCCCACATAAAATGAGGAGTGTAGGCCAGATGACAGTTCTATGTTAAGATAGTCAAGGAGGGTGGGTTTATCAAAGTTGGAACTGTACACTGATCACAAGGTAAGCTTACCCGTCCTACCCATAGTTCCAAGATGATCCACCTCCCTGATTTATTTGCCAGGTTTCTGTTCACTTTACCAGCAGTTTAGACAGCAAGAGTGGATACCCCGCCAGAGGTCATTCCCTGGGTAGTGCTGCAGAGAAGCGAGTACAGCAAATCCTACAGCAGCTTCCATCTCACCCAGAGGAAATTAGTCTCCTGTACACAAACAATATCAGATCTCATTGTTCTCAAACCCAATGCTATTCTGCCTCTCTTGCGCCTATCATTTAAGCAACAGGCAAAAATCTCGCAGATGTGTCACCTACCCCGGCTTTTTACCTTGCACTGAGTCATTTAACATTTTTACACCTGGTCTCAACCAAACATCTAGTTTCATTGCTGCTTCTAAAATAACTTTAAGCACCTCATCCTGCCATTCATTGAAATACACCCTGGTGCTCCCAAGCAACTATTCATGTCATAAAAAAACCTTTATGCCCCAACCCTCCCACTACTCCCCTACCTCTCCCAATCCTCCCTCAACCCAACCATTCTCATACCCACTCTCCCATTCCCCCTCATTGACCCTCCTTTACCACCCAAATGGGGGCAATTGAACACCCCAGGGTCCATTAATGGATGTGCCTACTTCTCCTCAAATGTGCTCCAGAAAACAGAAAGCTCCACAGGAAAAGTTTTACCTACAACTAAAAAAGTGCATTCATTGAATTACCACCTGACTAGAATTGCATGGTCAACATCAGGACAGTGCGCGCTCGACGGGCGACGTAAATGCAAAAACGCAGTTCTTATGCAGGGTCATAATTCATGCATTGTGTTTCTATGCAGTATGTTAACCTTTTGCATTGCAGAACTTTTACCTTGAAAAGCCAATAATGCTGTTTGTAATGTATTGTTCATTTGCAAGGCTTTGCTGCAGGCTTACAGGGTGTGGTTAGGGAGTGCTCCCTATTCTAAGACTTTCTAGAAGCCTTTCCTGCAGCATGGCTCGGTGTCGCTCATGGGCGGGGCTTGGTTCTATTTAAGGGAGCCAGCCCAGCTCCACGTGCTCACTATTCAGAGGTCCCGGTGCAGAGAAGCAGCATTTTCCTGAGCTCCCATTCCGGAGGCCTACCTAGGCATTTCCAGGCCTGCCCTCATTTCCTTGGTGATCCTCAAGCAGGGTGGTAAGGCGGAGGTCGGGTTAGGCCCCCGACTCCGTTTTCAGTGACATTCGAGTTTTGGGCCTAATTCTGAAATCGCGTGTGCGATTGTTTTTCCTGGCATTTAACCTTGGCTTTTAGGTCGGCAGTGTGCGCGATCATTTCATGGCATTTGCATCGTGATGTTTGAATCGGCAACAGTGTGTGCAATTCATTCCTGGCATTAAACTCCTAGCATTCAGGTCACCATTGTGCGCGATCATTTCATGGCATTTGCATTGTGATGTTCGAATCAGCAACAGTGTGCGCGATTCATTACTGGCATTAAACTCTTGCCATTTAGATCGGCAGGTTGCGCAATCCTTTCCTGGCATTTGCTTGGTGATGTTCGAACCAGCAACAGTGTGCGCAATTCATTCCAGACATTAAACTCTTGGCATTTAGATCTGCAGGTTGCGCGATCATTTCCTGGAATTTGCAGTGTGCGCGAGTCATTCCAGACATTAAAACTCTTGGCATTCAGATCGGCAGTGTGCGCGATCATTTCATGACATTTGCATCTTGATGTCCGAATCAGCAACAGTGTGCGCGATTCATTCCTGACATTGAAACCCTGGCATTCAGATCAGCAGGTTGCGAGCTCATTTCATGGCTTTTGAATATTGACGCTTGAATCGGCAACAGTGTGCGCAATTCATTCGTGGCATTTAACTCTTGAAGTACAGATCGGCAGAGTGCGCGATTATTTCTTGATCTTGAAATCTTTGATGTACAGTTTGATTATGAATGTGCATAATAATTCCTGAACAATTGAAACTTAAGACTCTTAGACAGAGTGTGACGTTGTAGTGTTATTCATGATTCTAGTACAGTTCATTCATGAAGGAAAAAACATGTGTTCTTTGATCTTTGTTATAATGCTGTGACTATTCTAGAAGCAAATGGAGAGTGTTTATTATTCAAAGTGTGAGAAGTTAACTCTGGAATGCTCATATGACAGTTTGCATAATCCTTCTTGATTTCCAGGTACCCAGATTTCTGAGGCCTAGTTATAGTGAAACTCTAGGCTTTTCAAGTTCTCAGTATAATGTTATTTGAAAACAAAGCTTATTGAAAGTCATTGTGTTTAATCTTGCAATTGTGTTGTTTAACTCTTGCTTCCACAGGTCTCCTTCCCCACTGTTCTCAACCCAAAACCCATTCCACCACTTGGCCATTCTTTAACTCTGTGATATAATATCTAGTGGAGTTTGGAGCTGCCAAGAGGTGGACGTGTTAGGAACGTGCGCAAGCCCCGAGGATCTGGTCTCCCTGACATGCATACCCCAATCAGAGTGATCAATAAACACTGCAACACCATTATCACTATTGTTAAGCAGTCACCAATCATCATGCACTCATTCCCTCAAAGTGGTTGTTGCTCCATAGCTTTATAATTGGGACTATAAACCCCCTTACACACTGTACAGTGCAGTAAAATGGCAGGTACAGTGACAGCAGATCAACAGGTTGTACATGCAGCACAAACCACAGGGGACAAGTATATGTGCTGACAGGGCAAATGGGTGAGTTTCATGTGATCATGTGAAGCTTTGCACACTGGGGACATATTTGCAAGGCTTTAGCACCGCCATTATGCCATTTTTTTGGCACAATGGTGGCGCTAATCCATCATCGTATTCACAAAGAGGTGCTAGACCTGTCTAGCACCTCTTTCCCTAGGCATGCATCATTTTTCAAGAGCACTGCTTTACCCTGCACTGTCTACCAACAATTATATTCAGAGTAGGCGTTCCCTCCTAAGAAATGATGCTAGCCTGCCAGCGTCATATTTACAAGCCTCCCAAAAAAAGATGCGTGCCTAGGAAAAATCACCCTAGCTCTGACTAGCATAAAAAATGTAATGTCTGGTCAAACCAGGCATTAACATGACACCAAGGCACTGCTACATAAGCAAAACACACACAAGACACTCTGGCAACATACAGGACAACATGGACCTACTATTGTTCCAGCTAGGCACACGGAGAAGATGACAGCAATGACACCAAGCACCACCAGCACCACTGCATCACCCTCCATCACCACAACAGCATCTACAAAGGCAGCACAGGGAAAGGGAGCTCATCTATCCCTAGCGGATGTCCATCCTTGGTCTCGGAGAAGAAGAGGTAATCAAATATTACTGTTTGAGGTGGGAGTCCATTGTCCAGCTGTTTTATCTTTTTGCAGCCACAATTGTGGTGACAGTTAACAAAGCGACAAATCTCCCACACCGGACAAAGCTCCTGGCTGTGCTGCACATGCGGGCCTCTGACTCCTTCCAGACGACTACAGCATGAGTGGGCGGAATATCACCGCCATCCTTCTCTGCCTTCCTGAAAAAGGGGATGCCATTATCTGCCTCTCTCCCCACCACATCCTCTTACCCAACACCCAGCAGCTGCAGCAGGAGACAAAACAAGGATTTTAGCTAATTGCTGGGTGTCCACATCTGATGGCTGCCATGGATTGCGCACTTGTGCAGCTCATCTGTCCTGCTGCAACAGCACATCTTTATCACAACAGACAGCACATACACTCCATCAACAAGCAGGCCATTGTGGACCACTGTGGACTCTTTATCAACGTGCTGGCAAAATAATCTGGCAGCATGCATGATGCTTACATCTTCTGGCACTCCATCATCAACCAACGCTTCAAAGATGGACAATATGGCAATGGCCTACTCTTAGGTAAGCAAGCAGCAACTACATAACACATACAATAAACAAGACATATGGGTAAATAATAAACACACCACACTCCGCACACACGGATAGAGACTCATGGATGACCGTGGATCAACACATATGCAACATGCATCACTTCACACATCCAATGCACATCACCCTCACATAGGGCCTTATGTACAAGCCCTTACCACCACCGGAGTGTCACTTTTAGTGATGCTCTGGTGGAGAAATGCCCTGCTTTGTATTTACAAGGCAGTGTTAAGCTACTTTTTGTGTCTTAACATCGCCTTGTAAATATGGCCCCTTCAACATGCATCACTCAGCATGGAAGGGTCGTGCAATGGGTGTCACTGTGGGAGTTCCACAACAGCACACATTGAATTTTGTCACTTCCCCACATTTAAGAGAATTCATTAACTTGAAGAACCACCAAAAACGAATGCCACCATAGGGGTGGCATTAGCAAAGTGCAATAATAGAAAGCATAATTCGTCATTGATTGGTTATGTGCAGGAAAGCACACCTTCCTGCACATAAACAATCACCCCCCCAATGCAGGAATCTTTGCACTATGGTGCAAGGGTGCCTATATTGAAGTGCGTCAGCTGATTTAGCACCAGCGCAGGAGGTAGAGGACAGAAATGCACTGTAGTAGATATAGGGCATTGCTGCTCTTTACCGGTGTCACAGGGCAGCGCAGCAAGACACCTCCTGCCCAGCCCTGCCCCACAGGGGCTTGTAAATTAGCCCCATACATGGCAATACATCTCAAGCTACTCTGCCACACTTTGCACAGTCTAGACCCATACTAGCCAGGAAATATGAATAACAGCTCTGTGTGCAAGGGATGTGTATCATGTCCAAGGGTGGGTAGTGGGGGGTTTCACGTGCAACAAACAGGGCACAACACTCGTATAATTTCACACACTGCACAAACTAGCTGCAAATTCATGCAAAATGGCTCATCTGCAGGTCACATGTTACTGGACAAATGTACAATAATCTGCAACATCACAAACATCTCACATGGGTGAACTGTCATGCCACACAAACCACACAATCACCGTGTCTCTGAGGCTATACCCTTGACTGGAAGGTGGTACCCTTGACCACACACAAATACAATCATGGATGCAAACAGGAACCAACATAATACCAGATGGAAGTCTGAATGTCTACTTCATAGACAAATACTGTGCAAGGCCAGTTAGAAAGAAACACAAGGGCAAGTCTGACACTGTCTCTCTCTCCTCTTCCATAGCAGCTGACCAAGGATATACCATCCAGTCGTGGGTTATGACACCATGTGGCAACCCACAGAGTGACGCAGAAAAGGCATACAACTAGGTACACATCCGGACCAGAAAAGTTGTGGGGAGGACATTCGGTGTCCTGAAGTCCTGTTTCAGATGCCTTGATGTATCTGGGGAAGACTGCTATTCCACCGCCCCTTGTCTGCAAAATTATCTTGTGTTTGCCATATTACACAACATTTGTGTGTGGACAAATGTTCCCTGGGACGAACAGATGGACTACCCCAGGGAGGGAAATGAGGACAACGATGCCCCACCATAGGATGGGAGACACAAAATACTGCTGCTGGGGCTCAGAGATGTGCCCACATTGTGCAGAACGTCTTTGCATAAACATTGAAACCACTATCTCACATTGCACCAATTTGCAAATCAATCACTTAATCATACATTTGTCTTGGAGCATCTGTCACATTCAAATGAAACATCAACTCACCCACATCTTGGAAAGCATACCTAGGCCAGAACAGCAGGGAATCAAGTAGGAACACACTTAAGAAGACCAAATAACTACACACAATGCACTGACAAAGGAATGTGCAGGTGTAATGTATGGACTGGCAGCTGAATATACATTTTATATAGCAACACACATATCACACACGTCTGTCTGGTTGAAGATTAACAGCTGCCAAATTGAAACTCCACGTGATGAATGCTGTCCATATGCAGGCATAGATAGGACAAGAGTAGTCAGTACATACAACAGTAAGTCAGTATCAGCTCATTGTCTGAATGTCACAATCACATGTATGACAAATTGCGAGTGAAATACAGAGGACACTGCACCTGTATGTCTAGGCCTGGCTTTCTCAAATAGGTTTTCATCTTGCATGTATGTCAAACAATGTCATAGCATGTCTCATACCCTTGGCAACCTGCACATGTCAATCAGGACACAGGCAGATTTCCACATGCATGTTGTACCCAGAGCTGTCAGGACTATTAACACAATTTACCCACACTCATTGTACATCTGACAAAGGATGATGGTTGCAGCTGTGTATGAGTGCTCATGTAAACACACACACATAGTGAAGAACACTGAGACACACCTTCACTTAACTGGCCCAGCCACTTTGTGAAGGGGACTCACAAAGGACACAAGTGCTGCCGCTGGAGTCCAGAGATGTGTGGTTGTCAGTCACTCATCCTGCATACAATGGATATGCTACCGCAAATATTGCTTGGCCTGTAGAAGAATGAATGTCCATGGGTAAATATCACATGGACAAAATACTATGACATGCATGAAGGACTAGACAGTGAGGCTAAGGAAGAGGAGGACCAAGTACAAATTGGCCAAACAGTGCAAGCAACATGGCACTTGAAGCCTGCAGTACACAATCTGGCTTCAACCTGCGGGAATAACTGCACACCAAAAACTCACTTCACAAAACAACATTGTAGACATGTAGGCAGTCATTCTGACCCTGGCGGTTGAATACCACCAGGGCCGGGGACCGCGGATGCACCGCCAACAGGCTGGTGGTGCATCCATGGGCATTCTGACTGCGGCGGTACAGCCGCGGTCAGAAACGGGAAACCGGCGGTGTCCCGCCGGTTTCCCACTGCCCTAGGGAATCCTCCATGGCGGCGCTGCAGGCAGCGCCGCCATGGGGATTCCGACCCCCTTACCGCCAGCCTGGTTCTGGCGGTTTTGACCGCCAGAACCTGGCTGGCGGTAACGGGTGTCGTGGGGCCCCTGGGGGCCCCTGCAGTGCCCATGCCAATGGCATGGGCACTGCAGGGGCCCCCTAACAGGGCCCCACCAAGATTTTCAGTGTCTGCCAAGCAGACACTGAAAATCGCGACGGGTGCAACTGCACCCGTCGCACCCCTTCCACTCCGCCGGCTCCATTCGGAGCCGGCATCCTCATGGAAGGGGGTTTCCCGCTGGGCTGGCGGGCGGCCTTCTGGCGGTCGCCCGCCAGCCCAGCGGGAAACTCAGAATTACCGCAGCAGTCTTTTGACCGCGCAGCGGTATTCTGACGGCGGGACTTTGGCGGGCGGCCTCCGCCTCCCGCCAAAGTCAGAATGACCGCCGTAATGTCTCATACATAAGCACAAACATTGTGTAGGCTACTTAACATCTGTGTCACACTGTCAGCAAGTCCACCTGTGTGCTTGGACAGCACAAACAAGTATGAGTGATGCATGTGGGAAATGACACTATCTGTACCCTGGGTCTACAGACATGTCCCTGTCTCAATATCTACCAATGAAGTGCCAATGCATAAAAGGCACAAATCCATCCCAATTCACAGACTCATGCTAGCCCCTAGCGGATAATAGGGCAAGGCTGACCTCAACAAACTCCCTTGTAGATATTAGGACAAGGCTGGCATAATTAACCTGTAAGTCCCTAATGGATAATAGGGCACGGCTGACGTAAATAACCTATAAATCCCTAGTATATAATAAGGCAGGGGAGTTTACTTGTAAAGTTGAATTCCTACACTTGACTGTGCACTGCTGTGTTGCCTGCCATCCCTTTCTGATGGAAGCCCTGCCATGCAGACTGTGCCCTAAAAGGGAAGTCTGTACAACACTACATTTTGAGTAATTGTACAGTCAAAGTGTATGTGCAAAGAACATTATCACAAAATGCAACCTTAATGTCCCTTCAAGGTACTCTTGGCTTTATGTGGCCTGTAACTTTGAGCATGGACAAAAGCAAAGATGCATCATAGGGCCTGGTGTTTGGGAAAAATTACCTCTACACTTTTAGATACAGTAGATATGTATCTAAAGAGGGTAACATTTTATTCACAGATATTGCTCTGAAGGAGACTATGACCCATGAAAGGATTCTAAAGATTGTTGAAGTGATGTTCCTAAACACACCACTGTATTAGGCAGAACAAATCACACATGAAGAACAAATACCACTCACATGCATGTCATACAAAATGCATCCATGACACATGTCTGTCCAGCCCATCCCAACACTTGCCTGCACAGGGAACTGTAAGTTACCCATGCTGCATGACAGCCTCATGTCTGCCCCTTGAAGCACACCATAGATTGCTCACACATGCACTGTCATAGTGGTGGGTTAGCAGATCACATTCCATGGAAAGTGAATAGCATCCCTGGGTATACACTTAGCAAGGGTATCATGCACATAAACATGTTGAGGACATGGAGCAGCTATCCTAAGCTGTGTGGCTACACAAACTAAGGAAATGTGCCATCTGTGTAGTGAGATCCCACTTATACATGTACCCTTACATATATGGACTCACAGTACACACATTGTACACATGGGAAGACAGGAAGTTGGTAAATAGAACTATACACAAGTACCATTGTAATCCATATCACTCCTCCCGTGCATCCCACATAACATACGGTAAGACCCACATTTCAATACTTGCATCAACAAAAACAATGCATGCGGTCATTTTCCAGCCATCGTGTTTTCCCAAACAATTATGCTACCTACCCCTGAGCCAAAATTTCAGCAGTGTGCCTTGTCAGCCATCCATGCAAAATACACACATGGCCATCAGACATAAAAACTGTAATTTCCCCTCCCATTCACAGTATGTTGGTCTGTGCAAGAGAGAGGTTGTGTGTTGTCCGTGCTGGTGTGAGGAGGGGTTTGAGCGTCCCTTTTGTGATGTCTGCTGTCTGTGTTGTGTCCCTAAAGTATTTTTATGTTGTGTATTTGTCATATTGTGCTGTATTTAACTGTGTATTGTTGGGTGTCTATCTCTGGGGTAGTGAAGTTTATTGGGATGGTTGCGGTAGTATGGGTCTTTTTTTGGGGTTGTTAGGGGTACAAAGGCTTTTGGTTTGGACATGTCAGGGAAGGGCCCATCAGCTGACCACAGATGAGTAGGGGGATTTATCTGGCTTGTCACCCACTAACTCCCCAATATGGTGGCCATGGAGTGGGAGAGTGATCATGGGGTATAAGACTGAGGCATGAAAGCCATGGTAGGGGACGGTCCCCTACCACCTCACCCGCATCTTTGAAACACAGAGCACAGACCAACAACTAAAACATGATTGGGCAGATTTGATCACCAGGAAGCTGGACCTCCTGGACAACCTGGGAATCGAGGTCCCCTGTGCTTTGCACAAAACTTCAGATGTGCACTTGTGTTGGTTCACATGTGTCATGGTGCAAGGGTACAATGTTACCAGGGACAGGTGTCCATGTCCATTAAGGGTCTGACTACTGTTGTATGTTGCAAAGTTATGTACATATGATGATAAAAATGACATAGGAGTATAGGAAGTCATGGATGAGTGTGTTCTGTGAGTCATGCATGTTCAGAGTGCCACTACAATTTGCTATGCTTGAAAAAAGTGTCAGTAGAAATTCCTCTTCAAAACGTGAACAATGTAGCTAAGACATGTATGTATGTCAGCCTGGCCTCCCAATGAATGTCACTGAGACATGTCCAATGGCTTTTTTGAGTCTTCACTAACCTAAGTCTTCTATGTCCATTAGCAAACCATGTGTACTGTGCAATAGTGTTCCATGGTGTTCATTGTTCAACATTCAAAGTGCCATGTCTCATGTCTTGGCTTGCAGCTGGACCTGCCCCATATACCATTGGAGAGGTGCAAAGCTTTGCAGACCCTGATGCTACCAGTAAGTGTCATCCTGCATGCATAATGTGCAGTGCAAGGATTGTGTGTGATGTTGTATGATATGTGCAATGCCATGTACAAAGTGCATACATGCCAATTTAGACACCATTTTTAAAACATAGATATGGACTGTATGTCATATATTTTGTCTAGGATGTACATCCCCAAAGAATTAAGCCCTTGTGGCAACGTGTGCTGCAAGGGCCTTGTAAATGTTGTACCTGGTGTATGAGTCCAAACACAGTGATGACAATGAGGACATGTGCCAGACGTACAGGGTCCCACGCATGTATGCAGGGTGGCAATAGGTTGGTCACAGAACATGTTACTGCTCTGTGTGCCACACATAGCACACAGTAACACATGGCATGTTAGGATGAAGGACCATGTGAATAGGTCAGTAAGAATGGCAGGACAGTGCTCAACAGACCACATTTGAAAATGCATTTATCTTGCACACCCATATGGTGTAATACCCCAATCTCTATGTTGGATGTATCATTATTGCCAACCCATGTCACCATCACAGATACTGACATGTGTGTTTGTAGGAGGCTGGACTGGCTTGTAGTGAGTACCAAGGGGTACCTACACCTTGCACCAGGCCCAGTTATCCCTTTTTAGTGTATAGGGTGTCTAGCAGCATAGGCTGATAGATAATGGTAGCTTAGCAGAGCAGCTTAGGCTGAACTAGGAGACGAGTGAAGCTCCTACAGTACCACTTAGTGTCATATGTACAATATCATAAGAAAACACAATACACAGATATACTAAAAATAAAGGTACTTTATTTTTATGACAATATGCCAAAAGTATCTCAGTGAGTACCCTCAGTATGAGGATAGCAAATATACACAAGATATATGTACACAATACCAAAATATGCAGTAATAGTATTAGAAAACAGTGCAAACAATGTATAGTTACAATAGGATGCAATGGGGACACATAGAGATAGGGGCAACACAAACCATATACTCCAAAAGTGGAATGCGAACCACGAATGGACCCCAAACCTATGTGACCTTGTAGAGGGTCGCTGGGACTATTAGAAAATAGTAAGGGTTAGAAAAATAGCCCACCCCAAGACCCTGAAAAGTGAGTGCAAAGTGCACTAAAGTTCCCCAAAGGACATAGAAGTCGTGATAGGGGAATTCTGCAGGAAAGACACAAACCAATAATGCAACAACAATGGATTTCCAGTCGAGGGTACCTGTGGAACAAGGGGACCAAGTCCAAAAGTCACAAGCAAGTCGGAGATGGGCAGATGCCCAGGAAATGCCAGCTGTAGGTGTAAAGATGCTGCTACTGGACAGTAGAAGCGTAGGTTTCTGCAAGAACGACAAGGGCTAGAGACTTCCCCTTTGGAGGACGGATCCCTCACGCCATGGAAAGTCGTGCAGAAGTGCTTTGCCACCGAAAGAATGCCAACAAGCCTTGCTAGCTGCAAATCATGCGGTTAGCATTTTTGGATGCTGCTGTGGCCCAGGAGGGACCAGGATGTCGCAAATTGCGTCAGGACACAGAGGGGACGTCAAGCAAGACAAAGAGCCCTCTCAGCAACAGATAGCACCCGGAGAAGTGCCAGAAACAGGCACTACGAGGATGCGTGAAATGGTGCTCACCCGAAGTCGCACAAAGGAGTCCCACGTCGCCGGAGAACAACTTAGGAGGTCGTGCAATGCAGGTTAGAGTGCCGTAGACCCAGGCTGGACTGTGCACAAAGGATTTCCACCGGAAGTACACGGAGGCCGGAGTAGCTGCAAAAGTCGCGGTTCCCAGCAATGTAGTCTGGCGTGGGGAGGCAAGGACTTACCTCCACCAAACTTGGACTGAAGAGTCACTGGACTGTGGGAGTCACTTGGACAGAGTTGCTGGATTCGAGGGACCTCGCTCGTCGTGCTGAGAGGAGACCCAAGGGACCAGTAATGCAGCTTTTTGGTGCCTGTGGTTGCAGGGGAAAGATTCCGTCGACCCACGGGAGATTTCTTCGGAGCTTCTAGTGCAGAGAGGAGGCAGACTACCCCCACAGCATGCACCACCAGGAAAACAGTCGAGAAGGTGGCAGGATCAGCGTTACAGAGTTGCAGTAGTCGTCTTTGCTACTATGTTGCAGTTTTGCAGGCTTCCAGCGCGGTCAGCAGTCGATTCCTTGGCAGAAGGTGAAGAGAGAGATGCAGAGGAACTCGGATGAGCTCTTGCATTCGTTATCTAAGGAATCCCAAGAGACAGAGACCCTAAATAGCCAGAAAAGAGGGTTTGGCTACCTAGGAGAGAGGATAGGCTAGCAACACCTGAAGGAGCCTATCAGAAGGAGTCTCTGACGTCACCTGATGGCACTGGCCACTCAGAGCAGTCCAGTGTGCCAGCAGCACCTCTGTTTCCAAGATGGCAGAGGTCTGGAGCACACTGGAGGAGCTCTGGACCCCTCCCAGGGGAGGTGCAGGTCAGGGGAGTGGTCACTCCTCTTTCCTTTGTCCAGTTTCGCACCAGAGCAGGGCTAAGGGGTCCCTGAACCGGTGTAGACTGTCTTATGCAGAAATGGGCACCAAATGTGCCCATGAAAGCATTTCCAGAGGCTGGGGGAGGCTACTCCTCCCCTGCCTTCACACCATTTTCCAAAGGGAGAGGGTGTAACACCCTCTCTCAGAGGAAGTCCTTTGTTCTGCCATCCTGGGCCAGGCCTGGCTGGACCCCAGGAGGGCAGAAGCCTGTCTGAGAGGTTGGCAGCAGCAGCAGCTGCAGTGAAACCCCGGGAAAGGCAGTTTGGCAGTACCAGGGTCTGTGCTACAGACCACTGGGATCATGGGATTGTGCCAACTATGCCAGGATGGCATAGAGGGGGCAATTCCATGATCATAGACATGTTACATGGCCATATTCGGAGTTACCATTGTGAAGCTACATATAGGTAGTGACCTATATGTAGTGCACGCGTGTAATGGTGTCCCCGCACTCACAAAGTCCGGGGAATTGGCCCTGAACAATGTGGGGGCACCTTGGCTAGTGCCAGGGTGCCCTCACACTAAGTAACTTTGCACCTAACCTTTACCAGGTAAAGGTTAGACATATAGGTGACTTATAAGTTACTTAAGTGCAGTGGTAAATGGCTGTGAAATAACGTGGACGCAGTGGCAGGCCTGTGTAAGAATTGTCAGAGCTCCCTATGGATGGCAAAAGAAATGCTGCAGCCCATAGGGATCTCCTGGAACCCCAAATACCCTGGGTACCTCAGTACCATCTACTAGGGAATTATAAGGGTGTTCCAGTAAGCCAATGTAAATTGGTAAAATTGGTCACTAGCCTGTTAGTGACAATTTGAAAGAAATGAGAGAGCATAACCACTGAGGTTCTGGTTAGCAGAGCCTCAGTGAGACAGTTAGGCACCACACAGGGAACACATACATATAGGCCACAAACTTATGAGTACTGGGGTCCTGACTAGCAGGGTCCCAGTGACACATAACAAACATACTGAAAACATAGTGTTTTCCCTATGAGCACTGGGCCCTGGCTAGCAGGATCCCAGTGAGACAGTGAAAACACCCTGACATACACTCACAAACAGGCCAAAAGTGGGGGTAACAAGGCTAGAAAGAGGCTACTTTCTCACACAACCCCCCCCAAACGAAGGACAATAAGGCTAACCTTGGCCAGTTGAGACTTTATTGTCTAAGTGGTGATAAGTAGAGAGTAGCTCTGCAATAGACTGGTTACTCCCTTTATCATCCACTATATGGTTACTTTCCTGTGGTGATGTAAACCACCCTGTTTGAAGTTTTTTAGCTAAGCAACAATGTGAAAATGTATTTTTAGAGTTTCTATCAGTAAGTTTTAGTTTAGAGCAGTGGGAATTGTCCACTGAACCTATTTGTAATGATGGAAATGCCAGACAGGGATGCTGTCTCAGAAAAGCCACAGCTGGGCAAAAACTTTGTCCATATGGCTGGACGAGAGAACAGGGATGCTGTTTCTCTTGAGTTGGAGCAGGGCAGGGATGCTGTCCTATGAGCTCCACACTAGGGCAGGGATGCTGTCCTAAGTGTTCTGAGGCAGTGCAGGGTTTCTGCACTAAAGTTTCTCTGGGAGGGTTGGAGGGATGCTCCATGTTAACTAAAATGGCGCTCTTTTTCTCAGCAATGTTAGTTATCCCACAGAGAGGTACTTCTACCTCAGGGAGTACAGCTTTGCCAGCTGATGATTCCCTTGGAACAGGTGCCACCCCAGGAGAGGTTTCTTCCACCACAGGAATGATATCCTGATTGGCACGGTGGTTAGGGGATACTGTGATACCCTTTTTACCTGTTGTTGGAGAGGGATCCTGAGTTTTCAGGCCTTCTCTCCTTTGCTTTTTCATTTCAGTAGAAATGAGAGGGAACAATTCCTCTGGGATGCCCAGCATGGCTGCATGGGCATAAAACTCTACATCAGCCCAACCTGAGGCCTCTAGGTCATTACCTAAGAGACAGTCTACAGGTAAGCTAGGTGATACCACCACCTGCTTAGGGCCAGTAACTCCACCCCAACTAAACTGAATTATAGCTAAGGGAAGAAACTTAGTGGAGTTATGGACATCAATAATTTTATACTGTTGTCCAATGATGTGTTGTTCAGGAGCCACTAGGTTTTCAGTCACCAAAGTGATACTGGCACCTGTGTCCCTGTAGGCCAAGGCCTCAACACAATTTATTGAAACTGTCTGCCTGTACTTATCCATTGTAAGGGGACAAGCAGCCAGTGTGGCAAGGCCAATGCCACTAGGTGTGACAGAAACTGTCTTGGGACTGACTACCCCAGTTTCTACTATGGACCCATAAGTGAACCCAACTACACCCTTTGCTTGACTGTTGCCAGCAGTCCCACCACTAGTACCACTACTGCTAGGGGCAATAGAGCTTGAATTATTAGTGGTGGTAGGCTCAGGGGGTTTACCTGGACAGGACTTATCCCCTGGCCTATGGCCTCTGTTTTTACACACAAAGCACCAAGGCTTTTTAAATTGTGTAGGTTGAGAAGAAGAAGAATTTGTTTTATCCCCACCCCCTGAAGAGTGTTTAAGATTTGAAGTGGGATCTTTGGTTTTACCCTTATCCCCATGCTTATCTTGAGATTTTTCACCATCTTTCTTCTTATTGTTCTCTTTGTCACCCCCTGTATGAACTTTTCTGGTCACCCTTTTTCTGACCCATTTGTCTGCCTTCTTTCCCAATTCTTGGGGAGAGGTCAGATCAGAGTCCACCAGGTACTGGTGCAACAAATCAGACACACAATTATTAAGAATATGCTCTCTCAGGATCAAGTTATACAGGCTGTCATAATCAGTAACTTTACTGCCATGTAACCACCCCTCCAAGGCCTTCACTGAATGGTCAATGAAATCAACCCAGTCTTGTGAAGACTCCTTTTTGGTCTCTCTGAACTTTATCCTGTATTGTTCAGTGGTTAAGCCATAACCATCCAGGAGTGCATTCTTAAGAACTTTGTAATCATTAGCTTCATTTTCTTTCACAGTAAGGAGCCTATCCCTACCTTTTCCACTAAATGATAGCCATAGGATAGCAGCCCACTGCCTTTGAGGGACATCCTGTACAGCACAGGCCCTCTCAAGTGCAGCAAACCACTTGTTAATGTCATCCCCCTCCTTATAAGGGGGAACTATCTTGTGCAGATTCCTGGAATCATGCTCTTTTGCAGGATGACTATGGGGAATACTGCTGCTGCCACCATGGGTTTCTAAACCCAGCTTCTGTCTCTCCTTCTCTACTTCTAAGGTCTGTCTATCCAAATCCAGCTGTTGCTTTTTGAGCTTCAGTCTGGTTTGTTCCACTCTCAATCTATTGAGCTCCATTTCTAACAATCTGTCATCAGGGTGGGTGGGAGGGACATGTCTTGAAACAGAAGTATGATGAGAATGGACAGAAGGAGACCTGTCCCTTACAGAGGGCACCCTAACAGCTAGGCTAACAGAAACATAATTTCTACTGTGATGAGAATGAATGCTCTTGCTATGATGTGAGACAACACTATTTGTATGGTGTGACTCAACATCAGTACCAACTATGCTAGACTGTCTAGTAATGGGCAGGCTTGGAAGTTTCTTTCCTGAATCTTTTCCTGGGGGAGTCCCTGGATCAGATTGGGAACCATTAGCTACTTTTTCAACAGATGGGGCACTTTTAGCCTTATCTTGTTCTTTAAGCATGTTAAGTAACAATTCCAAGGAAGGATTCTTCCCTACACTCAAACCTCTCTCTATGCAGAGACTCCTTGCTCCTTTCCAGCTAAGGAGATCATATGCAATTCTGGACAGATCAACATTTTGGCCTGTGCCAGACATTTTTAGAGAGAGTTAAAGTGATAGAAAAAGAGAAAAAAGTTTGTCAGAGCTTTTAGAAAGACAGAGAAAAAAACGTTTAAAACTTTTTAGAACTTTTTGAAAGTTTAGAAGTACTTTTCAGCACTTAGAAAAGAGTGAAAAGAGGAAATGCAAAACTTTTTAGCTATGTGTACACACACTGAACTTGTTTTGTATATTTTTCTCTTATGAAAAGTACAATGACAAGAGTGGTAAGTAGTCTCAAAGCACTTATCCCACCGCTGCACAACCAATGTAGGAGGCTGGACTGGCTTGTAGTGAGTACCAAGGGGTACCTACACCTTGCACCAGGCCCAGTTATCCCTTATTAGTGTATAGGGTGTCTAGCAGCATAGGCTGATAGATAATGGTAGCTTAGCAGAGCAGCTTAGGCTGAACTAGGAGACGAGTGAAGCTCCTACAGTACCACTTAGTGTCATATGCACAATATCATAAGAAAACACAATACACAGATATACTAAAAATAAAGGTACTTTATTTTTATGACAATATGCCAAAAGTATCTCAGTGAGTACCCTCAGTATGAGGATAGCAAATATACACAAGATATATGTACACAATACCAAAATATGCAGTAATAGTATTAGAAAACAGTGCAAACAATGTATAGTTACAATAGGATGCAATGGGGACACATAGAGATAGGGGCAACACAAACCATATACTCCAAAAGTGGAATGCGAACCACGAATGGACCCCAAACCTATGTGACCTTGTAGAGGGTCGCTGGGACTATTAGAAAATAGTAAGGGTTAGAAAAATAGCCCACCCCAAGACCCTGAAAAGTGAGTGCAAAGTGCACTAAAGTTCCCCAAAGGACATAGAAGTCGTGATAGGGGAATTCTGCAGGAAAGACACAAACCAATAATGCAACAACGATGGATTTCCAGTCGAGGGTACCTGTGGAACAAGGGGACCAAGTCCAAAAGTCACAAGCAAGTCAGAGATGGGCAGATGCCCAGGAAATGCCAGCTGTAGGTGCAAAGAGGCTGCTACTGTACAGTAGAAGCGTAGGTTTCTGCAAGAACGACAAGGGCTAGAGACTTCCCCTTTAGAGGACGGATCCCTCATGCCGTGGAGAGTCGTACAGAAGTGATTTCCCGCCGAAAGAACGCCAACAAGCCTTGCTAGCTGCAAATCGTGCGGTTAGCGTTTTTGGATGCTGCTGTGGCCCAGGAGGGAACAGGATGTCGCAAATTGCGTCAGGACACAGAGGAGACGTCAAGCAAGACAAAGAGCTCTCTCAGCAGCAGGTAGCACCCGGAGAAGTGCCAGAAACAGGCACTACGAGGATGCGTGAAATGGTGCTCACCCGAAGTCGCACAAAGGAGTCCCACGTCGCCGGAGAACAACTTAGGAGGTCGTGCAATGCAGGTTGGAGTGCAGTAGACCCAGGCTGGACTGTGCACAAAGGATTTCCACCGGAAGTGCACGGAGGCCGGAGTAGCTGCAAAAGTCACGGTTCCCAGCAATGTAGTCTGGCGTGGGGAGGCAAGGACTTACCTCCACTAAACTTGGACTGAAGAGTCACTGGACTGTGGGAGTCTCTTGGACAGAGTTGCTGGATTCGAGGGACCTCGCTCGTCGTGCTGAGAGGAGACCCAAGGGACCGGTAATGCAGCTTTTTGGTGCCTGCGGTTGCAGGGGGAAGATTCCCTCGACCCACGGGAGATTTCTTCGGAGCTTCTAGTGCAGAGAGGAGGCAGACTACCCCCACAGCATGCACCACCAGGAAAACAGTCGAGAAGGCGGCAGGATCAGCGTTACAGAGTTGCAGTAGTCGTCTTTGCTACTATGTTGCAGTTTTGCAGGCTTCCAGCGCGGTCAGCAGTCGATTCCTTGGCAGAAGGTGAAGAGAGAGATGCAGAGGAACTCGGATGAGCTCTTGCATTCGTTATCTAAGGAATCCCAAGAGACAGAGACCCTAAATAGCCAGAAAAGAGGGTTTGGCTACCTAGGAGAGAGGATAGGCTAGCAACACCTGAAGGAGCCTATCAGAAGGAGTCTCTGACGTCACCTGATGGCACTGGCCACTCAGAGCAGTCCAGTGTGCCAGCAGCACCTCTGTTTCCAAGATGGCAGAGGTCTGGAGCACACTGGAGGAGCTCTGGACCCCTCCCAGGGGAGGTGCAGGTCAGGGGAGTGGTCACTCCTCTTTCCTTTGTCCAGTTTCGCGCCAGAGCAGGGCTAAGGGGTCCCTGAACCGGTGTAGACTGTCTTATGCAGAAATGGGCACCAAATGTGCCCATGAAAGCATTTCCAGAGGCTGGGGGAGGCTACTCCTCCCCTGCCTTCACACCATTTTCCAAAGGGAGAGGGTGTAACACCCTCTCTCAGAGGAAGTCCTTTGTTCTGCCATCCTGGGCCAGGCCTGGCTGGACCCCAGGAGGGCAGAAGCCTGTCTGAGGGGTTGGCAGCTGCAGCAGCTGCAGTGAAACCCCGGGAAAGGCAGTTTGGTAGTACCAGGGTCTGTGCTACAGACCACTGGGATCATGGGATTGTGCCAACTATGCCAGGATGGCATAGAGGGGGCAATTCCATGATCATAGACATGTTACATGGCCATATTCGGAGTTACCATTGTGAAGCTACATATAGGTAGTGACCTATATGTAGTGCACGCGTGTAATGGTGTCCCCGCACTCACAAAGTCCGGGGAATTGGCCCTGAACAATGTGGGGGCACCTTGGCTAGTGCCAGGGTGCCCTCACACTAAGTAACTTTGCACCTAACCTTTACCAGGTAAAGGTTAGACATATAGGTGACTTATAAGTTACTTAAGTGCAGTGGTAAATGGCTGTGAAATAACGTGGACGTTATTTCACTCAGGCTGCAATGGCAGGCCTGTGTAAGAATTGTCAGAGCTCCCTATGGGTGGCAAAAGAAATGCTGCAGCCCATAGGGATCTCCTGGAACCCCAATACCCTGGGTACCTCAGTACCATATACTAGGGAATTATAAGGGTGTTCCAGTAAGCCAATGTAAATTGGTAAAATTGGTCACTAGCCTGTTAGTGACAATTTGAAAGAAATGAGAGAGCATAACCACTGAGGTTCTGGTTAGCAGAGCCTCAGTGAGACAGTTAGGCACCACATAGAGAACACATACATATAGGCCACAAACTTATGAGCACTGGGTTCCTGACTAGCAGGGTCCCAGTGACACATAACAAACATACTGAAAACATAGGGGGTGATTCCGTCCCCGGCGGTCCTTGACCGCCAGGGCCGGGGTCGGCGGGAGCACTGCCAACAGGCTGGCGGTGCTCCTAAGGGCATTCTGACCGCGGCGGTATGGCCGCGGTCAGAAACGGAAAACCGTCCGGTTTTCTGCTGCCCTGAGGAATCCCCCATGGCGGCGCAGCTTGCTGCGCCGCCATGGGGGATTCCGACCCCCTCACCGCCATCCTGTTCATGGCGGTTTCGACCGCCAGGAACAGGATGGCGGTGAGGGATGTCGTGGGGCCTCTGGGGGCCCCTGCAGTGCCCATGCCAGTGGCATGGGCACTGCAGGGGCCCCCGTAAGAGGGCCCCACTTTGAATTTCAGTGTCTGCTTAGCAGACAATGAAATTCGCGAGCCGGCTTCCTCGTAGAAGGGTGTTTCCCACTGGGCTGGCGGGCGGCCTTTTGGCGGTCACCCGCCAGCCCAGTGGGAAACCCAGAATGACCGCCGCTGTCTTTTGACCGCGGTACAGTCTTCTGGCGGTTCCCGCTTGGCGGGCGGCTCCCGCCAAGCTTGGAATGACCCCCATAGTGTTTTCCCTATGAGCACTGGGCCCTGGCTAGCAGGATCCCAGTGAGACAGTGAAAAACACCCTGACATACACTCACAAACAGGCCAAAAGTGGGGGTAACAAGGCTAGAAAGAGGCTACTTTCTCACAGTGTTTGACCTGAAGGATGTCCGTACAACATTGTCATATGACATGCCGTTAATCAAAATGTCTTCAGATAGTGTTGGTCCTGATAGTGTCTATGATGTCATGCAAACAGTTTCACACAATAAACAGCATTCACCAGTGCCGTTCCAAGATCCCTGTGCAGATAAGATGTGGGGCAAGCATGCATTCATGAAGGAGGTGGCAGTGCTGATTGCTGTTGTGCAAGATGCTGACCTAATTTTGTGCCACATAAACAGGCAATGGGCAACATAGTGGGACACATCAAGTTGCTCTGAGTCTATGCATGTAGTCATGGCACAGCCTATCATATAGTGGCCTATGTGGATGTGGGAGTAGTTTCATGCATCTCTGTGTGACATAGGTGAGTGATACACCCTCCATTCTCACACTTGATACCTGTCACAAGTAGATTCCATGTAGCAGTGTGTCCAGACAACTGTCCTTGCCGTAACATCTAGGATTTGTTACTTAGACACTCATGTATGCCTCTCACAGTCTTCACATTCATCATTTGTTTGTCACATCAATGTTGTGCTGCTACCATCCTTGCTTGGCCTATCCACATGTGTAGTGATTGATGTCAGCTATTACAATATACGCATGCTACCTCTTACATGCCATGCTTGGGAACCTCAGGTACTACTTGCTTGTCCACATAGCTATCAGTTACCTCAATAATGTTTCAGTCAATGTGTGTGGTTTTATGTCTGTCATTAATCCACACATATCCCATGGGTGGGTACTCAGTGTATCAGTGTCACACAATGCATAAAGTTCAAATAGTTACTGCCTCAGACACAGTTTCAACACAAATGATGTATTGAGTGAATTAATTTACATGTGCAAAGATTATTTCTGTAGACCTGTAAATTACACAGGTGAATGACCACATTAAAGATCCCAAGCCATTGGATGTCCAGACAGAGTACATGGTGCAGGGGGTCATGTTATGAGACATGTGTAGGAGAGGAGTGAGGAGGTGAGGAGGTGCTCACATTGCCAATAGGTAGGATTGGCCACAATAACAGTCCACATGTGTGATGTCAACAGTGGGAGAGGGAAGAGGGGACGTTTATAGTTGTTGCAACAATGGCATGATCTTAAGCACAGAGCAAAGGAGAAACTGCCTATGGGCCACAGACTGAAGCTACTGGGCGGTTTTGTGGCTGAAAGATGTTCCTTCCACAATTTCATCCTCTGATGTGTGTGGTGCCTCCTGTGCCAGGGGTGGTGCTGGTGTTGAAGTGGAGGGAGGCACACATACATCAGGGACTAAAGATGTGGATTCCAAAGTCCCGGCAGCTATCATCTGTGGAAAGATGAAAGACATCACTGCAGCAAGAAGAAACTGCAGAAGCTGCAAAATAGCAGCAACGTCACAGTGGTAGGCAGCCAGGTTGTTAATGAGGGAGTCCTGCTTCCGCTCCATGGGCTCCAGGAAGGTTTGGATAGCCACCAGCCTGTTGGCAACCTCTCTGGTGTCACTTTGGCAGGACATTTGTTTGTGCCTCTGCCTTATGTCACCAGCAATGTCAGCCATGGACTGCTGGAGTCCACAAAGTGAAGAGTAGGTGCCTCTGATGGCAGCAGAGTTGTCCTTATTCAGACTGAGGCACTTTTGGACTTCCGCTAGGCTGCCTGCCATGGTCTCCATCCCCACCTGCACCTGCTGTGCCAGCTCCACTGTACTCCTGCCATTGTAGTTTATAAAATGCTGCCTGGGTCCTGGGAGTCCAGGGCTCTGATTGGACTGGCAGGTGGTGTGTGTTGGATGTTGGGAGGCTCATCTGGAGACCCCACAATGCTGTGTGTACTCCCTGCGACTAGAGATTATGTTTGCATGGCATCCAGGATCTGCTGGAGAGTGTCGGGATTTGATGGTTTCCAACTGGTCATCCACATTATCGTAGAAGTCCAGGGCAGGTAACTGGCAAGGAGATATGGCATAATCCTCTGCAATGAGATAGAGATGTCAATGTTGATCTGTACTAGCTGTTCAAATGAGCCATCAGGTTGTCTATAATGTTATCTTATTTATGTGGCGCAGAGCTACACATCAATGCCCTCATTTATGAGCTCCTTGTAGCACACTGTGTCACCAGAGCATCATTTTTTGGAACTCTCCATTAGGGCATTATGCCAGTCCACATTTACAAGTCTAGCCAAAGCCATCTTGTGTGGCTTTTCATGGGCTTCTGCATATGGACCCCTTTCACGCATTACAATGCGTGACAGTTGCGTGCCATGGGTGTTGCTTGGGGTGTTCCCATGCAAAACAACACTCATCCCCACAACTCAGGCATCCTTGCATCATGGGTGCAAGGGTGCCTGTGTTGCGGGCTGAGTGTTGTTGTGCATGAAGGGACATTGTACGAACACATACACAATCGGTGTTTGCATCGTAGTATGGGTGGTGCAGGATACTGCACACATAATAAGAGGTGACAAGTAGGATGCATGAGGACAGTTCTCCCTGTGCATCCCTCTTACAACACACGTGGGGTGGCATAAGGACCTGACAAATTCCCAAACTTGTCAATGTGTGAATGCATCAGGTTTCTACACCACCTCAGGGGTGGCATTGTAGTGGTGCTACGAATGACTAACATTGTTGTGAAAAAAACATAGAATACACTGTTCCAAAAATGTGAAAGAAGACTAAGGGCTACCGTGGAGGGGGTCCTAAATTTTAGGAGCAAGGCACCTCACACATCCCGAGGGATGTCATGCTTCATCATCGGAGCAGCTCCTCGTCAGACTGGCGCTGCAATGTCTGACGGGCTCCACCCCGGGAAGGGCGGGCTCTTTGCCGGAGATCTTTTGTGGAGATGAAGCTGTAGCCCCAAATGAGGGAGAAAGTATAAGAGGAGATCAAAAAGGGGGTGGTTAAAATTGGCTCTCTAAATCAGCACCGGGTAATTTCTTTATTAGCCCAAATGTACAGAGAAAGGGGCCAAGGTTAAAAAAGGTCACAAGAGTAAGGCTGAAATAATGTTCAGTCACCCTGTATCAAAGTGGTCAAGGAAAGGGTGGAGAGACCATCCCTAACGTGGGTCAACATGTTTCGCATCCTGGTGGTCCATACGGATCCAGTGATGCTTCATCAGGACCAGTACACACCTATAAGTGTCTCCTAAATATATGAAGAAAGAGATCTGGAAAAATAATTAGAAATTATCAAAAAGGGATCCAGTCACTTACATAAAAAAGAAAAAATTTCTTAGCCGTCGCCCTAAAAAATTAAAGGTACACGGGTTAGTCAACATGAAATGACATTGAATAATGCCAATGGAGGGAAAAAGTGATGGTGGCAACCGTGCTGTACAGTGATGGTGTTAAAAGGTGCAGAGTAAGGTATATATGATTAGGAATCATGTCCAACTTACCAACCCAAATAGGGAAGTGCGCTTCATAGGGCCACACCGACCTTTGATCGAGCGCAAAAACAATCTGCAGGAAGGGTGTATCACAGAACACAACATTATTATGTATAAAGAGAATTCATTAAGGAAAGGACAGCATATTAACCTTAAATATAGTGAAGAGAGGTTATGGTAGTAAAATCAATAGAGGTAGTAACATTCTTAAGACAGGGGAAACATACGGAGTCAAAAATATGGCAGCTGCTAAGTTAACAGCATATTAGTTATAGGGGCAAGGATAGAAAGTAACCGGCAAGAGTGCTACCGGCCAGACTACGTATTATTACATGGAAACCCATGTATCGGTACTGCCGCGTAAGTCACAGTACTGGGGGGTGTGATGATCAAACAACCCGGATCTGAATGAAGGGAAAATCAGAAAAAATAAATAAATAAAAAATAAAAAATAAATAAGTGACAAGCCTAGTGTCTAATACGCCATCCAAGTCACGATACTAAGGGATGTGCCGAGTCAGCACACCCGAATATAAGCGTGGAGACAGGCGGGATGTAAAAATACCAAAAACCGTGGTCGCTTACTAGTTGTTGCTGCCGTCAACGCCAGTAGATCTACCCGGGTCCGTGCTCCCTGGAAAATGCCGGGACCAAGGAGACGCTGGTAATAAACTGCGTGACCCGGAACCAGGAAGTTCCCGGGACGCACGAGTGTCGGTAAGCAAACACAAAAGAGAGGAAGGACTCGCAAATTAAGTGTCCTAGGCCATAGAAATAAACAAAGGACTGAAAAAACCTGTAAACAGTAAGACTCGCAAAAACGGAGTCTTAAACCATCGAAATAGACAGAGGACTGAAAAAGGATATAGTAGTCCAATGTAACTCGTAACAACAGTTTACGAAAACAGGACCATGTAAACAAAATTAAAAAGACTATTGAAAGAATTGATTGAAAAAAATCCAATTGATAATATAGGCCAGTGGAGGGCAGATTAACAAAGTGTAGTGGCTGCAAAGGTGGTCTGTGAAACAGCCCAGCTCACATCAGGAATGAGTGTAGCCACTGTCGAAAAAGAGAGTAAATATCAGAGTGTTTTACTTGGCCAGACTTATCCACGGGATATCATCGTTTAAACCTTTTACGTGGGTGCGTAGTCTGAACACCCACCGCTGCTCAAGTTCGAACAGGGAGTTGTTGGAACTCAGTGGGTTTGTTTGTAAAATGACCCACCACATCTCATCAGGGCTATGTCCAACTTCAAGATAATGGAGACTTAATTTGGTGGTAACACGGCCACATCTAATGTTACTGCGGTGTTCATTAATCCGAAGTTTAACAGCTCTGGAGGTCATCCCCACATAACGTAGTCCACAGGGACAAGTGATCATATATACACAGTTACGTGTATTACAATTGGTGTGTTTAACGAGTTGCCAGGTACCTATGGGGTCGAGGTCAACGTATTTCAGTCTCTTTTTCAAGGTACACACATTACAATTCCCACATGGAAAGTGACCCACCACAGGGGGGGTATCCCACAATATCCTCTGTCGGGCCAGTGGGGGGGTAGTACGCGGTCTTGTATGGACTAGTAAATCCTTGATATTGGTAGTCCGTTTAAAGGCAAAAAGGGGTTTGGGCAGCTGTTCACCCCCACTGCATAGAATTGACAAACATAGCCCCTAACGGTCTCCTTGTCTCCAACATGCCCAGGATTTTTCTTTAAGATTTGGCTTTTAGAAAAGACTGGGCACAGATAGCATGGAAGTGCACCAGGGACTGGCTGGTGTTGATTATCAATACATCCAAACGGTTGGCTGATTCTATCATGCTACAGATCACACACATGGAGGGCATGCTCAAAGCCACTATTACACTGGCTTCTTTCAAAAGCCGCCTTACAGAAATTAACTCCGAACTCAACGAAACTAAGGAGTTTTTAACCCAACAGAAGATCACAAAGTTACAGAAAGACATCTTGCGGTTTAGCCGCGAGAAAGTATATCCATATATTGCAGACGACTATACCTGCGAGACACACTCCATCCCCTCAGACGAGTCATCTTCATCATTAAAGAAACCACGGAAATACAGCAACAGTTCCTCTTCGGACGGATGGAGCATGGACAATGAGGGCACTCACCCATTCTACCACTACCCACAATACCCTCCTGGACAACCCTTAGCCTGGCAACAACCCTTCCCCTTTTTTCAACCTCGCCCGATGTTACCATACTTGCCTTTTTTAGGCCACGGCCGGGGCAGAGGAAGAGGCAGAAGGAGAGGAAGAGGCAGGAGGGTCCATTGGGCACAAGACGAGCTGCAAATGGTGACTCGCAGTCAGGGGAAGATCCCTCCAAATCGGATTTAGTTATCAACCTCTCTTCCAGAACTCTCACCCCCACAGAGATGCTAGTTTTGAACAAAGGACTGGGCTTTGTACCCACCCCAAAAGAAGACACCTTCCGTCTCCATTGTGAAATGTCCCAATTTTTCAGGAAAATCAGATTACGTTATTTTTTCAATGACAAACCCAATATTGAACAACCTATGGACACGGGCCTTAAAAAACCATCCAAATTCATGCCCCCTACCTCCTCGATGCCTTGTGAGGTGCTGGCATTTGAAAAAGCAGTTTTTAGTGACCTATCTGCATTACAACCGAAACACAGCTTCTCCAATGTATTTAATATCGAGAGAGAAGTCTTACGAACACTGGCCTCTGACACAAACATAGTTATCAAACCTGCAGACAAGGGTGGAGCAATAGTGGTGATGAATTCTATTGATTATAGACAGGAATGTCTGCGCTTACTGAGTGACTCTTCTTATTATGCCCCTATCAACACCAATCCCACGAAGAGACTTCAAATTGAAATACGTGGCATGATAGAAGAAGCTTTAGGCAATACATGGATTACACACAGGGAAGCAGAGTTCCTGGACACTGAGAATCCGCGGACTCCCTACTTCTACTGCCTTCCTAAAATTCATAAGAATAAGGTCCCTCCACCAGGTCGACCGATAGTATCGGGCATAGGATCAGTCCTTGAACCCCTTTCTGCTTTTTGTGACCACTTCCTACAACGTATTGTACAAACATCGACCACTTATTTGAAAGACACTAAAGATGTTCTGAACTTGATAGATACCATCAATTCTTCCGTGCAGGTCCACGCTCTAATCACTCTGGATGTTGAGGCCCTATATACCAATATCCCGCAGGAAGCCACACTGCGAGTAGTTGAAACCGCTCTCCAATCGGTCAACGAGTCCTTGACCTCTCCAGTACATTTCATCATGCACTGTGCAACTCTGGCTTTGCGAGAGAATTTCTTTCAGTTCGAGGACCGCCTCTTTCATCAGATCCAGGGGACCTCAATGGGGAGCACTTTCGCCCCGAGTCTTGCCTGTTTATACATGTTTGATTTTGAATCTCTTTTTATACTTGCAGACACCAACCCTTTTCAGGCAAATATTAAACTTTGGCGCAGGTACATTGACGACATCCTGGTAGTATGGCAGGGCCCCCTCACTGAGGTAGAACACTTTACTACTTGGATTAATACTCTAAATCCTTACCTACGCTTTACCTCATCTATGTCTGACATCCAGATACCTTTTCTTGATCTCATGATTAACATTGAAGGGGGAAAACTGCACACACATACTTATCAGAAAAATACTGACCGAAATAGTCTTTTGCTGTATGGTAGTCACCACCCAAAGGCCCTAAGAGATAATCTCCCATACGGTCAATTTCTTCGACTCAAATGCAATTGTAGTACCCCTCGTATGTTTAACTCTCAGGCTAAAGATCTTTCCGCCAAACTTGATAACCGGCATTATCCGGGTCCTCTGGTCAAGTCGGCACTTAAACGAGCAAAGGCTTGTGATAGGGATGTTCTGCTTTCCACCACTCCCCGCAACTTGGACACTAAACTCACATGTGTGTCTACTTTAACACCTCTGTCAAACTCTATCAAAAAAATCGTGAACAAGAGGTGGTCAATTCTATGCAGTGGGGGTGAACAGCTGTCCAAACCCCTTTTTGCCTTTAAACTGACTACCAATATCAAGGATTTACTAGTCCATACAAGACCGCGTACTACCCCCCCACTGGCCTGACAGAGGATATTGTGGGATACCCCCCCTGTGGTGGGTCACTTTCCATGTGGGAATTGTAATGTGTGTACCTCGACAAAGAGACTGAAATACGTTGACCTCAACCCCATAGGTACCTGGCAACTCGTTAAACACACCAACTGTAATACACGTAACTGTGTATATATGATCACTTGTCCCTGTGGACTACGTTATGTGGGGATGACCTCCAGAGCTGTTAAACTTCGGATTAATGAACACCGCAGTAACATTAGATGTGGCCGTGTTACCACCAAATTAAGTCTCCATTATCTTGAAGTTGGACATAGCCCTGATGAGATGTGGTGGGTCACTTTACAAACAAACCCACTGAGTTCCAACAACTCCCTGTTCGAACTTGAGCAGCGGTGGGTGTTCAGACTACGCACCCACGTAAAAGGTTTAAACGATGATATTCCGTGGATAAGTCTGGCCAAGTAAATCTCTCTGATATTTACTCTCTTTTTCGACAGTGGCTACACTCATTCCTGATGTGAGCTGGGCTGTTTCACAGACCACCTTTGCAGCCACTACACTTTGTTAATCTGCCCTCCACTGGCCTATATTATCAATTGGATTTTTTTCAATCAATTCTTTCAATAGTCTTTTAATTTTGTTTACATGGTCCTGTTTTCGTAAACTGTTGTTACGAGTTACATTGGACTACTATATCCTTTTTCAGTCCTCTGTCTATTTCGATGGTTTAAGACTCCGTTTTTGCGAGTCTTACTGTTTACAGGTTTTTTCAGTCCTTTGTTTATTTCTATGGCCTAGGACACTTAATTTGCGAGTCCTTCCTCTCTTTTGTGTTTGCTTACCGACACTCGTGCGTCCCGGGAACTTCCTGGTTCTGGGTCACGCAGTTTATTACCAGCGTCTCCTTGGTCCCGGCATTTTCCAGGGAGCACGGACCCGGGTAGATCTACTGGCGTTGACGGCAGCAACAACTAGTAAGCGACCACGGTTTTTGGTATTTTTACATCCCGCCTGTCTCCACGCTTATATTCAGGTGTGCTGACTCGGCACATCCCTTAGTATCGTGACTTGGACGGCGTATTAGACACTAGGCTTGTCACTTATTTTTTTTTTTTTTTTTTTTTTTTTTTTTTTTTTTTTTTTCCTGATTTTCCCTTCATTCAGATCCGGGGTGTTTGATCATCACACCCCCCAGTACTGTGACTTACGCGGCAGTACCGATACATGGGTTTCCATGTAATAATACGTAGTCTGGCCGGTAGCACTCTTGCCGGTTACTTTCTATCCTTGCCCCTATAACTAATATGCTGTTAACTTAGCAGCTGCCATATTTTTGACTCCGTATGTTTCCCCTGTCTTAAGAATGTTACTACCTCCATTGATTTTACTACCATAACCTCTCTTCACTATATTTAAGGTTAATATGCTCTCCTTTCCTTAATGAATTCTCTTTATACATAATAATGTTGTGTTCTGTGATACACCCTTCCTGCAGATTGTTTTTGCGCTCGATCAAAGGTCGGTGTAGCCCTATGAAGCGCACTTCCCTATTTGGGTTGGTAAGTTGGACATGATTCCTAATCATATATACCTTACTCTGCACCTTTTAACACCATCACTGTACAGCACGGTTGCCACCATCACTTTTTCCCTCCATTGGCATTATTCAATGTCATTTCATGTTGACTAACCCGTGTACCTTTAATTTTTTAGGGCGACGGCTAAGAAATGTTTTCTTTTTTATGTAAGTGACTGGATCCCTTTTTGATAATTTCTAATTATTTTTCCAGATCTCTTTCTTCATATATTTAGGAGACACTTATAGGTGTGTACTGGTCCTGGTGAAGCATCACTGGATCCGTATGGACCACCAGGATGCGAAACATGTTGACCCACGTTAGGGATGGTCTCTCCACCCTTTCCTTGACCACTTTGATACAGGGTGACTGAACATTATTTCAGCCTTACTCTTGTGACCTTTTTTAACCTTGGCCCCTTTCTCTGTGCATTTGGGCTAATAAAGAAATTACCCGGTGCTGATTTAGAGAGCCAATTTTAACCACCCCCTTTTTGATCTCCTCTTATACTTTCTCCCTCATTTGGGGCTACGGCTTCATCTCCACAAAAGATCTCCGGCAAAGAGCCCCCCCTTCCCGGGGTGGAGCCCGTCAGACATTGCAGCGCCAGTCTGACGAGGAGCTGCTCCGATGATGAAGCATGACATCCCTCGGGATGTGTGAGGTGCCTTGCTCCTAAAATTTAGGACCTCCTCCACGGTAGCCCTTAGTCTCCTTTCACATTTTTGGAACAGTGTATTCTATGTTTTTGATGTATTCCTTGGGAGGATATACACTGGACCACAATACCTCCCCATCCCTCCCATTTTTTTAACATTGTTGTGAGCCTATTTTGGCATCTTTCAATGTGTGTGGCAATCAGCAACAAACATTGGAAGTTTCAGACAGCTTGTTGATGTTGCAGGATGTGTCCCTCCTTGCACATGTGCAATCAGACCTTTAACATAGGCACCCCAACACCACGCTCAATGTATTCCAGTGCTGGTGTTAGGCAGCAGTTTGTGCCCCTTCACCAAGGGTAGTACAGGGATGCATTGCATGTTAGTGACAAGTACACATCCCTGTACATTCCAAATGATGTAGCGCCTCACAGCATGCTGGGCTGCTGCACTGCACAGCATCATTTCATCATACATGGGTAACAATGGGCCACTGAAATCATAGTGCCCTACCAGACCATAATGTTTTACTTTACACTCCAGTGGTGCTGTGTGCCAGCCCATATTCAGCAGGCCAAAAGAAAGGCACCTTGAATGCCTTATCCTAACCTGGTAATCATGTGCCACTTCCACACCTAACACTGCATGTAGGTGCATTCCATGAGTGTCGCTCGGGGTGTTTCCACACAGCACACATGTAACCCACCCAATTCTAATGTCTTCCCAGATTTTCACATCTGGCAATGCTTCGGTTTCATACACCAGCTCAGGGTGGTGTAGAAGTGACAAGAGGGTGTGTGACATCTCTGTTTGTCCCAGTAATTTCATGTGTCTGTGTGTGCTGCATTGTGCATCACACATATTAAGACGAAAACACCACTTGTGCCTGATGTTATGCAGAAAGGTGTCCCTTCATTCACAACAGCAATCATCCTCACAACACAGGCACCCTTGCAGCGTGGTGTTAGTGTGCTTGCGTAGGCACATGGCAGCAAATTGTGCAACAGCGCAGATGGTAATGACTGAAATGCGCCGTATGTTGTGTGTACTTTGCATTTGAGTCTTTACCAAATAGTAGAGGGAGGTATATCCCAGCGTTTGCAGCCCTACCCAGTGCAACAGGCCTGGTACGTGATGTCCAATGAGACTTTAGCATGCATACAGTGCCTCCTATGAGCCTCCCCCTTATGCCATTTGTTAGTTACAACATTGCTCCCACTCTGACTTACACTTTGTTTGTTGTTGGTCATCATACGCTGCAGTGTCATGTCCTGGGACTCCTGCCACCACCTCCTCAGTGATGACTGATGCCACCATCTCCTCTAGATCATCCAGCTGCTCCTGGGGTGCAAGACTTCCACCTCCGGTCTGCAGTGCTGCCTTTCGGTAGCTGGCCGGTTTCTCCTTTGTTCTGCACTTGCAATTGTGCCAGTACTTCTTACAATCCATCACAGTCCTCTTCAACTCTGCCACACAGTTGACTTTATCAACTATGGACTGCCATATGCCCCCCTTCCTATTTTATGGCAATTTACTGGTGATGAAGAGCTGGTATTGGTGCTCTGTCACCTCTGTGATCAATATGTTGTTTTCCACCTCACAGAACCTACACTTTCTCTTCCTTTTCCCCTTCTCCTGGGAGTCTGTCTGGACAACCTGGCTAGTACTGGGCTCATTGTGGTCTCTCTGGGGTCTCTCCTGTACTGGATTCTCCACTGTATCACCTCATGGCTTCTGTTCAGCGTTTTAGCAGGCTTTTTTTGGTGCTTTTAAGCCCAAAAGTGACGGTAGCATGACTAGCGTCATAATAAGTGGCGCTAGTCAGGCTAGAGCCACTTTTTCGGCACTAGCGTCATTATTTTATGCAACATGTTGCTACGGAGAGCGTCATTTTGTTTTACGCTCCCCTTTTCTTACTGCCATTGTGCGCCATTTTGTAAATACCGCGAACAAATGATGGTGAGAAATGTCTTAGCGCGAAGTTAAAAATGTTAATTTCTTGTAAATCTGGCCCCTGGGGTCCTTTACTTCCCACTTTGAAGTTATAAGTAAAGGCCAGTTAGAGCCACTCTTAACGCGCCACTTGCAATCAGGCGCAGCACCTCCGCTAAAGCGGAGGAGCATCACCCCTGCCAGAAGCAGCAGCTGGCAAGCTTCTAAAATAAAACAATAATAAACTGTGTTTATTATCATTTTATTGTAAAAGGGGCGGGGACACGGGCAGTGACGAGCACATGAGTGGGAATGCCAGCAGCATGTCAGCAGCATTCAGATTGGCCGCATGGCAGGCTGGGAGCCTGTGACTACAGCCTGCAGCTGCAATGAAGGCAAGAGTAGCGGCGATGTCGTGGCAGTGGCGACAGCGATTCAGGTACGTTTTTTTTTTCCAATCCATTTTTCTCCCCCCAGACTTGCGCAGCCCCCGATACGTGAGCCGCTCCTGCTTGCAATTGTTTCAATTTCTATGTTTAATTACTAACCACCTATTATTCCGTTTTTCAGACTCATCTATAATAACACAACTCTCTTGCCTCTTTTTTCACTGTTTTCTTAATCCACCTGTGTAATCGCAGAATTTCTCAAACAAAAGCTGGCTAGCATCCTTGATTTCACATTTCATCCATTCCTCATAATCTCTTCTTCGCTCACTTTCAGTTGTCATTTTCCTGACAGTGATTTATAGAAAATGTACAGTGTATAACAGGCTTGCCAAATGTCACCGTGCAGTAGATTATTTTAAGGCTATTCAATGAATATCTGTGTTCCTATCGACCTTTTTTTCGAACCGGCTACAATGCCTGACACCAATCTGGTTCAATAAATGGATAAAAGAAAGCAGCTTAATAAACTAGCCTAAAGGGCATGTGAGGCAAAGCTTCCTCTCAGGCCCATTGATCGTGTACTTTTTGAAGCTTAAAAGATGACTCTGTACATAATAGGACGCTCTCATTCACCTTATTATTCTATTCCACATAAAAGATTTGATTTTTTTTTTTAACATTAATGCTCCATTAAAGCATCAAAATAAAAGTGTAGGATGAAGGTGTGCCATAGACCAGTAAAAGAGAAAGAGATGGCGACGGTGGAAGAAAAAGAGAGAACGAGAAAAAGTGAAAGCGTCTAGCTGAAAAGACCCATGCAGAGAGTGACGCAGGACAAACCTTTGTGTCTTTCCTACGAAATATAAAAAATACATATATGTTTTATATATTTTAAATTGTACGACAGTGAAATTTAACTTGGTCCAATAAATGTTGTTTAGAACAAGTATAGTAATAAACTCAGATTCAGACATTTAGGCCCATATTTATACTTTTTGACGCTAAACTGCGCTAACGCAGTTTAGCGTCAAAAAGTTTTGCGCCGTCTAACGCCATTCTGAAGCGCCATGCGGGCGCCGTATTTATGGAATGGCGTTAGACGGCGCAATCAGACCGGCGCTGCCTGGTTTGCGTGGGAAAAAACCACGTAGACCAGACAGCGCCGGCGTAGGGGGAAAATGGCGTATGGGCGTCTTAAAATGGGGCAAGTCAGGTTACGTCGAAAAAATCGTCTTAACCCGACTTGCGCCATTTATTTTCGACGCCCATCCCCCATCAACATGACTCCTATCATTGTAAAGATAGGAGTCATGCCCCCTTGCCCAATGGCCATGCCCAGGGGACTTCTGTCCCCTGGGCATGGTCATTGGGCATAGTGGCATGTAGGGGGGCACAAATCAGGCCCCCCTATGCCAAAAAAAATTATTAAAAAAAAAAAAAAAAATACTTACCTGAACTTACCTGGGGTGGGTCCCTCCAGCCTTGGGTGTCCTCCTGGGGTGGGCAAGGGTGGCAGGGGGGGTCCCTGGGGGCAGGGGAGGGCACTCTGGGCTCATTTTGAGCCCACTTGTCCCTTAACGCCATGCCTGACCCAGGCGTTAAAAAGCGGCGCAAATGCGCCGTTTTTAGCCACGCCCACTCCCGGGCGTCTCTTTTGCCCGGGAGTATAAATACCACGTAAAGGCCTGGGAGTCATTTTTTAGACGGGAACGCCTCCTTTGCATATCATTAACGCAAGGAAGGGGTTCACGCTAAAAAATGACGCACATTCCGGGAACTTTGGGGCTATTCGCCTCTAACGCCATAGTATAAATATGGCGTTAGTTTGCGTTAGTTTTGCGTCGAAATTGCGTCAAAAAAAACGACGCAATTTCGGCGCAAACGGAGTATAAATATGCCCCTTAATACCACAGTGCAAAGGTTAAATCTTATGTTTTAGGTGCTGCTTGTGAATTATCACATTTTTACTCTTCACTCTTCACTCTTTTTATTATAGTCCTATGAATGCCTATATCCCAGCTACTCCGTTTCCAAGCCCTTATGGGACGATCATAAGGGCAATATATCTGAGCAGAATCCAACATTTTCGAAATGAACCTAGACGGGTAATCGTAAACCCAAACTCAGAATAGCTGAATCCAGATCAATTTTACAAATTAGAGTAGGGATACCTTGGGGGCATAATTTGGACCAAGAACTACATATATACTTGTAGTCCAACCTCAGAAATGTTTCATTAAAGGTGTCTCCAACGATCATGAATGGGTCGCATATGAATAAAATGGACTAGAATTGAAATTGTTCTGATAAAGAATACATTTGAATTGAAGACTGATTTAAGGAAAAACGATGTATCATGACTGAGCTGTTTATAATGAAGTTGACTGAAACTGATAAAGAGATAATGATCAACACATGTAAACTGCACAGAAAAATATTAGAGGGATTGACTGAGTCTTCATTAGGACTTTGCTAAAATTATGGTCATGTACATTACATGTTTTTGCTACTGCATTTCTTTATTTTTGGATCATATACTTTCCATTGATTTGATGGGCAATTAAATGAGAAGGTGAGGTGTGTTGTAGAGTATGACGCTGAAATTATTCTATCACTTGATTGTTCAACATAATGTGTCACCAAGGTTATTGAAAATGACAATCAAGGGGTAATTAATAGACCCTAGACATTCATATCCAATCTGCGAAATTCTGTACCATCCTACCCAAATAGATGGGATTGTATTTTTTTTAATGGTAAAGCACAGTCTCTCCAAGGCATACTAAATATCAGGATAAAGCCTTTTGTACCACACACATCACTTGTTTGCCAAACACATTTAGGGCTCGATTAAGAGTCTGGTTGGTCGAACCACCAGACCACTGATACCTCGGTGGGGAGGCCGCCGCCAAGCCAGTGGCCTCCCCACATCTGTATTATGATGTTTCTGCTGGGCTGGCCGGCAGAAACTGTGGTACGGCATTGGCTTTGGCTCTTAGAGATAGATGAGGCCAATGCCTCTGCACACAGCACACTTGGAATACATACTGTCTGCCATGGCAGATAGTGTGCATTCCGAGTGTGCTGACAGGGGGACCCCTGCTCCGCCAAAGACATGGTCGTGGGCAGTGCAGGCGCCCCCCCTGTGGCCCCAACTCTGCCTTTCTGCCAGCCTTTTCATGGCAGTGACACTGCGATGATAAAGGCCGGCGGAAAGGAAACTCGTCATCAGCACTGGGGTACCGACAGTGGCACCGCCGTGCTTGACTATGGCTTTCTGCACCACCAGCCCCACGGGACCCAAATTCCTGGTGAGGTTCGCAGTGTTGTGGCAGTCCTACCACCAGCATACTAATCTGGCAATCGGAGTACCAAGGATGCGGCGGTCGGAGTGCCACAGCGGGTACAGCAGTCCTACGGACCGCTGTAGTCATAATCAGTCTCTCAGTCAGCATGAAATGTTGAGGACTATGATATCCATGTTATTTAATTACTGAATTGTTTAACTTACTGAGCCACCATGGTCATTCAAATTGATATCTAGGCAAGCCTTCTAAGGATGACTTATGAATAACGCTTTACTTTACAATGGTATAAATTGGAAATGTTGGACACACATGCATTAGAAACATTAATTTGTGCAATGGAAAAGGAAAGTATTTGTTTCAAAGGGCATTGTTACAATGATTAAGCATAGCATTTATTATAGAGCTGTTTTGCAAAATGACACCCCTTCTTTACTCTCAACAGAAAACAAAAAACAAAAGTGGTGGTTAATGTGAGCCAGGCAATCGAGCCTGGATACATTCTGTTTATAATCAAAATATAGTTGGGGATGTGCACATGCAACATATAAGAATGTTCTTTGACTCTGACTCTATAGTGTAGTAGGAGGCCATTAATAATATATATATATAGAGAGAGATAGATAGATAGATAGATAGATAGATAGATAGATAGATAGATAGATAGATAGATAGATAGATAGATAGATAGATAGATAGATATGTGTGAATATATATATGTGTGTGTGTTTGTGAGTCTGTGTTTGTGTTTGTGTGTGCGTTTGGGTGTGTTTGTTCTACCACTGCACAGCTGGGTTTAAACATTTGTTTCAAAAGGGACTGCCAGCAACACTGCCAGATCAGTGCACTTTAAACAGTTGTCAGATGCACTGTTTACAACCTCACATGTTACATCACTGATGACATCTGAAATCTAGGGCAGAGTAAGTTATGCTTATGTCAGTTACATATACGTGGTGAATTTCAGTTTTTTTTTTGTTTTTAACCAGAAGTGCTTTTTCAATGAATTTCTATTTTTGTTTAACACAAGTTAAAATCTAACTCCCTTCCAGTTTCATTTTTTTGCGAATATTGTTAGCAATTGTGCCTTTAGCAGTGTGGCCTGCACAAGTAATGGGTCCATATTTGTACTCCACAGGAAACAAACACCCTATTGTACCACATGACTCTCACAGGGTCATGAAGTAGTCCAAGGCAACAATTTACAAGTATACCCAAGCCGTTGTAAATACTTCTGGATGATGTTGTGTAATCATTCTCGTCAGTCCTGAGCTTTGGACCAACAAATCACTTGTCAAAAAATTCACTTGTATTCAAATACAATATTTCAGTAAACTTTGGGTGCGTGCACTTAATATTGCCAATAAAACATATGCACTTTGTTCACAAGTTAAATAAAACATTTGCAAGAGTAATGTGTAGGCATATTCAAGTGATTTGTGTATTAAAGGAAAATAATGGAATTGAAATATAACACAATTGTTACATATTCTTGAATCACATGCAACCTACATTACTGCACTTTTAACATAATCCCTAAAGGACATTGCTTCTGTATATACATAAATGTGCAATACCACCTTTGACTCCAGGGTGTGTCTCAAGACATGAAAATTCACATTGAACCTTTTTAGGCCACACACACTGTAGCCACACTCTTTCCCTCTAGGGGGAGCATCACTCACAGCTGAAGAGCGAAAAGCTCCAGCCTATGGAGTACTTGCCAAACTGTTCAAAACCCTCAAGGAGTTTTCCTTTGGGGGTCCCACTCAGGTATGTTTTACAGGGGAGGAGGCACTGCTCCTGCAGCTCCCCCGTACTTGAACAATCATCTGAGGGTGACCCCATTCTCCTGGGGAAACCCCAAGGCCAGAACAAGTGATTTTCCGGAAAATGAAGCCAAGCCCCACAGGGTATTATGGAGCACACCCCGTGCTTCTAGATGAATATTGGAGAAGCGACTCTCCCTCTTTGTAGGAAAGAACTGCTCAGCTTTTTCCTTTTGTGCTTCTTTTTATTTATTTTTGTTAAGCAGTCTTGCGCCGCTGTGTACTGAATGCGGCCGTGTGCCACAATTTCCTCCTGAGGGTGCCCTGTCCTGCCCTGACACTAGGCTTGCTTCTATCTCACTGAAAGACAGCTCAGGGAGCCTATCCCCGGCTGTCTTCACTGTCTCCCTGAGTGGCCAGCACTCTCTCTTGCTGCAGTGAGAGCTGGCAATGGCAATGGCATTCTGGCCAGCCTTCTTCTGTGGGTCAGTGCATAGCTGAATGCTGTCCTTCCCATACCCTCTAGACACGGGGAGTGGGGAAAGCAGACCGCATGTGGTAGTGCAGTGGCACTTCTCCTCTTCTGGGACAGCCTCCGGGCCCAGGGATGGGGTCCTGGGCCCCCTTTTGGCTCAGCAGGGGGCACTTTCCTTCACGGGGCCTAGGGATGAGATTCTGGACCACTTCTCATTTGCGGGGGTGATGGTTCTGCCCCACCCAGTAACATCTCTGGGCCAAGGAATGGGGTCCTGGGCCTCCTCACCTTGTTGGAGGAAAACGCAACAGCTCTGCCCCTTTACTTGATGATTCTTGGGGGCAGCTCCCAGGCCCTGGTCCACACCGAGGGCAAGACTGAAAACAGCAGCAGAGCCCTACGTGCTTCCTCGCTGCTGGAAACAAAGGTGAGAGGTCCCCTCACTTTAAATGGCCATATCTCAGGCTCCACTGGGCAGTTTTGGATGATCTGTGTCTCGTTTTACTCTTGGTGGTGAGCCCTTGACACCTGGAGCACTTTCTGCAGTTCTCTTGGCAACAAAATTACAGACTTTGTAGAGAGAAAGTTGTACTGGCTCCCTGCACTAACCTTTCACTTTGTTGTCCACCAGGGCCTCTCCTTCTTCTTGCGCAGAGCTCAGGCTTTCCCCTAACTGGTCCTCAGGGGATGCAATGGAACCAACTTCCCTCATCGTGGAGCTTGCACAACTGGTCCTGGGGTCAATCTGAGGAAGAGCCCTTGATCCAGCCAGTAGTCTGGGGGGGTCTTTCTTCTAATTGTTAATGGCCCCAGCCCCCAGTGTCAGTCTTCTGCAGAAAAGCATCAACAAGAGGGAGCTCTCTTTCCTGCACAGGAAGTTTTACATGGGGGTGGGAGTGTCCAGCATGGCTGCACCTTTGACCTATCACTGTGTGCCACGTAACCTCTCCTCCCGCTCCAAATCTCCCTGCATAGTCTTCTGTGATAGCTCAAAATGGTGTCACTCAGGAGTCACTTGCCACATGTGCCCTGAGGGACTCAGCTCTACCCCTCACTGACATCTTTGCCAGGGCCTTTCCCAGCAAATATTCAAAGGAGCTCCCATCTGGTTTGGCTCTAGAAGTCTGGACTCCCTCCTTTGTTGAGTGGCCTGGGACTGGCCCTTTTCCTTCCACAGGTTGACAGCTGGCTTGTTGATGCAGAGCAATTCACTCAAGCTCCTCCTCCTTCAGAGCTGACTCGAGCACTGTTAATTTCTTCTTTTTATGAGTGAGGCCTTTGTTACTGTAGCTGTAGAGAAAAGTAATTAACCCAGCCCAGCAGGGACAAAAAGGGCCTGAAATGAGTCAGAGAAATATGACATTCCTGAATGACCCATAAGCTGAACAGATATGCTTTTAGACTTCACATACCTGTTCTTTTCACAAAGAAAACAGTGTACATCGGTACAACTTTGGGGTCTGTGAAAAAATAGGTCAAAAAGTGAGATCATAGGTGAGAATATCATATAAATGTATCACTAAAAAAATAACGTTTACAGGGACATTATAGTAAGGTTCTGAATTTGCACACACAAAACCGTAGAAATTCAGCTGTTACAGTTAGTCATTAGTTTTTTTCAGTGAATTGCAAAGGTGTTTTAAATGCTAATTCCTAACTACAACGTCCCTGTAACCTTTGTTTTTTTCAGTGAATTACTATGGTTTTGGTAACGCAGCATGGGTTGGCACCAGGGCCTGGCTAGCGGCCTGGCCCTGCACCCAAATCCCTGTAGCCATCCAACCCTTCACTACGCACGGCCTTTGGCCCACTGCAGCAGTAGTTGGTTGTAGGCCAGACCCTGCTGTCAACCCCCGCATGCTTCTAACCCTGCACGACTTTCACCATGCACAGTGGGGGTTGAAAGAAGGCCCCCCACAGGCATTCAACCCCATGCTATGCCGATAAAGACTTGCAAATCTTTAATAACAGTCTGAGCGTCAGCCGAGTGTTGTGGCCACACCCAGAGAAATCTGGAGCAAGAGTCAACAGTGACCAAGATATATTTGTATGCACTGTCCAGTGTTAGGGGACCGCAATGGTCCAAGTACACACATTGTAATAGTTTGTTGGAAATTAGGAGGGGTGTCTGCGGTGGGCGTTTGACGCTGGAGCCCTTAATTTGTTGGCAGATGTCACAACAAAGGACATATTGCTTGGTCTGTCTGTATAGACCTGGCCACCAATAACATGCTTGCAATAATGATATTGTAGCCTCCATACCAGCATGGGCAGAAGCAACCCCCTCATGCGCTGCTTTAATCAATTCTGGTCTTAGGACTTTATTGGGAATTACTCAAACTCCCACGCCTGGTATTTTTACTTCTGCATCAAGGAAGCCTCCCATTCATTAGAAATATTTAGCAGGAAATACTTTTGGAACAGGCATGCCTTCAGCTGTGGATTTCACGACAGCCTGTATGTGATCATCCTGTTTCATTCCAGAACGAGTTACTGCAGCAACAGAGCCATGACTACTGCTGATTTGGCTGCTTCATCAGCCAGTGTTTTTCCAGCAACATATATTCCAACGTGCTGGTGTCCAAGTGTATGTACAACATGGACGTTTGGTAGCATTTCCTTCAGATCCGCTTCTTTCCACACAGAAGCCTGTGTTTGATGGTGTTGCATTTGGAGTCTCTGAACCCATTCTGGCGCCAGTAATGCAGGTATTCATTGAAGGACTGGACACAATAGTATGAATCACAAACAATGAGTGTTAGCTGTGCAGGGTCCGTATATTCCAGTGCCATCACCAGAGCCTTTAGCTCCACCAGTTGTGCAGTCCCCTAGGTTTTGCGTGAAAGTATGTTGTGGATAAAATGTATTACCCTCCATATAGCCGCTCACGACTGCACAAGCAGTGGAGTATTGATGCTTTGTGCCTATTGCAGGTTGTGCTGAGCCATCGATGTAAATGACTCTTTGATATAGATCAATAGGCAATATATTTGCCGGAACTGGGTATTCTATTTCATAGTTCAAAAATTCTTGAGTTTGTAACTTTGGGTCAAAGATGTAGTCAACATCAGTGCCTGTCAAAAACGTTGCCCATTTAATCCAACGTGGACGTAATGCTTTAGCGTTTGGAACGCTGGCTTTGGTAACAGCCTCAAGGGCTGGAATTGGAGATACGACAATAATGAATTTTCCCAGGGCCAGTGGTCTTTCTTTAATGACAGCCATCTGAACAGCAGTGAGAATTTTCTCAGTGGGAGCAAAACGTTGTTCTGTTGCTGAATACAAAAGTGATTTGTATGCTATTGGGACTGTCTCACCCTCATTGAAAGTTACATAGGTGAAACCAATGGCACCAGCAATTACTCTGATGACCAGATGTTTTTTATTGTCCCTTGTGTGTAAGTGTTGCACTGCAAGCATGTCTGTTTGCCAAGCTCTGAGAATGCATGTGTGTTCGACTGTCCAGAATTTACTGGCGAAGTCGGGACATAGTAGGTCATATAAGGGTTTTATTTGTGATGCGTAATCTGGAATGTAAGTTCTGCCAACATTTAGGAAACATAATAGGGATTGTAGTTTTTTAATGGTATTTGGAAGTTGTAACTGTGCACATTTTTCCAAGAATTGTGGCGCCAGGCTCTTTCCTTCACTTGATAGCTCATATCCCAAAAACAGGAAGCTAAGGAAGGTTATTTTTGTTTTCTTGGAGTTTAATTTATAGCCTAATTCGGAAAATCCTACAACAATCCAGGCTACCCATCTTAGATGTTGAAGTAATTCATCATCCATGAGATAGATATCATCTACATAGGACAATGCTTCAGGGTCAATGCCGTGCAATATTGAAGTCACACGAGTCACGAACAGTCCTTGACTGTTCTTGTACTCCTGGGGTAAACCATTGATTTTTTCTGGGAGCCTAGTGCGCTCAAACTTGTTAAGTTTCTACTCTCAGGTGCTATATTTTGGCAGAAGAAACCATTAGAAATGTCCAATGTTGTTTTGTATTTTTTGCACACTATGATGTTCATAAGTGCTGTGCTGGGAGAGTTTTGTATAGCATATGTGCGTGTATGACTGTTTAAATGTCTGTAGTCTAAGACTATTCTGTATGAATGGTCCAGTTTAGCTACTGGGAATAAAGAATTATTCATTGGTGAGACACAGGGTTCGATTACACCCTAGTACTCTAGTTATGTGAGGATTTCGCTCACAGGTGCTTTAGCATCATGTTTTATTGGATATTGGGATTGAGGATGAGGTTGACTTTTTATTGGAATTACATGATAGGGGGAATCTTTACCCCACCCTACGTGATTGCGATATAACGCGAGTGCCTGCGCCAACGCCCAATCAATGGTGAAGAATTCTGAGCGCTCATCGGGAACAAGGGCGAGAAAGAAGGTTTGATAAAATCTCCCCCATATGGGCATGTACGGACAAATTCAGGTGGCCAATCCCTTTCGGCCAGTAGAATATCATAAATGTTTACAATGTGATCCCAAAAGATTGCGTCTATTGTGCATTCAATATCTCCTTCTAACTGTAATGTTACTTTGTACACCCTATCAGGCATGGAGACACGCATGTCCGCAGTTTCAACTCGTAAGAAGTCATCAGTTGATTTCACCTCCAGATGCTCTTGAAGATTCCAGTGAACTATTGTGACCTCTGTCTAGCAGAGCTAATGCCCACTTCTTTTTCTTCAATAGAGCCCTCTTCTTCAGTGGCATGACGAATTGATACTGCTGCCACTTTTTTCTTTTTAAATTGGGTTATTTTGTTGGGGAAGTTTCTCTTCTTTTTCAACAGAAACTTCTGGAGAGCGTTGTGATTCCTGTCTCGGTTTCACGTACTCAGTTCTTCGCTCTGACCGCCCACCTCTCTCACTGCGTTTTTCTGGTGAGTCCTGAAAGGAACGAGATTGGAGTGTATCAGTATATTGATATCTGTCAGGCGTTTTTATATTATCTCTATTTCTGAGATTATATCTATTCGGTGGGGTCTCCGTATGTGGAGATTTTCCCCTTTCTTTTTTAGGTGTTTGTTGTTTTTTATCCCAGCATTTCTTAGAACCCTCATGAGCTTGCTTGGTAGAATCTTCATTAGACTTACCCTGAAATTATGGCTTTGTAAGTCTGGCCCCCAGTCTATCTCGACCAATACTAGAGTAGGTCTCCGCGATAATCTTTGGCAGCTCACGTTCTTGATCCTGTGGGGAAACGTCCCAGAGCCGCATGCGCACTGCTAGTGCAACTGTTTCCCCTTTGAGATTACTTAATAGTACTGAAGATACAGTGACAAAATTGCCCATAAGTTGCATCCCCAAGTCCAGGGCCAGGGCAGCCCCGTATTAATCTTGAATTTGTTTAAACACTTCCAGTAAAATGGCAGTTGTCTGTGTACCACGTGCGGTAGTATAGAGCATGGCAAATACCGTGCCCTAACTATTGCATTTATCTACTGTGGGAACCATCCCAAATGACAAGCACATAGTTAATTTTCTAAGCTTATCCTGAGGTCCCATAAGGGAGAATACTGCTTCCAGTGCATTTATTTTTTTAGCTAACCAAAACGGAATATCTTCTCGTTTTGTGGGTACTTTACCCATGATCGAATGTACAGTTGCAGGATTATTGCCTGGCGTTACGGCATGTGGTTGCTCCGGGGCAGCACATGCTGGGTTTGCGTTTAATGTTTGCCTTACAAACTGTAATAATCGTCTGTGTATTGCCGTAAGCTTAGCATATAAGCAACGAAATTCAGCTACCATCAACTTCGCTGCTGCATGGTGAGTTGTATATGTGGCCAATAAAGGCCAGGTAGGACCATCATTACTTAGAGGACCTAACCTAACATGTATAATTGTATGGGGTAGGGCGCCATCAAGCCAATTATTATGTTATTGATAAGCTAGAGGTATTTCTAGATATGCGTATGCACTGTATTGTGTAGGTGTGTTAGCAGGTTTAAGTAATGAAACATATTTGTGTTCCCATCAACTGCTTGAAATGTGACCCAAGAATAGAAAATGTCTCTTCTATAGGCTGGATGATGCTCAACAACAAATGTAACAGGACCCCTTGGGCCATAAGACCATGTGCCAGTAATTGTGCAGTGAGGGGTGGTTGCATAGTGACTGCAATTGCTACTTTTTCAGGTTTGCCATGATGAATGGTAAAATTATGTTCAGAGATAAGCACACCAAATGAGAATTATCCTTTTAGGGTTCAAGCTTGAACAACCTACAGTGTTAGTTAGGTACTCCCCACTTGGCTGAGGAGGGAAATCCTCAATACCACAGACGTCTCGATATACAGTACTGAAGTGTCTTTGCATGTAGTGAGACAGAGATACTCTGGAAGACCCAAAATTTGACCAAACGTTGGCGGTGCCATGTCGCATAGACTCTCATTATCCTAATGAGACTACTGGATTTGTGTGGCAGAATCACCTGTGCTGTGGGAGACTGAGTCTAAACCCACTGCTGGAGGCTCCTGTCAGCCTAGTCTGGGTTTTGCTCCGGCTGACTAGCAGTGCCTCATTTCCACCCAAGAGCAGGGATGATTGGACAACTGAGCGCATGACACAATTAACTCCTCAGGGAAATCGTGGTCACTCAGATCTCATCCGTTTCTCTCTGTTACATTGGTTTGCAAGGACAATCAGAGGCAGAGTATAGTTCAACTGCATCTTAGATGATAAAGCATCTAATGCAATAACAAGGACGATTAAGCATGACAGGATTAAAATTGTGACAAGGAGAGTGAAACATAAAAATAACGTTATCATATTGCCACTACGATTACAAAGAATAGCTCCTACCTGGGCTATGTTACAGCACAGCATGTTAAGCTCTAATTCTGCCCTTCAGGTTCCCCTGGGACCTGAGCAAGAGGCCTGTGATCTACATAAGCAGCTGCAGCGAAGCACTCACCAATCAGCATACAGTCGTGGTCATCTGGATGGAATCTCCCTCTAATGTACATGGGTCAAAGTAGTGTTTTTATGATAAAACAGCTGATGTTCCAAGAAAGGATCCCCACGTAAGAGTGTGTATGTTTCTGTGAACATTAGAGACAAAGCGTACCACTTTTGCTGGCAACCTATCTTACTGCAGCCTTGAGAAAAGCACAGAGTGAAAGAAATATCTTGTTTAAGAATGCAGTGCTGACCCAGGCAAAGAACAACTAGATAGAGAAAATAAAACAAGACCGCTATTGTTAAAATATTAAAATGAAGCTGAGTAAAAAATACCTAGGTTAAAGTGCGCAGTGGCAGCCCTAATATGCTAAAATAACGTGTATGAAGCTATAACTAAAACAGCTACACAACAGGTAAAGAGATTAAGGCGGTCATTCTGACCCTGGCGGTAAATACCGCCAGGGCGGAGGTTGGCGGTAGCACCGCCAACAGGCTGGCGGTGCTCCGCCGGGCATTCTGACCACGGCGGTACAGCCGCGGCCAGAAGCGGAAAGCCGGCGGTGTACCGCCGACTTTCCGCTGCCCATGGGAATCCGCCATGGCGGTTCGCCCGCCAGGAACAGGATGGCGGTATGGGGTGTCGTGGGGCCCCTGGGGGCCCCTGCAGTGCCCATGCCAATGGCATGGCCACTGCAGGGGCCCCCGTAAGAGGGCCCCACCAAGAATTTCAGTGTCTGCTTTGCAGACATTGAAATTCGCGACGAGTGCAACTGCACCCGTCGCACCTTCCCACTCCGCCGGCTCCATTCTGAGCCGGCTTCCTCGTGGGAAGGGTGTTTCCCGCTGGGCTGGCGGGCGGAATTTTGGCGGTCGCCCCGCCAGCCCAGTGGGAAACCCAGAATGACCGCCGCCGTCTTTTGACCGCGGTACGGTCTTCTGGCGGTTCCTGCTTGGCGGGCGGCTACCGCCGCCCGCCAAGCTTAGAATCAGGGCCTCAATCTCTGCTTTCAGCAAGCTGGAGCATTATTAAATCTCCCGCTTGCTGAAAGTGAACTGTTTGCTTTTGCTTGGTAGGAACTGCCAAATCAAACAGCTATCTTCCTCGAGAGGTAGAATGAGCCAGCCCTGGAGCGTGGTGGTCCCCAGGGCCATGTATGACTCTAGGGGAGGAGCTGCTTGGCTCCCCTGCTACTTCTGTTTTGGCCCAGGGAAGTGGTAGTCCCTGGGGCTGGAGGTCCGTGCTGACCCCCTCCTCAATACATTTTGTAGCCCAAGGGAGGTGGCAGTCCATGAGGCTTGGGGGTCCAAGCAGGCCCCCCCAAATTACCTTAATACATTTGGCCAGGAGAAGTGGTGGTCCCCAGGGGGGTCCACATGCTCCCCCAATGCATTCATTAATTGTAGCACCGGTGTGGTGGTGGTTCCAGGGCCTAGGGGGTCTGGGAGACCCCCCATTTATTTTTTATTGCATGCCCCAGGGAGGTGGTGGCCCCTGAGGCATGAGGAGTCTGCATGCCCCCACACTTTAAATATTTGTAGCCCTGGGAGGTGGTGGTCCACATGGCCTGGGAGCTCTATGGGGCCACCCATTCATTTTGTATTACTTCCCATGTGAGGTGGTGCTTTCCAGGGCATGGAGGGTCCACACAGCCCCCCACATATTATAATACTGTAGCCCTGGGGAGGTGGTGGTCCCCAGGGCTTTGATAAGTTCTGGAAGTGGGACCCCTGCGTCCCCCTCCTATATTTTGGGAATGCCCCTGGGACCTGGCCTACTTGGGGGCAAAATTAAAAGCTTTTTGTTTTTTAAATCCATGATGAAATGTGTGCACGGCAGTGGTTGGATTAATGTATAGCAATGAAAATTACTAAGTGTTAAAAAAAACATAGAAATTCACCAAAGAAAACCAAAGGTTACAGGGATGTTATTGTTAGGAAATAGAATAAAAGACATAGAAATTCACTTAAAAAGCCAAAGGTTCCAGGGACGTTATAGTTAGGCTCACATTTTAAACATACAAAGCCATAGAAATGCATTTGTCACAGTTCGAGTCATCTCATGTAACTATAACTTGTGCCCTAGTCATCTCATGTAACTATAACTCGTGCCCAAGGTTAAGTATAACTCATGCCCCTGCCATGCCCATTTTTTTTGTCAAACATTTTACTACAAATATTTAGTTGATATTATCAATAATGTTATCAAAGATGTCATGTGTGCCGTAATTTGAGGGGTAATTAGCAGTGCATTTTGAGGGTGCGAATTATAGTTACCTTAGGGCACGAGTTAAAGTTATTGTTCTTTAAAATTTCTGCGGATCCATAGATCCGCATCAAAATTAAAAAAAAATGCTTTTTAAGTCCTCAAGGTCCCTCTGGGTCCCCAGCACCAGAGCTAATGGGGTCAGGGTGACTCTACCCTGGCCCCTTTTCTTATTTTTTTCACCTTTTTTCTGGGACTCGGCTGAAATTGAGTCTCAACATGGCTGCCAACAAATCCTTGGTGAAGTATTGACAGCCAATCAGATCTCAGCATGAGATCGGGAGGGTTGACGGAGCCTTTGCATCCCTATATATACAAATTTATATTTTCTGTAATTTCCTCAAAAACTACTGAATGGATTTACACCAAATGACAGAAAGGGTGCTTTCTGGACCTAGAGCAACCTTTCTGCCAAATTTGGAGTAAGTCTGTCCAGTGGTTTGGGCTGTGTATCTGTTCAAAGTCCCATTGGGAATTAACATTGGAAGCACACCTTTTTTGATCCCTGTTTTTCTTGGCCCCTTCTAGACGGATCACCACAAAACGTTCAAGACAGCAGCTGATGTGGCTGTCGATTTTTTTGGAGAAACTTCCATGAACATTCGTCAAACAGCATCACATATAGGCAAGTGAAAAAAACTTTTTTTCCCACAGAAACTAGGTCCTAACTATAACAACCTAGTGGCAACCGCCACTATGTTATATATATATATATATATATATATATATATATATATATATATATATATATATATATATATATATATATGTATATATATGTATATCTCTCTCTCTCTCTCTCTCTATATATATATATATATATATATATATATATATATATATATATATATGCAGATATAGATATATATACAGATATTTATATATAGATAGGTATACAGATATATTTATATATTGATAGGTATATAGATATATGTATATAGATAGATATTCACCAAGGACAACGTGGGAAGGAAGCAAGCAGCACAGCTCCTTATTGCCAACAAATCCTTTATTTAATCATTAATCTTCCAAAGTGCAAGAGTGCAGTAAGGACCAATGTGTTTCGGGTGTAGCCTTCAACAGGGTCACACATATATAAATACAATATTTTAGTTAATTGTTGAAATGAGATAAGAATTAGCAACTGGGCCTGTCTGAATGTGTCTTATCAGTGGCTAGTTCATACTTGTCAGTCCCTTGACTCACAATTGCTGGTGTCGCCAAGACTTTAAGAGCGTGATTTTGTTAAGGTGAGCAGAGAGCAAACACTTTTTGGATAGTGTTCAAAGAAAAAATGTGGATGACCACAGTAAAGTTTATAAAGGCATTTTGCTTGTTAGATGAGTAAATACCAACAAAAAGAGTGCAACATCTACCAATTGTGGGTGAGATGGCAGACGTGCTTTGTGTCCAGCATTTTGTAAAAGCTTAGGTCCATATCTATGGATTAGTGATAGATACGTGGGCACAGGTGTAGCGTTTTTTATTACTTTCAGACCTCAGCACCTATAGCACACTATCACAGTCATTGGATGATATTTCAGTGATATTATCAGAGATATTACCAGCCATCTCATCAACTACACCATTTGAAATAATGGTGTAAATTAACATGTAATAATGTCTAAGGTCCTCAGTAGTATTGTTAGTTTAGTAAGCTATAACTTCTGTATTTTTTTGTTTTAAAATGTTTGCTCCTGTGTCACTTCATCACCTAATTACAACAGCCCTTCAACCTTTTTGATGAGTGTCTGCTTTTTTAACATATGTTAAGATATTTTTACCACATCTAACTATAACATTACAATGACCTTTGCATTTTTTGTGAATTTCTGTTTTTTATCAGATTTTAGAGTGTATAACTGATGAAATTGTCTACCATATTTTACTATACAGTCACTTTCACCTTTCAGTGAATTTGTGACTTTTGTTATCATATTCTAACTTAAGCATACATCCAATGCCCTTGGACAACCTATATCAAACCCATGGTGCATGGGCAATCACCCCATTATGCACATTCTTTGGACATGTGGTGAGCAAATTCTGTGCTCAACTCCCAAAGAGTGGCCAAACCCAACCCCCCCCAGGCAGACCGCACCCATTGTGCATGTCACACACCCTACTCACTGCAGGTAGGAAGCCTCCATTGGTCACTGCCTTTAGCCTGAACAATGGCAACTGGCTACAGAATTTGGTCGATGACCACACATTTTGTATTTTTTTAAATGTTTTTTGGCACCACAGTACCAGTTTGGAACTGCGTACCACACAGGAGGGCATCTTTGAATACCGCAGATCTAGTTGCTGGAGCCAGGGTTCCTAAGGCCAACATTTTTTAAAAATTTATTTTGTCCTAAGAACAGATCCCTTTGGGATCCACCATATAGTCCAGTGGGTCAGAGATTGGTTTCTTTGCCTCTGTATGTGCTTTTTTTGTAGTTTTATTCAGTACTTGGCAGCTGAGCTCCTGAGTTCTGAAATGTCAACAGCAAAATTTTCTTCAGTGTTGCAACAAGCCAATAAGATCACTTCATTACTGTGGTCCTTTCCTGGATCATTGGAACCAAATGGCTAACAGGAGTAAGAGATCCTGCAGCCAATTATAAGTAGTTATTTATTTAATTTTAGGTACTGCAATAATGCTGCAGTGCCTCTTAAAAAGCTGATTTCTCTAAAATGGCTGAATGTATTTACACCAAATCACAAAAGAATGGTTTATGTAAAGTTTTACATAATTTGGTGTAATTGTGTTAGGCATTTTCTTCTCTTTCAGAAAGCAACATTTTCTAGAGGAATTATAATGGAAAATATCACTTTAGGGACACTCCTTTTTTTTGGGCCCGCTTGCTTGACGAGTGCAAAGCCTTCCATGAGCAATCCAAAGTGGATGAATTTTTGGCTTTGGATGTTTTGTGTAGATTTATCTAATGGCACCAACGTAATTACAAAAACAAAAAATGCATTTCCTGTACAAAGACTGACATAAATATAATTGTACTGGTGCTGGTGCCATTTTTATATATAATCACTGAAAAAGATTAAAGTGATATTATAGTATATTATAATATTATTACATTACATTAAAACAACCTTAGCAATTCTCTAAAAAAAACAAAGTTTAAAGGAATCTACATTTTAAACTAACAAATCCACTGAAACCCACCAGTTATGGTTATCTCAACTGGTTAGCTTGTATCCTAAAGTAATTATAATTTACACCCACCATGCACAGTGTTGTCATCAATTATATAAATTCAGATGTTGAAGTGATTTTATCACTGATGTCATAGACAGTCATCAGTGATGTAATATATAAAGTAATTGGCAGTAGAAGGTCCATGCCTCCCTACTCCTAAGAATATCATGCTTCCTTAGGGATGGTGTCCCCAAGACCTTGTATATCAAAGTGGTGGTCACCACTGAGTTCAAACACTTCGAGGGTGCACAACAATTTAAGTTTGTTAGCCAAAAAAGGTTGTCACAAGTCACAACTCATTTCAGCCAGACACACAAAATTGTTTACACACAGGTCACTATGAAATTCCTTGTGAAAATATGTCCCCAGGTAACCAACCAACCATAAAAAGAGAAACCATACCAAATAAAATCTACTGACAACTGGGTAGGAATAGTAAGGGTTACGTTTCAGGAAAAAAAATAGTTTGCTTAAAACTTTGGAACAGTTTATTGAATTTTCACAAAACATTCCAAAAAAGTCTCATTCACATCAGCTCCTTCCTTGAAAGTTTCAGGTGATCCATCAAGCGGTGCAAGGGGGCTGAAACTCTGCCATAACTCCGTTTTCCCGGCCAACAATATTTGCTGCACCTGGGTTCTGAACAGGTGTGGCTCTACCCTGTGGATTTCATCTGCCATGACCCTCAACTCATTGTCAGTGAAACGTGGGTGCTTTTGACATACCATGTTGTGTGTGGGGGGTGTAGTGCATGTAGTGTGGGGTGGTTGGTGGGGTGGGGTGTTTGGATGTGGATGCAGGTGAGTTATGGTGTTGGTGTGAGTGGGATGTGTGCCTAGTGCACTGTGCGCAGTTGTGTAGTGTGTTCTGAGTGTGCAGTTTAAGGTTGCCTGTGGAGTATGGGATCTGTGTGAATGGCTCGTTGTGATGTGTCGTGTTTATTTAAATCGCAAGGGATTGTGGGTGTGGGGGGGGCTTTATAGTGCCGTGAGCAGGTGTGTGTAGTTTGTGTATGTGTGTCAGGTGTGGGGTATTCAAACTGTCTAATGTGCTGTAGCCTACTATTGGGGCTGCCTTTTTGTACCGGGGCGGTGCACACCACCAGTGCTGTTCTGCCATCCATGGACCATGGGGCAAAGAACTGACCTGCAAATGGGCAGACGAAATGGTACCGGTGTGGCGGTGCTGGTGGTCAGACAGTCGAACTTGCGCCGTCGGTCAGCCTGGCGGTGTTGGAGTTGTGGCTGTATTTGGGCAGTGTTCACTTTGTGAACCATAATACGACGGTCACTGTACCACCAGCACTGACGGTATAGTGGAGGTATTCTACACAGCGGTCTTGCCCGGAATCCGCCAATCTTGTAATGAGGGCCTGAATCTACAACACATGTTGAAGGGTACATTCCCACCCCACCCCAATCCAGGCTTTTAGTATTAACTGCCAGTGCCAGCCATGAAGGGTCACTACAATAATGTGTCAACTATGTGACAATGGGGCAGCAGCATTTAAAGGGCACTCCTGTGGCAGGCAACACAGGGCTTTACTAACATCACGCCATCTTCTCTGTGCCCGGATGTTGCTGGGCTTTGCTATGGCATAGAGTGATTTAATCTGTGGTCGAATAAGAGCTAAATGGCTCAAATAGCATGCTGTTGTGGGTGCCTAAATTGTCTCATTGTGATGATTTTTTATTCCACATCTACCCACTCATTCCACGGTGATAATGCCTTCTTTGTACTAAATTACACTTTTGGGCAGAGTATTGCAAGGTAAGTCCATGGATATCGGCTTTCATGGCATCCCATACTAAATATTTAACTGCCAAATGAATGTTGTTTGGAATAAAATCTATTTAAAAGGTTCTTAATCTTGGTAATGGGTATATTGTTTTGAAATAGTTTGCTATGACATGGCCTCAGTGACAGTTATTGGCCTCTGCTTATTGACCCTAGCTCTAAAGGAGGTGTTTGGTCACATACCAGGGTCAATAGTGGGTTCCTCTTGAATATTCTATCAAAGGCTAACCAGTTACAAAAAAAAAAAATATGCTTCTATATGAACGATCCATAAAAGCCAATGCATGTAGGCAGTATCTTTCATAAGGCACAAAATTCAATAAGAATCTCTGGCCAAAATAAAGTACCAAGTAGGGATTATATTTTACTTTGAATAGTGAAGGGCAATCTTTTTTTTAAAACTGTATGCAGAGATAAAGTGAGGTTCGTGTGTGCCTACTTTAATACGAACTACTACACATCTGCCTCCCGTTATCTGTAGACACTACAGGGCATATTTACAAAAATGTAGAACAAGGCAGCACCGCAAGTCTTTCTGCTGCGCTATCCTACGCCAGTTTGAAAGGGCAGGAATGCACCGTATTTATGATACTCCTGTCCTTTCAGCTGGTGCACAATTTGGTGCCTAGTGTCAACGCAGGCACCCTTGCACCATGATGCAAGCGTGTCTGCTTTGCCGGCAGGATTGTTTTTGTGCAGGAAGGCTTACCTTCCTGACAAAAACAATCCATGGAGACTATTTCCTCTTTAGAAAGAGGGCAATGAGGGGGAAATAAAGATACTTCTTGTTACACCTTCCCTGGGTAGGTGTAAGGTTTCTGACACATTCACAGGTTTACATTGCTTTGTAAATCTGGGAAGGCATCAAAACCCTGGGTGTTACGTGGGAAAACCCACTGCAATGCCCATGGAATGCCCCCCTAAGCAGTACAAAGTGAGGCAGCAACTTGAGCTTTGTTGCCTTACACCATATTTATGAAGCCATGAACAGTCAGGTAAAGTGGCTTTGCGTGGCATCACAGATATGGAACTCCACTCTGCGCCGCCAGATTGTAAAATAAAATGATGCACTGGCGGCACAAGAGGCTTGTAAATATGCCTCTATGAGATAACTTGAATACAAAATGGCTGCTTCCTTGCCTGATACAGGTTGCGCTGTGTTGCATTGTGCTGGATTTTGTTTGTCCTGACGACTGCTGTGTTGCTCTCTCCTGTTGTGGTATGTAGTGATTAGTGTCCTGTTTCATGGTGTGCAGAATACCGGTTACTGTATTGTGTGCTGCTTTGTGTTTTGTTCTGGTGCTCTTTGGTGTGCTGTGGCATGTTATTGTATGCCAGACTGCTTTTCAGAGTCCTACGGTGATGTAGTGTGCTGAATTGAGCTATTGCTTTCTGTAGTCCTCTACAAACCTTTCTCCTCCCTCAAGTCAAATATGATCCTAAGGTCTTGTATGCTCAGCGGTGTAAATATATCTCAACGAGTCTCGGGCAAGGCACATTGCAGGAACTAATCAAGGATTTTTTGGATGAAACAGTAGGTGTTCTGTAGTACCAAACATATAATATTGCTAATCCTAGGCAGTAATACGAACTGCTGAACATGAGGCATATTTATAACCACAGGTTAATGAGCGCAGTTAAAAACTTCAATTACATAATAAAAAAGATACTACTTACATTAAATCTAAATGTTTAAAGTAGAACCTGAAGGAGAGGAGCACTTGGGTAAGACGTGATCAATATAAAAAACAAGCAGTGAAAAAGGTGTGGCTTTAATGTGGAAACTCCGTCAATCATATTTGTCTATGCCCTTATTTGCATGCTTTAGAGAAGCGGGTCTCAGCGACACTGACTTCGGCGATCCACAGCTGTTTAGATAATTAAGAAATATTAGCAGGTTAATAAGGTATACATACATAACAAAAAAGCAAAATTGAACATTTAAACATGTTCTGTAAATGTGAAGGAAATTGAAACTGGAAGCTAAAAAATTTAGGATCCTTAGAATCTTGGATGGAAGATTGGTTGCCTCAATTGAGGCACTGGTATGTGCCGACAAAAGAGAGCGTGCATTGGGAGCTGATGTGATAGAGTAATAACATATCTTTTAGAAATAAAAATCCAATTTGAAAAGCTCCAATCTCTCCATTAAAATAACGACTTTTGCATAATGTGTTTGTGAATTAAATATGTCATAATTTTTGCAGTTGTTTTATGTTTACTGCTTCCTGTATTTTTGTGTATTGTTTCAAGATTCAAGTCATAGAAGTTGCTTAGAGGAGGGTAGGCAGCGTACAGAAGCGTTTCAGTGGGAGTCTACAGAAGTGAAAAGTTTAAGAAACGCTGCATTAGAGCATTAAAATCAGACCTATGGCTTTGCCAAGGCTTGTTCTTCCTCTGACTCTCTCTCTCCTGGAATTGACCCTTTTCCACTTCGTTGCATGGATTCCCCAAACAACACTCTTTCTTTTTGTACGCATATAACTGAGGCATGTTTTTGTTCATCATTTCTAATGACTGCTGCCCTGCCTTAACCAGGACAAACGCACAAACCCTCAAAGAGAATGTTCCGGAAATAGACAATGCTGGGCCTGACAGCTGTCTGGCTAAAACAAGGTCTCGGTCACATCGGCCGCCCTGAACCTCATATTATACTATAAATAGGATGCTGTATTTTGCCTAACAGAACCGAGGAGAGGGGAGATGCCAGCTCTTTTCAAGATGCATTTGACTTAATTGCTATTGCAATTGAAAATCCGGGCCAGCAAAACGATGACCTGTCCTCCTCAGCTCGAGGGAACATTTCATCTCTCATCAGACCCTGGCAATCTCAAGTTCATAGCCAAGAATCTCTGGCTTCTGAAATCGGACTTCCACTAGCAGAGGATTGACGACTGCAGCTGACTAAGAGAAAACTATCCGCTGGCGGGAATAGGACCTTGAAGTGGGACAAAATTGTGTAGACAGATAACCCAAAAAGGACATCCCCGCGTGGAACCAGCTTGTCAGGGCGGGTCTGCACTGCGCTGTCCTGTGAGAGGCTTAGATCTGACCTGGCATGTTGGCATCTCGCTTCAAGTTAAGATGGGCATGGAGCACGATTAATCAGCCTAGGCCTTGTTGTGGTACATGAGCAGAAAACAGGAGTGCACATCAAACTAGTTATGCCAGCGTCACTGCACACGCAGTTTAAACCACTTATCACATGAAAAATCTTATAACTATGACAGCGTATTGTACAGTGATGTCTGTATACACTGCAAACTGTATACTATTTATTTTACTATTTATCCAGTCCCACGTATCACCCAGGTAACGCGTCATGCAATGCATTGTGTGATATCCACTCATCGCACAATAAACTCTATACACAGAGCAAACACGAATTCACATATACTATGAGTTCACTATAAAATAGGATCCGCATATAACAAAGACGTCTACATAGACTGCATTGTGTAGCGGTTCTTAACTAGGCCTGGTAGTAAATTTAATTATGCCGCAATTATCAGAGTAATTTTAGTAATTTACTCTTGTGAAATGAAATTACTTAATTGCGTCCTCTTGACTAAGAGCAATTTGGGGCAAAATTCGTACATGAGGAGCACAGGAACACAAAACTTCGGGCCTTTTCTACAAGAAAGTAGGCAGTGCGGAGCTGCGCCATATTTGGCAATGCCACCTTACTTCAGAAATGAAGGGATGCGCCGTATTTAACACAATTCGGCGCATCCCTGTATTTTCTCTCTAGTGCTGGTGCGAGACTTAGTTGCCTCGCGCCAATGCAGGCACCCTTGCAATGTGGTGCAAGGGTGCCTGCGCTGCAGGGCATGATTGTTTAAGTACAGGAAGGTGTCCTTTTCTGCACATAAACAATCAATAATGGTGATTTGTTACTTTTATGTGTGCTGCAGAATGCTTGTTACGCAATGCTAACGCCACCCCTGGGGTGACGTTAGTATTTGGCACTGCCTCAGGTTTATGATTTATTGTAAATCTGGGACAGCGCCAGAATACAATGGGTGTTGCACTGGAACACCCACAGCAACACCCATTCCACATTCTTTTCATGTGATGCGTGTAAAGGGGTATTAAGCCACAAAAAGTGGCATGATGTCACCTTTTAAATGTGGCACAGAGCACTGCGCCACCGGAGCGTCGCTAAAAGTGACACTCCAGTGGTGCAAGGGGCTTGGAAATAAGCTCCTTAGAGAGCACAAAACACTTCTGGCTGCAGCTGTTCATTTCCTGCTGCCTTTAGTGCTATTTTCTTAGTCCAAAATGTATCCTCTGACACATTTCAGAGATAAGTGTGCTTTTTGCTCTAAGTAAATAGTGGTAAATGCTGTGTTACGCTTTTGAGTAATTATGACTAATTACGCACATTTTGTGATAATTCAGTCTAATTATGCTAAAGGCACTTATATAAGTTGGGAACACCCCTATTCCGAACCTCAGAGAGTCTACGACTAGTGAGAAAATTAAATATTTGCAGGTTAAGTTAAAAAAGCAAACTTTAAAAATGAAATATTTAAAACACTCTTTAAATGTAGAGGAATTTGAAATTGGTAGTTAAAAACCAAGTTGGCATCCTTAGACTTATTCATATGAGCAGGACAAGCCCAGGCACAACAACAAATATAAATGATTGGGGTCCTCTATAAAAAGCACTGAGATGCATCAGCAAAGAAAAGCACTCACTGGGAGCAATAGAAGACAAAGAGACCTGCGATGGTCTAGAAAACCACTTCCTCTTTAAGAAGCAAAACCACAGGTGAAAAAGTTAATACCTTCGCTTGCAAATTACATTTTTGTTTTTTGTACATTTTTTGTGATTAAACAAAATATTTCACCATTTTGTATTAGTTTGAATTGTACTTGTTTCCATTATCTGTGTATTGTTTTAAGGTTATAGTAGTAGACAGTGCTTAGGCCGCGGCTTCCTGTAGTTGTTCAGTGGGTTTTCCAGATGTCAGAAGTTTAAGAACCACTGACAAGTGCACGCACTGGAAAGATGCAAGCGCATGTCCCAAGATAAAACTAACAGGAGAAAATGTTTTTTTTTTCCATGTCAGTTTACAAACCAAATGTATCTCTGATAATAGTAGAGTTTTGTGTGTATAACATGAGAATTCCCTGTCACGAAGATGGGAAGGGGTTACAATTACAGGGTGACCAGAAAATCTACACTTGCTTTTATGTTTAAAGGGGTGCCTGAAAGCAAAAACATCTCATGTCAATTTACACTAGATGATCGATTGTGACTAACTAGGGAGATAAATACTGGCTAGAATTGTTAAGTGGTCATGCTGAGGCCTAAAGAAGGCTCAAGGCAACTGCATTATTGGGAATTGAAGGTACATAGTCTGAACTCAATGGTTGCCAGGTTAGGAATACACATTTTATTAGAGCTTGACATCACGTTTTGCCCTGCTATTTGAATGCTAACTAACAAAGCTTGATTCTAAGGGCCGGGTTATGAGTAACCTCATAGCGGATGCAATAAATATCACACCTGATAAAAGCTGACAGAGAGGTGTTCAAAATGTTTCGGCTGCCATAATTATCGCCTCTTCTAAATTAAGCCTGCAAAAATGAGGCACAACGTGGATTTTGGTGCTTGCTACACCAAAATCTACATGTCCTGACATTTACCAAGCTTTTTTGCCTTTTTCCTCAGGTTTGATTACTGGGTAAAATGCACAACTCACCACTCAAAATTATGAATTATGATGTTTCACTTTGAAACTCTGCTGAACCGACAGAGATAATCCCAAATATGGTTCACATTTTCAGACGCCAGGTACCTAAATCAAACACTTACCAGGGAATAGATACAGGATAGTTGGGAACAACTAACTCCTGGCCAGCAGACATTTTCCTACCTGGCATCCAGAATCAACTTGAAACTTGAAACAGTAGCTCTGTTTATTGAGGTGATCAACCTGCTCCATATATGAATATGTAATGGTTCTCTCCTTTAATGTTGGTACCACTGACCAGTAACATAATTTGGAGTACCTTTGCCAAACCCCATAGGCCTGGTATTTGAGGCAGACATATTGTAATAAGATCTTACTTTTTGTGAAAAAAGTCAGCAAAATTCCCTGAAAAAAACAAAGACTAATGTGTATGTAAGAAATTGGGTTTTTAATTGTGTAGAAAGCGCCGAAAAATTGGGCTCACAATTGTCTGCTTACTGGAACCCAAGTACCCTATTGTAGCACTAACTCTGTCATGGTAGTGAAGTATACCAGTTCAAGGTCTACTTAGGGGAAGTGGTGTGAACTGTGATTTCCATTCACTGGCATGAAATTTCGCCACCTCAATAAATTATTGTTGAATCAGTACTTTTTCTTTGAAAAAGAAAATGTGCATTTATTACACACACACTAGTAAGTACTATGCATTAACATACAAATATATACACCAGCCAGCTGGAAATATCTTTGGTGACATTCTGAAATCACATTTAACCACTAGTTGTTATGACCCCCCCCAAATCAAAATATTTAATTGTTAAACCTGGCATCCTTGGCGTGGTTTCCCCTAAACCTTTTGCCTTCTGACCTTCTGTTTGCTGACTTCATTTTTCATGGCATTACGGCTCTGGGCACTTTAGCACTGCTGACCACTGTTAAAGTGCATGTGCTCTTTCCCTAAAACATGTTACAATTGGCTCATCCACAATTGGCATATTTAATTTACTTATAAGTCCCTAGTAAAGTGCACTACATGCACCCATGGCCTGTAAAGTAAATGCTACTAATGGACCTGCAGCATTGATTTTTCCAGCCCCTTAAACATGACTCAAGCCTGCCATTCTGGTGAAGTCGGATTTTAAATTGTAATTCTGAAAATGCCACTTTTATAAAGTTGACATTTTCTTACTTTAAATCAGCTATTACCTTTGCCTGTCTCTGACTATGTGTTTGGGGTAGGTTACAGCTGGACTTTGTTAATTTCCTGTAGGCAGACAGACACACACAGTGGGGGCTAAGGTGTGGCTGATGGACCATTTACATCTTGATGGGTCATCCTGGACAGGATAGAAAGGAGGAGCTGACACTTGCATTGCAGCTGAATGGGCTGTGCCTGTCCCCACACAAAAAAAACTGCATAACCCCCTGTAGTGTGTCTGGAGCCAGGGCAGACAGGGCAGGGACTTTGTGCACTTCTCTCTTTGAAGTGTCCCCCCACTTCAAAGGCACCACTGAGTATCAGAAATGAACTTCTGACCTTATCAAATCAGTTCATTTCTAGACCTGAGGACCTTCTACCAGAAAGATGGACTGTTGTGTTGTGGAAGGGGCTATTACACTGCTGGACATTGCAGGACTCTGTTTTCCTGTTTTGCTGTGCCTGCCCTGCTCCCTTGCCTGGGAGTAAGAAGGACTGGATTTGCATCTCTACATACTCAGAACTAAAGTGACTCCATGGGTCTGATGGCTTGCCTCCTATTTTGAAGTGTAAGGGACATGAAAAAATTCACTCAACTCTGCTACAGATTCTGGACACTGCCAACTGTGAGTTCTACCCTGCCAGCTCAGAACAGGCACATCACCCTCAGTCCTGACTCATCGACTTCATATCGCTGGAAGTGTGGCTCGACTATAAAACATCACCATCAGCACAAAGGATTCAACGTTGCAGTGCTGCTTGAGAACATTGCATTGGAGACTGCATGGCTCAACAACGAAGCATCCCTGACTGCGCCAATCAGAACCAAAGCATCACCTTTGCATCTTCCCCTCTGCTCCTAGAATCATATAGTTGACGTTGACACAGGTCTCAACACAAGGTACTCTATCAACAGGGCAAGGTTGGACCCTGAAATTGGCCCATGCTCCATCGCCGTTTACCTGAGCTTTTGCATTTACCCTGTCTAGCGCAACCCGATATCCACGTTGGCACTTTAAGGCCCATATTTATGCATTTTGATGCAAGAGAGCGTTAGCGCAGTCTTGCGTCAAAAACCATTGCGCCTGCTAGTGCCATTCCATACCGCCATATTTTTGGAATGGTGCACGGTGGTGCAAAGGACAGTCTAGCACCTACAGAAAAGATGCTAGCCAGGGGAGGGGGATGGCAGGAGGGGATAAGGCATGAGTGGGCCAGGAATGACTCTAGGCTGGTTAGCGGCAATAAATATGCTGCTAACCAGCCTAGCATAATTTCCTGATGCACTACCACCCAAACGTGAGTCATGTCCTAGAAAGACAGGAGTCATGCCCGCCACCCCAATGGCCACCCCAGGGGACCAGTGTCTCATGGGCATGGCCCTCATACCCAGTGCCAGGCAGGGGCCCCCATGTAAGGGGTCCCCAATGGAACTGAAATAAAAATAAAAAATATACTTACTTCCCCTTACCCAGGTAGGGTTCCACCATCCTATGGTGTAGGTGGGGGTGTTCCTGGGGCTTGGGGTGGGCACCAGTGGGCCCGTTCCATGGTGTTTAGGCATGGAAAGGGGTCCACAGGTCCCCTAACGCCTGGTCAGACCCAGGCGTTAAATAATGGTGCTAAGCAGGCTTAGCGCCATTATTTGGGTCCACCTACTCTGTGTGCATCATTTTTGTGCTGGAGTATAAATCAGGAGTTAGGGGGTTAGCGTGATATTGTGGACGGGAACGCCTACCGTGCATCTAATTAGTGCAAGGTAGTTTGCCGCTTACACAATATGGCGCCAAGCCCTATATTTTGACGTTAGACGGGTCTAACATCAAAATATAAATATGGAGTTAAGTTTGCACTAGTTTAGCGTCAAAATAAATGACGCTAAAATGGCCCAAAGCAAGTATAAACATGCACCTAAGTTTATAAACACAGAGGGCCTGATTACAACCTCGGCGGATGGGATACTCTGTCACAAATGTGACGGATATCCCGCCCGATCATTTTACAAGTTCCACAGGACATAATAGAGTTTGTATTAAGGTGGGCGAGATATCCATCATGTTTGTGATGGAGTATCCCATCCGCCAAGGTCGTAATCAGGCCCTATATTTGCAGATAATCTTTAACAATTCATATATAAACTTCTATTGTTTGGATTTTTTTTCTTGTTTTGTGCATTAAATTAAGCTCTTTTTTTAACCTGGTGTGGATTCTTTTTGTGTGCTGTTTTCACTGTTTCACAGTTTTAAGTATTGCACAAATACTTTATTTATTGCCTCTTAAGTTAAGCATGCCTCTCTATACCAAGCTACCAGAAGTTGAGCACAGGTTGATTTATGGCATGTATTTGACTTACCCTGACTAGGACCGTGCCTCTGCCAACCTGAAATCCAATTTCTAACCCCCACCCACACCCATACCAGACAGAAAATCACAATATAGGAGAGTGTCATCTTAAATAAAACAAGCAATATTTTGTCATGTGGTCTTCACATTTATAAGGCCATTATATTGGCTTTGTCAAGTGGTCACCATAGTAAAATAAAAGGCAAGGCTGTTGATGTTATTAAAGGGTCAGCAATGGAATCAGTACCCAGGTTTAAATGCAATCCTTAATGTTAATAACAGCATTGCAATGTTTATCAAAAACCACTGTCATTAATATTGTTTAAATAAAGCATTGAAAAATAGAGTAACATATACAAGTTTTTCTTTTATGCACTCAGGACACATACATGCAGTCATAGCTCCAGCCAATATGGTCCTGCCCTCAAGATCATGAGAGAAAAGGCTCCAATGGTAAAAGTACTTTAGAAACTATTAAACACTCTTTGGTAGTCTAATTTTTAATGTGCACTGAGACTCATGATAATCTTTTTACACATTTTTAAAGGGGGCTGCTGCACAAAGTGTAGCCCCGATTTGTTTTCACAATAGCATTAGCGGTGCCATTGCTCCTCCCTGGGGCACCGTGAGAGAGACAAAGGACCAAAAACAGCCTTCACAGGGCATTATGGGGTGCTCTCAGGGGAGGAGGATACATTTTTAATTAGTGCTTCCCACTGTTGTATTTCTGCTTTTGGTGATGCTTTTTCCAGATGGAGTGTCCCAGTCCCATCTGAGGCACCAACAGATTTTTCCTTTGGGGGGAGTGAGGGGAGCACATTACTGAACTTCCCTGTCAGTTCCACCTCCAGCTGACATTGTGCCTTGCAAGCATGGGAACTGGCATTCTTCCTCTTTCTCATGAATGGTCCATGTGGGAGGGAAAAATGCAGCCAACTGCAGTACCTCCTCTGCCTTCAGGATGCTAGGGATTATGTGACCCAGCTTTGGTCTTTGTGTGCCCAGGAATGAGGTCCTGGGCCTCATCCAAACTTGCACTGGACCATGGGATGGGATCCCTGCCCCCAATAAGAGTCTGGTGAGAAGACCTCATGTACCCACCCCTCCTCCCTGGGAAAGTTAAACAATTAATTTAAAAAAAATCATTACATTGTTTCCCAGGGTCTTGGCCATGCCCAGGGGAATTACTTTGGTGTCAAAGGTCCGATCCTTTCTACATGCATATCTCAGCCCCTGTTGGGATGCTTTTGATGATCTTGGGCTTGTTTTCCTCCTAGTGGTCAGGCTTAGCCACTGGGAGCATTTTCCACAGGCATCTTGGCCTCTAAAAGAGTGCACTCTGAGGAGGGTGGGTTTAATTGGCTGCCTGCCTGTGTCAACTTTTTCCTTTGCAAGGCTCCTGGTGCTACACTTCTCCTGCTGGGGTACAAAAGTCCAGACCTTCAACCAAGTCGTCCTCATAGGGCAAAATGGTTCCAGTGCCATTAGCCATGGAGATACCCATCCAGTCCTAGGTGGATATCTGGATCCCAAAGTCCTTAGTTCATCAGGAGGGCATTGGGTGGCTTCTCCTTGCAACTGTCCATGGTGATGCTGCTGTTGTCATCTAAGTCCAGGGTCTTCCTCTCTGACCCTCCCTGGTGCAGGGGATTTTAAGTGTGTGAACTGGAATTTCTAGATGCCAGGCATTCTGATATGCCACATCCTCCCTTCACACTTTTCCCAACCTACTGTACAGCATTCTGGGACAATTCAATATGGCACAGTCAAGTTATCTTTGAGAAGAAATCCTTTGTGGCCCCCAGACCCACCCCTAGCTGACATCACTGCTAGATACTTTCCCACTAAAATGTCAAAGAAGAGTGAGTCTTGTGTTGGCACCAAATGTCTTGGCTTCATCCATTGTTCAGTGGGCCTGGGCAGGCCAATCACAGAAACAGTGTGACAGTTAATTACTAGAAGCAATTTTTCTTCCCCACTGCTCCCACGTCATGATCTGAGTCCAGTACCGATATAGACTCATTTTATGTGGGGAGGCCTTTGTTTCCTCTGCTGGAGAACACTGTAATTAACTTGGCTCAGCATGTTGACAAAAGGCCTGCAATCAGGGATGAGAGGAACTCATGGAGAGTCACTCCATGGAATTCTGTGGAGTTACATGAAAACTTTGCAAGATTCCTTAGAGTTCCTTGGATGGGTGGAAATTGGCACATTCCGCTGCTTGTACTGATTTTTACTAGTGGAAGCTCACTCTGAAACATCAGTGCGAAAGGGGCCATGCGCAACACTAGGGGGAGCTGCTGCTCAAGTTGATTTTGCTGCCAATCAAGGAACAGCTTCCTCATCATGAACTGTTGCGATCGTATACGCTGGGAAAATCGCTCCGGGTGCCCACCTAATGCTTGAAAATCACGCTGGGGACATCAATTCTCACTTGCGCTCACCAGCATACCGTTGGGATGAAAAAACTCCACCACACAGGAGCTGCAGGAACTTGGCCAGAACTCATTGTTACATGTGTAACGAGCAGTGCCAAAATTCTACCAGCTCTGTCGGCTGAGCTGGCTTTATTGCACACTTCTACCTGGAATCTGATTCTAAGCTGAGCAAGAGAAATATGACAATTCTGGATTACCTATAGGATATACACGTAGGTTAATGGGACCTGCATGTTTCATCACAGTTTGACCCCTGCAACTGCAACAATTGCAGAATTGTGAATGGTTTCATGATACAATTATAAATACATGCTGAATGGGAAGCACTCACACTATAGTGGAATTCACAGTTGTATCACAGTCCATAACGTAATATGAAGAGGAACAAATATTATTCATTATTATGATACCCAGGCAGGAACATTAATGCAAAACTGACAGTAATCAATACAGATGCACTCACTACATGATTGGACGTCATGGAAGACGTGTGCCCAGGGACACCCAAAACCAAGTCCTGGGAGTCCAGAGCAATCAAAACCCACCTTCAGTGAAAAGAGGCCCCCATACTGGCCCTCATGAAGGAGTCCATTCAAGATATCTCTGTGTTTGCACTGTTAATGTACGTGAATGGGAACAATCAGTATAGCCAACCCTTTAGTTCAGCAATAAGGGTAAGTAGGTGTAGAAAACTTTTATTCAGGGCAGATTTCACCTTTAGGTATAATAGAGTCACCCTAGGCATAATCCAGTGAACCCTACTGACCTTTTTATGAATGCTCACTAATAGGATCTACAGCAAGTCAGTACCAGTCCCCCATCTGTACCAGACTACCCATGTGACATTCCTGGACTGTACATGACTGTAGTCTGACACACACAGCCCAAATATATACACACACGTTTGCACACATGTCCACGTGTAAACAGCCCAGTGGTCGTTAACCTAGCTGTATTTCAGCAGCTTTAGATTAAAAGGCAGACACTGGTGGTAACCAAACACAGTCCAATAAGCATGTAATTACCGTGACTGAAACTCAACTACTCAGCTTTGTCCATTGTAAACGCTCAAAAACTGAGTGATTAAAAAGCAAAAAATCTCGGTGGACTAAATAGGCTGAACCCATTTCACTATGGTAGATTAAATGAAAGTTTGGTAGTGAGATTTTATTCTTTGTTAAAAAAAATCTTACAAATTCCCTGACAAACCCAAAGGTTATAGTGCAGTTCTTCTAATATAAAACTTGATCTGAAATTCACCAGTTATGCGTACATGACTTAGGTATAACTTGCACAGCTAAGATGCACTGGGTACAACATTACATATGACATTCCTGATGACATGTAAAATCTATGGTGGCACCCCTACCATGCCCCCGTATGTTTTTTTCTTTTCTGAGGGACTGATTAACTGAGTCCTACGACACTGTTGACACATCAATTCTGATGTGGTGGCAGCCAGATCTTATTTGAAAATGTGTTGGCTTCACAGATCCTCTTTGGTGTGAAATGAATAAAGCATTTTAAACATCATTAAACAAAAAAACTGAGCCTACTTATACCAAAACAACAAAAGCACACTTTCTGAACCAAGCTTTCTGCCAAATTTGGTGCAATTTCTTTCAGCAGGTTTTGCATTATCGCTGTACAATTTTCCTATGGAAAAATGAACGGTGAAAGCCTCTTTTGGGATGCCACATCATTCATTTGGAGGGCCTTACTGGAATCATCAGAGGGATTGACTCTGGTAAGTCAACAACACCCCCCAGGCACCAACCACTCCTGCCCAGCATGCGTCTCCACCACCCATCACAATGCAATACACCTCATTCCATACTCCTACACCCCTGCAGGCACCCCACACCCCTCCCTCTATGCCACACCACCCCACTGCCACCATCCCCACACAGCCACCCCAAAATGCACAGATACCAAGCACAATGCCAAACACCTCAACTCCCACAATGCATCACTCTCTACACATCAGAGTATCACAGTCCCACTTCACAGTGGAACACCTCCATTGTAAACCACACCACATGCCATACCAATTGGTGGCCTTGACTGCGTCCCAAAACATAGCAATGACAGTAATCCTATCTACTATCCTCAACCCTCAATGGCACATGGTAACAATGGCACAATCTGCATCCCGCAAACATTGTCTGCATTACTTCATCTATCATTGCCATCACTGGGAAGCAAGTGAGGCACCACCATGCATTACACCATATAGCCAACAAGTGCATCTCCAAAATGGAACTCTCTCACTTTCCATCCACAGGTCCCGCTGCCACTGTCAACCTACAGTGGATGCCAGAGTCAGATAGCCCTCCCCAGGAAGAATGCCCCAGTGGATGTTTGGACAGTGACAACATGCTTGCCCATCTGGGACACACCCAGCAGTCCACCCTGGACACATCAGACTTCCCCTACCATGTAGAAACTACACCTCAGCCAGCCACTCATCCCCAAACCAGTGCCCTAGGTCCAGATCAATCAGACGTGTGCCCCATAGTACAGGGCCCAGAGTCAAGGGCACAGACCCAAGACAATGAAGCTTGTGCTGCTACTGGGAGTGGGCACACTGTGCCAAGGACACAGGGGGCCGGGGTAGTGGGAGTGGACCTGTGGTACAAGGGATGGGGCACCCACAACAAACGACTGCTCAGGTGGCCCTCTACCAAATTCCTGGGTGCATACAACCAATCCCAAGTCACAATGGCCCAGATACTCACGATCTTGCAGGATAACCAGAGGCTGCAGGGGGAATACCACCAGGAGGCCATGCAGCAATGGCAGACCCTCAATGTCACCATGACCTCCATTGCAGGGGTGCTGAGGGAATTTACCAGCATACTGCATGAGTTCTCCACCCATGAGCTGGCCGCTACCACTGGCCACATCCCAACTGAGCCCGCCACTTCAGCAGCAGTTAGTGGAAAGGAGACCCTGCCAGAGGGCCTTCAGGCTAATGGCACTCCTCCCCCTATTGCTGAGAGACCCCCACACAAGTGAGGACGTCCAAGCAGACATCCTGCAGGAACTGATGCCAAGACCAACACCACTACCACCACCAGGAAGTGACACTCCCCTGAACATTCTCCCTTGTTTGCCACTGAGACACACTATTGACTTTTCACTGTCATCTCTCCATTCTCCAATGACTCCCTAAACTGCCCCACAGCTGGCTCTAGTAGCCTGATGATTTCACCCACCATGACCCCACTCATCACTCCTTGTACATGTCAGTCACAAATAAACATATCAGAGTACAGCTACTGTCTATGTGTTTTGTTGTAAGAATTACCCTTTACTGTGGCATCACATGTTTAACTGTCAACCCATTGTCCTGCAAAAGTTTGTGAAATTGACAGAAGGGGGAGCAATATGCAGCAAGGGTGAAGGTGGAGCAGGCAGAGGCTGGAGATATGGTTCATGGGAGGCAACAGCAGATGCAGGGACTAGTGTGCATCACACAAATGCCGTGCAAGTAGAACAAGACAGGGAAAAGATCACTATGGGTGTCAAATATGCCAGCACAACACACATGCACTACAATGACAAAGTCCCTAGGGTGAGATGGCAAGCGTCAGCCATAACCATAGGCCGATGTCAGACTCACATGGCCAAGACAACCAACCCCAATGGTCCCACCGTCACAGCATACACTGCAAAACCTAAGGCATGTTCCACAGTCAGAAACAATAATTTTGCACTGCCTCTCAATGTGGACTCTTAGGATAGGTAGACATACTGTTGACACTACTATGTTCAGCACACATAATGCAGATGCCATGGCAGTACAGGAAACTAAGAAAATACACAAACATGTCACAAGTGAAGCAACACTAGAGCAGGGTGAGTAGTACACTGAAATGTGCATATTAACTACTATAGTGATGGGCAAATGTGACCCCCAAATGCACCCAGAGGCAGAGCTGCACCCAATACCACCAGTGCTAACAGACACCAGGAGGATCGATGTCACAAGGCAGCCAGGAGTACAGCTCACATACGAAATATCTGACACATACCTGTAGATCAGTTGAAGTATTGTTGTATCAACTCTGCTCTGGAGTCAGCTGCATTCTCGGCATCTTCCTTCTCATCACTCTCTATGTCCCCATCATTAGCCACTGGTCCAGCAGCCACCACCTCTGCATCGTGCAATAGGATGTGACTTCTCAGGGCCAGATTGTGTAGCATGCAGCAGGCAACAAGGAACTGCCACACTATCAGTGGTTAGTAGAGTAGTTTACCTCTGGAGATGTGTAGACACCGGAATCTGGCCTTCAGTAGCCCAAAGGTTCTCTCGATCACATGCTTTGTCCTACCATGGGCCACATTGAAACTGTTTTCAGCATCTGTAGTCGGATGTCTCACAGGTGTCAGTAGCCAGGGAAGGTTGGGCTAGCCAGAGCCATCTGTGTGCAATGAGGTAGGACCCATGTTAAGACCGGGAGGGAGATAGGGGAGAATGTGAAGAGAGTTGAGTGTACGGGGCACACATACGCATAGATACAAACCGATAAGCCAGGCCCTCTGTAGTTGTGCCATCATGTGTGGGACATTGCTATTCCATAGAATGAAGGAGTCATGCTCAGAACCAGGGAACTTGGCCGTTACTTGGGACATACATTGGTCAGAGAGACACACCACCTGCACATTGACAGAAGAAAAGTTTTTTCGGTTCCTGAACACTTGCTCATTCATCCTGGGTGGCACCAAGGCAATGTGTGTGCCATCTATGGCCCGATCACATGAGGGACATATGTCAAATCGTAGAAGGCAGCTTTGCAGTGGCAAAATCTGCATGTTGCGGGAACCTGATATAGCAGGAGAGGTGTCTTAGCAGGGCACATAGTAAATCCCTCAAGATGTTACTGAACTGCTGCCAAGCCCACTGTAGTTTGGAACGAGCCTGTGGCAAGAAAGTGGAGGACTGACAACACCTGTACTGTGGGAGGGATGGCATTGGGATGGCGTGTGGCAGACATTCGATCAGACTCCAACTGGGTCACCAGATCCAAGATGGTCTGATGATTCAGATGATACGTCTAAATGATGTGTTGCTCTTCGAAGGTGGCAAGGTCGACTAGCAGCCAGTACACAGGAGCATGTCTCATCCTCAACATTGTGCCATATCTGGGAATAGGAGAGGGAGAATTCACAAGAAGCTGCATTAACAGTGTGGACACAGTACAGTTGTGCAATAGTCACATTATGTCACCCATGACATACCTAACATTCTGCCACTATTCACTAGATACTTGTAAAATGGCAGACACCTGTCCTGTATGCACAGGACAGATGGAAGTGACCTCATACTTCCGGCATCAGATGTCATGGCGGTAGGCGGTAGCAACAGCTGTGCAAATCCTCATTGGTTAACATGGTTGTCTTTGGGAGACTGGAGCCAATGGTGATCTGCGCCGGCAGTGACGTTGATGTCCACGGCAGCCGTGACTGCCATTTCTTGGGGCACTGCTCACTTGACTCCTGACACTCCTGCACACAGGACCTCCACTGCGTGTGCTGCAGCGTTCTGACTCTGGGAGTCAAGATGCTGTGATCTGCGGGGATAGGGCCCCAGCCTTCACCAAGGAGGAGATAGTGAATGGGGTCCTACCGCTGTAGGGACAGTTGTATGGGGCACCAGAGCAGCAGGTGAGTCAAAAGTCACTGTCCTGACTGATAGTGATGTGTATGGGGATGAATGGCTTTGGAATGCAGCAGGTAGTGTGGATGCATGGAGATGGGTGAGGAGTCTGACCGTAGGTGGCATGAAGACATGTGAGTGTTGGCATGAGATGTGAGAGATGAGTGAAGTACAATGCTTCAGGTGTGATGCCACTCTACATGACTTTCTCCTTATGTCTGTGTCACTCATGCAGGTCAGCGCCTGTCACAAGAAGGAGGAATTGGTGGGCCATTACCAAGCAAGCGCAGACCCTGGGGGTCCATGCCCGGTGGAGCACCCACTGTATGAAGAAGTGGGAGGAACTGAGATGCTGTGCTCGGAAGACAGCGGAGGCCCAGCTGGGCACGTCCTCCCAATGAGGAATGGGTGCCCATCGGACACTGACCCCTCTAATGGCCCACATTTTCGTGGTGGCCAACCCTGAGGGAGATGGGTGCTTGAGTGCAGTACCACAGCCACAAGGGGGTTAGTACACACTCTCACCTTGTTACTGTGTTGCTTACTGGTGTGTAACTGTAGCATAGGAACTAGATGATGCCTGTTCACTATGGATATCAGCCATCCTGGCAGGATTGGTATCACAGATGTGTGCCCATACCATGCAAACAGTGACTTATGAGGGCAAATGCTTCCAATGTGTAATTTGTGTGGTCACCCTCTAACAAGTTTTGGTAACCAACTCACATAGAAAGAGCTAAATGCTTTCAATCATTGTTTATGTGCAGGAAGGTGTCCCTTCCTGCATATTAACAATCATTAAATAATGATGATTTGCATCTTCTATGTGTGCTGCATTCTGCAGCACCCATAGATGTAACAGATCACCATTAGTGGTTGTTTATGTGCAGGAAGGTGTCCCTTCCTGCACATAGACAACAGCGAACATGCACGAGGTCACCTTGAAACTTCTGCTGGATGAAGGACGATTTAAAAGATGAGTAGCTTTGAGTGAAACATGGAGACAAAGGTAATGTATGATTCTCAAGCCCCCTTGTCACAACTGTTGAGTCTCGGGGAAATTCGATGTTGAATGTGGGTTAAAACATGATGGAGTATTTAGGCAAAGTAGGATCAAGCTTAGTGGTTTTAAAATCCCAGGGGACTTATTTAAAAGACGCTTTTTGTCATGCACTTGCAGTGCTGACTGCAGGCCCATATCTACAAGGCCATGCAAAGCCACTTTGCATGGCTTTTCATGGCCTTCTAGATATGGAGTAAGGCAGCGCAAGTCTCTGTATCGCCTTACTTTGAGTCAAAGAGGCTTTCCATGGGTGTTGCGGTGGGTGTTCCCACGCAACAAACATGGATTTTGACACATTCCTATATCTACAGGGTTTTGTAAACCTGGGAATGTATCAAAAGCTTATGCAACAGGAAGAAATATCTTTATTTCTCCCCGTTTTTTTCCTCTTTCTATGTGGGCTGCATTTTGCAGTACACATAGAAGGAGGAAAACGCCTCTCATGATTGCTTTTGTGCATGAAGGTGTCCCTTCCTGAGCAAAAACAATAATCTCTGCAATGCAGACACCCTTGCACCCTCATGCAAGGGTGCCTACATTAGGCATGGCAGCAATTATTGCACCTGAGCAGGGGAAAAGGACAGGAATGCGCTGTATATTGTAGAATTGGCACATTCCTGCCCCCTTGTTTTGATGCAGGGCAGCTCAGCAAGGAGGCTTGTGGCACTGGCCTGAGCCAAAACATTGTAAATGATGCCCTCAGTGTTCTCATCTAATGGTGTAGAGTGTCTTTGACTAAGTAGCAGTACCGCCTATATTTGTAAAGCTATACTGACCTGAGGGATGAGAATTGACTTAGTTACCAGTTTAAACACGAAGAGTATTGGTGGTTCAATTCTTGGAAACGGGTGAAAGATTCAGAACTTCACAGTAAAGTTAAGGATAACTTCAGTGAGATTAACTCAGTCTCTACAGCAGACTGTCTGAGCAGCTCCCTCTTGAAAGTCCCCTCAACACTCTGGCCCTCATTCTGACCTTGGCGGGCGGCGGAGGCCGCCCGCCAAAGTCCCGCCGTCAGGTTACCGTTCCGCGGTCGAAAGACCGCGGCGGTAATTCTGACTTTCCCGCTGGGCTGGCGGGCGGTCACCTTCAGACCGCCCGCCAGCCCAGCGGGAAAGAGGCTTCCACGATGAAGCCGGCTCGGAATCGAGCCGGCGGAGTGGAAGCTGTGCGACGGGTGCAGTTGCACCCGTCGCGTATTTCACTGTCTGCGCAGCAGACAGTGAAATACATTTAGGGGCCCTCTTACGGGGGCCCCTGCAATGCCCATGCCAGTGGCATGGGCACTGCAGGGGCCCCCAGGGGCCCCGCGACCCCCCCTACCGCCATCCGGATCCCGGCGGTCGGACCGCCGGGATCTGGATGGCGGTAGGGGGGGTCGGAATCCCCTCGGCGGCGCAGCAAGCTGCGCCGCCTTGGAGGATTCTATGGGGCGGCGGTACACTGGCGGGAGCCCGCCAGTGGTGCCGGTCCGACCGCGGCTTTACCGCCGCGGTCGGAATCCCCATTGGAGCACCGCCGGCCTGTCGGCGGTGCTCCCGCGGCCCTCCGCCCTGGCGGTCTTTGACCGCCAGGGTCAGAATGAGGGCCTCTGTCTGCCCAATCCAAAGTACCCCCAGGCAAGGCATCAGTCTAAAAAAAACGAAAGGCTCTTTTCTGCTCCATAGCACCCAGGTTCTTTGAACAACAGTCTTCCAGTGTACAAGCTCTTCTCAGAAGATGGGTTGAAATGTCCCTGTGGGCACCAAAGCAGGAAAACTGACAGTTCCAGTTTTGTAGTTTTGTTCAAGAAGTCACATTTCAGAATTTAAATAATGAGTTGGAGCAACTTCCCAATACCCAGACAGGCAGCCAAGAAGTCTTTGACACAGCATGCAGAGATCACTTCATTATTCTTCAACTTGAGGTAGGATGTTTCCTTGAAGGAGATTAAGCAGGGTATTTAAAGTATAAATTAGTGAAAAATGGTGAAGAGGCCATAGCATATCTAATAAATACTCCAAGGTTCCTACTCCCACTTTTGCATCAGCCTAGTGCACTTACATTATTGAGCATTTGATTTTTAGAACTAAAACAATCCAAACATTCAATTCATTTGATTACCAAATGGCAAACCTCTGCCATTGCTGTTTGAAACTCATTCTCTTCTCTCGGTTCCACCACAAACGCTACCAATTCAGTCAACTGCACTGCAAAGAAAATCTCCTGCGGGCTTCCAAAGTGTTGGAAGTGCATGTAGCAACTCCATTCCCAGAGATTAGATGTCAGGTCTTCTCCTGATGCAAACACAGACACTCCAGCCTCCTTCTGGATTTGATGGACAACATCACTGAAGTTCTGCTTGAATCCTACCGCACTGTGAGCAAGTGACCAACCAAAACTGATGTGCGGAGTTGCAGTATTTGTGATCTGATTTTAATTACTAATAAAAATACACCAGCAACCACATAACGGAGGCAACCCGTGGCACATCTGGAATCATTTGTATTTCAGTTCTCAGTGTGTGTTATAGTTTACATACAATTATCATCAGTAACATTTAAACGTTATTTTGGTTTGGAGTTATATTATTCTTTGCACTTCATATTCAGATATCTGCTAACCCCAAAGTCCAAGAAAAATAGGGTCAACAGTTCCAGCAGGGACATATTGTGCTAATCATGGGAGTCTGTTTAGGCTCTGACTCTCTTTGGTAAAATTGGAGATGACAGCAGGCTTACAGAAGGCCTCGCAATACATTCTTTGTTACGTACATATGTAAGCTGTGGGCTCTGACTCTGATTAACAACCAAGACATTTGGGATAAGGTTTTGTTTCTGTGGTGAGACGAGTCATGGTACAGTAACATAGGGATGGAGACATTTTTTTCGTTCCCCATGCTTAGAGTGTGGTAATGAGCCTGTAGCGATTTAATAAAAGTGCTTTGGAAAGTAGGTTGTCACAGAAATGATGAAAAAGAGGATTTGGTGCAGGGGCCCATGCTCATAAGGCATTTACAACTCCACTGTCATAGAATAATAGGCTTTCTTTGTATTTAATGTTTACAATACTGGTGTTGGGAAGAAAAGTCCTGAAGGCACCCAAAACACAAATGCACTCATTTCAAACTCCTCACACACACATTCAAGGCACAACATAGCTTGGGCCCCACCTACCTGAACAATTGTTAAACAGGACTCCTCTTCACATACATCACAGATACACAGAACCAGATCAGGAGGATAAGTGTTCTCTTAGATCTCTCCGAAGGCATGGGATAGTCTACCACTGCACATCAGAGACTCCTCCTCTCTGCTTGAATTCTGCAAGAAGCTTGCTCTTCATTTAACCAAGATACCATAGGCAGGGCAATGCACACACACCTGCTCAGCACCAGGATACCTTCGCAGATGTCAGTGCTCTTCACAAATAACATAATATTGATTCCCCAATTCACACTCCGTGTTTATAATTGTAATCTCAGTAATAATAATGTACAATGTAATACATTAAAACATCTAACAAATTGATTTCTAGTCAAGGTTATCAATGGACTTAATTTATACAGAGTGAAGGAGAGGTTTATTGGTTATTTCTTTAGTACAGCTACAGTTCTCCTAAGACCAAAGGTAAGGTGCCACTTGGCAAGACCTATGTTAATGGGTTATGGTAGGTTCCCGCTTTTCACAATCCATGGGTCACTAAGGGGTGCCCATGGGGAGCACTAGAAGTGTAGTTTGTTGTCCTTGATGTAATGAGCCACTGAAATATAACCAAAATAAAAACAAGAGGGATATTCAGACACAGAGAAAACTACAGGAGAGTAGTCATCTGGTACTAACAGTTATGGACTTTCATCCTATTATGATAGCAATACAGAATACAAAGAGGGGTGCATCCCTTCCCAGACCCTGAGTGTTTTTGTTGGTGAGAGAGCATGGATAGATGTATACTCTTAACCCATCCTCAAATTCCTATTTAGCTGAAAAGTTAAACTTATTGGGCTGGAGAAACAAGGTTTTTTCATAAGTGGCAGCATTCTGTTGTCCTGTATGATGGTCATGCTGGTTGCCTACTCTGGGCAATGCAGTAACTTTGATAAATTGAGTGCTTTGGGGAACTTGCATGATAAAGTAATAAATATTTCTAAATTACATTTCCTGTGCAAATTTTCCATGATGGAGAATGACAGTCTACACTCTGCAAAGAAGATAAGTTAATGATCTATAACAGTGGTTCTTAACCTGTGTTGTGGAAACCCATGAAGATCTGCAAAGCCTACTCAGGGCATCCATCAATTCTTATAGAACTAAATAGTATTAACAGATTCAGGGCCTCGTTTACAAGGCCCATGGCACAGGATGGTGTAGAGAGTACCTTGCTGCACTGCCCTGTGACACCGGGAAAGGGTAGAAATGTGTTGTATCTACAATATACAGTGAATTTCTGTCCCCTCCTCCTGCGCTGGTGCACAAATTGCTGCCATGAACCAATGCAGGCATACTTGCACCAGGGTGCAGGGGTGCCTGTGTTGTGGGGATGATTGATTTTGTGCAGGAAGGGACACCTTCCCGCCCAAAAACAATCACAAGAGGTGTTTTCCTCTTTCTATGTGTGTTGCAGAATGCAGCACATGGAGTGCTATGCGTGAAATGGGTCCATATTTACAAGGCCATGAAAAGCTAACCAGGTTGCTTTGCTTAGCCTTGTAAATATGGGCTGGCACACTGTTCCAAGGGAGCGTAAAAAAAAAACCTATGTTCCGGAGACTCAGGGGGTTATTCTAACTTTGGACGAGTGTTAATCCGTCCCAAAAGTGACGGTAAAGTGACGGATATACCACCAGCCGTATTACGAGTTCCATAGGATATAATGGACTCGTAATACGGCTGGTGGTAAATCCGTCACTTTTCCGTCACTTTTGGGACGGATTAACACCTCCTCCAAAGTTAGAATAACCCCCTCAGTATGGGGCTAGGGCCTCGTAAATGAGGCCATAAGTGTTTCTAAATAAAGAAACAAAATCTAAAATTTATATTTTTAATACATTCTGTACATATGAAGACCATGGAAGCAGTCCACAGGTGCCCTTCCCTGCCCCCAGGGACACCCCCTGCCACCCTCACCAACCACTGGAGAACACCCATGGATGGGGGGTACCATCTATGGTAAGTAGACGCAAGTATTATTTTATTTACGTAGAAGTGGCATAGGGGGATCTGACTTGGGCCCCCCCTATATGCCACTGTGCCCAATGGCCATGCCCATGAGACACAAGTCCCCTGGGCATGGCCATTGGGCAGGGGGGGCATGACTCCTGTCTTTGCTAAGACAGGAGTCATTTCCATGGGGGTTGTGCATCAAAAAATGACGCTAGTCATGTTAGAGCCAATATTTTTTACTCTAACCTGACTTGCACCATTCTTTGGCTCACAACCCCAGGCTTCCCTTCGCCTCCGCTGCCCGGTTACCATAATTTTTTTTTACGCTAACCAGGCCGCAGTGCAGGCTACTGTCATTCCGTAAATAAGGCACCCAGCTGGCGCATTGGAATGGCGGTAGCCCGCGTTAAACTTTTTGACGCAAACCTGCGCTAGCGCAGGTTTGTGCCAAAAAGTATAAATATGGGCCTAAGTGCATCAAACAAAAAATAGTATGGAAGATTGGTGGCATGAATTGCATTTAGAAAAGCTCACATTTTCACATTAAAATGAACATCATATTTTTGTATATATATTTATTTATGAATTTAGTAACATTTTTCCTCATTTAGGTATTTGTTTGATGAATGCTTGTTTCTGTATTTTTTGTGTTTTGTTTTGCGTTTCCAAACTTCAAAAAATCTTTATTTTACAATCACCAGCTGCCAGTAATTACTCGGAGGGGGACCTTAGATTCTAATAATTACTAAGTGTGGGTTCCTGGGCTTCCAATACTGCTTAAATAATGGCTCAAATATGTCAAACGATTAAGAACCATTGATCTTGAGGTTTGTGCTCAGACTTTCTTTTGGATTATACTGATTCTCATGCAGTGACATAATGTGCCCAAATGAATGTTTGCTTGTCCTATGTCATGCTGGTCTTGTTTTTGGGGAATTTTATTTATTCATCCCTCTGTAAAGGCATTCACGTTACTTGGTAGCAAAGTCATCAGAAAGCAATTTAGTAATTTAATTTCAGTGTAAGTATGAGCTGGGGCAGCTCCTTCGCAATCGGCTAGGAGTGTAGTCCCACTGGCTGATCCAGCAGCTGAGAAATAAAAGAATATTTTAATATACTTTTATTTTTCAGCTGCAGTCTCAGCTGGCAGGTGCAGGGAGGGGTGGGTCTGGTCCACGGGAATGGGGAGGAGGGGGGAGTGAAGTCAGTGCATTAAGTGCGCATGTCAGTTTGTCCGGCCTCCCTAGGCCGGCCAAACTGACTTGCACACTTAGGTTTCTCCAACCCAGCTGTGCTGCACAGGTATAGCATGAAAGCAGTGCCAGGATTGCTGGGGAGCCTGTGCTGGTGCCCCAGGGAATGCTGGGACACCACATTGAGGGATGACGATTGAGGCGGGTGGTGACGGCAGCAGAAGAAACAGATATGCTTTTTTAATTGAAATTATTATTTTATTCACATGTGCCCCCACCCTCCCCTTGAGATGTGCAGCGACCGCCACTGAGAATGAACCAGACTTCAAGTATCTGGCTGACAAGGGGATTATAAAATACATATATTTTTTAAAACAGCTATTATTGCCAATCTGTAACTTGGAGGCACAATACCACCATGTTTTACCAAGAAATGTTCAAATTACATTCTCCAATTAGTGATTACAAATAAGTCTCTGTTCAATAACTCATAATACATTCTTTAATTAAAAATTTGCATTAAAAATATCTTTCAAGAATGAATATATCATATTTTATTTTAAGTTCATTACATGTCTCTTCCTATATATCAAAAACAATCTTTTTTTAAATATGTTTTTCAGCAGGTAAAGACTTAGGGCCAGATGTTCAAACATTGGGCACAACAATTTCCTAATTGCAGTTGTCTCTGAATCACAATTAATAAATTAGAATTCTTAAGGTATGAAACTCATTGAGTTTCATTTAGGGATTCCTTGTGGGTCGCAAGTCGACTTACCTCATGATTAATAACGAAGTAGGTCTCAGTGTGCAACCCATTAGGAATTACAGCCATCATAGGGATTGTGGCCTGCTGAGGTCAGCTGACCACTGTGTCTATGATTGCTTTTTAAGAAAGCAATCTTTTTTTTTTTTAATGCTGTTTGTTTTCCTAAAAGGAAACTGGGATGCATTTTTGAAAAAATGAAACCTTGAAATTTAATTTTTTTAGAGTCTGCCCCTAAACAATATTATTATTTACATTCTCAAAGGGGAAGCGGTCCCCTGGGAAGCCCTTACCCTTTGTAAATGGGTTACCACCAGTTTTAAACTGATGGTAAATTATTACTGTTTTGCAACCAGAATTTGTTTGCAATAGGAGTAATACGTACCATATTTATTCAGTATTTTGAAGGGATGCCCTAAACAATCCCCTTCAATATACCGAATCGCAAATGCTAAATGCAATTCGATAAAAAGTCACTGAATCACATTTTACATTTTGTACTTTTGAAAAAGCATTTTTCCAGTCACCAACGGCCCGATTATGCAAATCGGGCCATTTGAGACTGGAAAAATGCTTTGAACATCTGGGCCTTACTCTTTTATTTATCATATGTAAAGCAACATTTAAATATCAAACAAAGTCATATTTCAGAATACATGTGCTAAAAAATGGTAACGCCATGTACTGCAAAAGTGCATTTTCTGGTAACCTAGACACTGCAGGTGCCATAATAGTCAAATTATAGTTTTCAAATATTGAGCCAGATATTCAGAATATTTCCTTAAAGGTCAGCAAATGTATATTTGTAAATACAGTGTCTCTTTTATTTATTGTACCGTTACATACTGTAATCATTGGTGATACTTTCTCCAAAGCTCTTGAGGTGTAATATGCTGCCAATACTTAAGAGGTTTTTACTATAACAATGCTTTTAAATGTATTGAAGTAGTCCATTTCTCTCATCCAGAGTAAATGTAACCCTCATTTCCATCACCTTCTGCTTGCTATTAACGATCCTTTTAAAATCAGGTAAATGCACTTGTACACAATTTGTTACTTACTTGTGTGCTGAAACTGAAAATAATACCCATATTCCCTTTTATATCTTTATAGTTAAATCATAAATATCTAAGTATGGTTTCCAAATTCATCTGTAATTTTTCCTCTATGTAACACGTATGTATGCTGCACAGCATCTCAAGTTCTGGCTGGAATGATGAGCCTTAAAACGCCCAAACTGCCTCTTCCAGTTTTCTTTTTTTGCCAAAAACTGTGTTCACCTTCCGCTGGTTTAAAATGTGGTCTTGTCAAATACCACACTAACTACTGCAATATGATATAATGGCATAACATATAGACTCAAAGGTAAGGGCTGAGGCAAACAGGAGCTCTCCTGTGAAGCATTGTGCTCAACATGCTTGGTTTCTGCCACTGATCCAAACACCACTCTATATTTCTACACATCCTGTCCAACTCAGCCATTCCAACAAACCTTTTAACCCTCTTCAAGGGTGGGTATTATCTATTGTATTAAATACTGAAAACAAGTCCAGAAGCATGAGTAAGATCAGGCTACCTGTGATGAGATATGTAAGATGGTATTTTGAATGTTCAACAAAACTTTTAAAACCAACTGGTCCCTACATGGATTTTAATTCTTCTAAGCGCCAAAGGTTTAAATTCATCTTTCTTTGAAGTGTTCCTAAAGGGTTATATTCATTAACGAGACTCTGAAAAGGAATGGCATACCAATCCACCAGGCAGTTTAAATGTTCTTCTTATTGGGTAGTTGGACTCCTTTTCAGATCTGCACTAATCTGGCAGTCCAAATCCGTCAAAAGAGATGTTAGTCCCTTCTTTTTTCAAAATCGACTGATGGACATGCAAGATGTACCATGCTGGTCAGCAGTACATCTGGAGAAGGGAAGCGGAATAATAGTGGGAATTAGAAATGCTGGATATCTTCACTCTACCTGTTCTTACAGCTGGACTCAACCTGCAGAAGTATTGCTTTCTAAAATGAGCAATTGCTATTAAACTAATTCACCGTTTACGTTATAAATCAATAGCCCCAACATGACATGTGACATATGATATAGTTTGTGACAATATTTTTATTTCTGAATCTCTGTAGGAGATTGCTGTTCTGAGACTTCTTAGAGGTGAAGGACAAATTGAATCTCCATTGTTGATCTATGATAATACTGTAACTACAATGGTTGTTTCTATGTCAATAACCACTTTCGCTGATTGCACAGTAAATCTGTACTCCAAATTATTTTTAAGGTAAACGGTTTCATTAGCTGTAGCATGAGGAAGTCACAAGAGTATTGATTCTTCGCTGGACACAACAAAAAGACACTTCCTCAACTCTGTCAATACCTTAAAACAAAATCACAACCTAAGAAAGCACAGGGTCTGATTTAAAGTGTGGCGATGGGTTACTCCATCACAAATGTGATGGAAATCTTGTCCACCATATTATGAGTCCCATAGGATATAATGTGATCATAATAGGGTGGACGTGTTCTCCGTCACTTTCATGTCAGAGTTACCCCATCCGTCAAACTCTAAATAAGGTCCACAGACACTACACAAGCAAATGCACTACACTTAGAAACAAAATATAGCTGCTTTAAGGCTGGCCCATTTGTCTTCTCTGAAGGGAAAACATCACCATGTATTAAATCATTCATTTGTTTATGGAAGTTGTTGTTTTGCTCATGGGACTTTGCTCATGAACAGATGTTTAGAGGACACAGGTGTTAGTGATATGTATTTTAAAAATGAGATTCTGGGTTTTCAAGAAACTTGGGCCTTCCAGGATCCACAAATATGAGGGTACACAGTGTAGTATTACCATTTGGCGCTGTGGCAGTTTTCATTTTCAATGCTTGTACGTTTGCTGTTGAATAGCCAGAAGCACTTACCCATAATTAACAGTCATGATATTGCAGGAAATGTTCTACCCATTTTTTATCTAAACAAGTACATTAATTCCTGTCTGAAGATAAAAGACAAACATGCTCTGACTGGATGCTCTGACTTGGTAATTTCTCCATTTAAGTCTGATCATGGTAACTTTACATTACCATGGTGTTTTAATCATAAACTGGCATATTTGGGTTTAAACGACACAGGGTTTTACAAGCATAATTTAAACTGGTGGTCACCTAGAAGCCGTAAGTGAGAGAGATAAATGGGGCAATTTACTGCAAACTGGATGGTGTTGCAACTGAAACACAAGATGAGATTTAGTGTTTAAAATGAAATCGCTATTTTCTGGATCTCAGTTGTTTCCAGTTTAAAATAAAAATTATTTACTTCTGGATTTGAGATATTCTGTCAAAGAAGCAGTGTGAGAATTCTCTGTTAAAGAGAAAGGATTAATAAAACATTCCAAGCCAATGATGATCAATGTAAAGCTCAAAGCTAAACAGTACAAACCTTCTAAAGAAGCAGAAGAAGGAATGAAACTTGTTATAGAAAAGACAATTGAGCAGGGAATTCATCTGGAAGTGATTGTCAGCCCTTGCAAATGGAGAATTGTGGTGTGTTGAAGAAGCATTAATATAATTGTGAAGCTATGTTGTCCAAAGGTATCAAATCCAGCAGCAATCCTGTTTTAAATTCCATGGGAATGTGTGTTTTCCATTATAATTTCCTGTTTTAAATACCATCAGATGCAGAATGGTATACAATCACTGAATTGAGGAGAGTCAGTTCCTCTTTGTACTTCAATTTCGAAATAGAGATCTTCTCTGGTATAGGGCACAATAGACAGCACAAACAAGTGTTTGAGCTGAGCATCACAATTTGTGTTTTTGTTCTCCTTACTTTACTGATATAGCTACTCCTGCTGCTTGGGCTGGTTATAAGCAACAACCATAGCATCACAACAGGAGATACCTGCCTGGCTGCAGCAGCATAAGCTGGAGGTCGTGGCTATGGAATATCACCAGCTGGTGGCCCTGAAGGAAAATGAGGAGGAGCACAGGTCTCATAAAGTGAGGAGGAGAACATGCCTCAATTTCTTCTGGTCACCAGCCAGGTTCACCTCCAACCTGGCCACACCCCCACTACCACTGACTGCAGCCAGGGTCCACTGCCCCCCATACCACCAGCCTCCCCTCCTCGTCGAGCTCACACCTTCTCCACCCCATCCTATATAACTGGCACATCAGAGGCATGAGAAGGCACTGCTCTCATGCGAACAGCAGAACTTGGCCCCAGAGTTTGCCAGCTCTTCACCTAACTGGATGTCCTCAAAAACTCTTTTTTGTTAATTTTTTTATTTTGGTGGGAGTAGGTGCATTGTGGGTGGACAGGGTGGGAAGGGAGGTAAGTTGGGGAAAGATTGGAAGGGACTTTATTGCCTAGGGAGTGGGTTGGGTCTAGTATGGGTGGAGAGGGTTAATTTGCAAAATGTAAAAAATAAATGGGTTTTACTTTTTTGTTATTATCTGTCTTTCCATTGCTAGTTGGCAGACTACAGCATTGTGGTATTGACACAAGAGCACAACAAGAAGCTGCCCATTAAAATTGTCTTAAATTTTGCATCCACTTTTCTCCTATACATTTCCTACACTTTTCCTACCTGAAGTCCCATGCCATTTCTGTAGTCTTCAGTGGGTTACTGACATGTTCCTGCAGTCCAGTAATTAATTATACCCTGTCACCAGAGTTGACCTATCTGGGAAAAGAAAACTATTTAAATCTGTTTCACTTGATGCGGTTTGCAGCACCCAGCCACCCATTAATTATACTTTATACTATACAAGTTAGTGGAATTACTGCCTTCGTTCTGTCCTCTGTAAATATTATTGACCACTAATGAGGTCTGCCAACAACTTACAGAAAAAGGTAACAGTATCTCCCCTTCCAAATGACAACTTTGATACTAGGGGCCTGATTTAGATCTTGTCAGTGGCCGTCCTGCCATGGACTTTTTGACTGAAAACCTGTCCGTCGATGCAACGGTCCACCCGCCGTATTTAGTTGTTGTTGGTCCTATAGATGAAAGCCCACATTTGAACCACCATCTCTGCCAAGAAACACCACTTGTGTTGACAGTGTGAGAGAGAAAAGTGGGTTCCCGGAAGGACCCCAGCCACCCCTCCCACTGTTCAGATTTGGATGTGCCTAATTGGCAAGAAAAAAGTGTTGGTCTGACTCTGCACTATGATGATGGTATCCCTTTCATGCCTGGGTGCAATGCATAGCCCTCAGTGCCCTCACATAAATTTATAATGATACAAGGGGTATGCAGTCCACTACAGTGCAATGAATACACCTCAGTGTCCTTACATAAGTATGGAATGGCACCAAAGGCTTTGCCCTGCACATTGTATGCACATTTAATGTATTTCTATAGAATTCCATGGAATGAAAATCCACCAATTCTGCTGACTCTCACGAGATAAAATAGACAAGTGTGTACCACGTGCTTGAAACAGGCAACTATTGCACCAATAAATGCTAAATATTGAGTAAGTGTGAAAGATGATGATTTATGTAGTGGCAGACACTGTGGGTGCTGGTTGTAGATTTGTGAGACTAGGTGTGCTAGGTCCTTTGTAGTACTGGGCAGACCTAGGAGAGAGATTGCATAATCTTCTGGGAGGTGTTAAAGTGTGGTGATTTATGGTTATGATGTAATCAGTGATTTAGGGTGTGATAATATGAGGAGGAATAAAGATGTCTAATCAGGAGTTCCATGTCTGGCATGTTCTTTGCATACTCTCAGGCTAAGGAGGAAGCTACAACTGGCGAAATGGGATATGTACCCCAAACAATATGATTGCTCTCTATGAGTGTTTGCAACGGCTCAGCAGACTGCTCATGTGTTCCACATGCACTCAACTCAATCAGAAGCAGTTAATAGTTGGTGTATGTGGAATCGAAGCCCTGCTCCAGCCCTTATACAGTCATTGAGGGAGTGGAAGGCCGTGCGGAGGAGCGCGTTCAAAAGACCCACCAAAATCCAGTGGTGAGGCTGAAAGAAGAAAGTCTGTGGTGCACTATAACACACAGCCATAGTCAATACAATTGAAACGCTAAAGGCAATGACAACCAGGTATGATACAAAAATCTAAATGCAACAGTGATCAAGTGCAAGAAACAGAATCACTGCTTTCTGTCAAGAAAGAGGGTACCAACTTTCGAACTCTGCTCAGATAGGACGACCCAAGCACAAGCATGTGACCTGTGCTTGCAGAAATTGTAGTTACCACAGGTGAGCAGATTTCGCCTCCTGAGCAGCATATACGCTCAACAGCTGTACAAAGGGGAGAAAAGTACGATGAAGCTGTGTTTCTGAAAACACCTCCATTCAACACTGCTAATAAAAGTATTGACACCTGGTGGGCCGCGTGGTTTGAGACGTTTGATGATTTCATAGATGCCTTAGATGAAGTAGACAATATGAAAATCATTAAGTATTTAAAGAACCTTGCTGGTGATGGAATGAAGGAAGTATTGAAGAAAATCTCACAGGCTGATGCACTATTGTACCCTCAGATCAAAGAAGCCTTAAATACCAAGTTAAATCCAATGCTCAATGTTGACTATGAAAGGTATATTTTGAATCAGGCAAGGCAGAAAGCTGGTGAAAGGATGGATGAGTTTGTTGAAAGACTTGATGTACTCATCAAAAACTATAAGTTCAGTGAATTTAACAATGAGGAAGCCATGGGCCACATGTATGAATTTTTAAGAAATCGCTATTTCTGATTTGCAAAATGCAATGTACCACATTTGCGATTCGGTAATAGCGATTTCTTAAAAATCGCAAATGCTATTACTGAATCGCAAATTGCAATACCGGCCCCCATTCGCACCTATGGGCCTGCAGGCCCATATTTGTGAATTTTTTGCATTTCCAAAATTCCGAATTCCTAACTGGAATTCGCAATTTATGGAAATGCAAAGTCCAGGGTGCTGGGGGCCTTAGGCCCCCTCTGCTGCACCCCAAAATATTTTTTTACAACATGTAAGGTGCACACATGCCAAAATGGCATGTGTGTTTTACATGTAAATTTTAAAAATGCATTTTAAATGCATTTTTAAAATTTGCACATGGTTACCACCAAGTTCAACTTGGTGGTAATTAGCGATTCCCTAATACCCAATTTGCATTAAGGAATTGCTTGTTACATGTGCTTTAGAAATCGCAAATAAGGACTCCTTATTTGCGATTTCTTATTTAGAGAGTCGCAATTTGTGACTCTCTAAATAGGGTCGCAATTTTAAGGAATCGCTATTTTAGCGATTCCTTAAAACTGCATTCAGGATGCCTTTGATACATTCTGAAATAGCTTTTTGCATTCGCAAACGGGCATTCGCACCATTTGTGAATGCAAAAAGCTTTGATACATCTGGCCCTAAAAGCCTTAGAGCCATTGATGGATGTCTAGTGGACTCTTTCAGAAGATGCATGTTGAGAGAAATGCTCAGTCCAGACAATATATTTATGGCTGCAAAGGAAGTTGAAAGAGCAAAATGACAAACTGCTGAAACAGTGAAAAATGAAACTGTGCTGGTTATGAAAAGCAAGTATAAGCACCAAGCAGATGTACACAGATTGTCATCTTCAAAGAAAGGAAAGTGTGATTCTGATGTGGATTTTCATAGCCCCATAAGAGCAAATGTCCAGCCATGAGGCAGACTTGCAAGGAAACCACTTCATACCAATCTGCAAGGTGAAAGAGAAAACAAGTGCATCACAGAGAGTAGAGATAATGGACGTCAGAAAGCTCCAGACGCATTCTTGTCATGTCCACAAGGCCAAAAAGCAACATCAGTTATCACAAGTAGAAACCAGACAAAGTCGATCATCGTCAAGCTCGTCCTGCAAAGGCTCTTTGATGTCATTGCCAAGTGTCAGTGAGGAAGACTAATGTTGACCAAAGAACGCCAGGCACATGTTAGGTTGGCTGTGTGCACAGAAGAACAAATTTCAAAGATAAATCATCAAACGGAACAACCAAGGTCATTTAGACACTGCCACAAGATTACAGGTCCCATGACCTTTATCATAAACAGTGGTGCATCAATTAACATCATGCCAATTGAGAAGTTTAATAACCTGTCTCCTGTGCCATGACTTCACCTGTCGCTCATGAGGGCATACAGTGGGCTGCTTCTAAACCATTGTGAAGTCAAGGATCATTCACGGCACCCATGAAATACAAGGAAGTGTCTCTGGACGCGCTAATTCATGTACTTCCAGGTACTTTGTCCAGTGCATGCCTACTCAGCTTTGTTACTGCCGCTGACATAGGACTTATATCTCTCAATTACAACCTACACACTCATTCTAAAATTGTAAGTCAGTTTCTGTTGTTATTCCATGGCCTAGGAAGACTCAAAACAATTAAAGTGCTGTTTCACATTAATAAAGACATTCACCCTGTTGCTCAGGGGCACCACAAAATTGCCTTGCATTTGCAAGAAAGCTGTTGAGAAATAGCTGAAAATGTAGTTGAAGCATAACATCATCAAGCACTCAACCGGATCTACACTGTGGGTTTCACCCTTAGTGGTGGTGCAGAAAAAAGACAGTGGAGGCTCTGTGTGCATCTGTGTTAATATGCCCTAAGCCAGCAAAGCAATTGAGAGGGAAAGAAATTCTGGCCCACCCATAGTAGACATGGTCATGTAGCTGATCGATGACGTAGCCTTGACCTGAACAAAGTATACCAGAAAATTGAACTAGCACACAACTGCAGGTACATGACTACTTTTTGACTAATGTTGGTTTGTTCAGATATAAAAGATTGAGCTTTGAAGTGTCATCAACTGGAGAAACCTTTTGGATGTTATACATCGAATACTTCAACCTGTCATGCATGCTTTTAACTATAGTGATGACCTTCTGGAAATTTGGAGCAACACAGGAGAAATATTACAGAGCTTTTACACAACTGTATAATTACTTGCTGATGCTGGTCTCACTTTGAACACAGCAAAGTGTGAGTTCCACAACACCAAACTTAAAGTTTTTTGGGCACATATTCTCTGGTGGGAGAATGACTCCTGATTCAGATAAAGTGCAAGCTCTGTCAGACACTTGCCCCCACAAGGTGTCACCATGCTGCGATCCTTCTTGGGCATGGCCAGTTACTGTTCGAGGTACACTGGTGACTTTCCTACTGTGAATGTCTCATTGAGAGAATTGACAAAATGAGATGTTCCTTTTTAGTGGTCTGTTGAATGTGACCAGAGCTTCAAAAAAAGAAAACATGTGATTGAGAATGCAATGGTCTATTTCGACCCCAAGATACACATGGACGTTACTGTAGATATGTGCCCGGTCGGGCTGGGCTTAATCTTTGCTCAACATAATGGTCATCCTAATGCTCAGAGACACATTGTGGCCTATGCCAGCCTCAGCCTGTCTGATGCAGAACATGCCTCTTTTCAGTTGAAGAAGGAGAGTCTGGTTCTTTCCCGGGCCTGCAAATATTTTCATGTTTTCTGATATGGAAAAGGTTTCACCATCATTGAAAACCACCAAGTGCTACTCACAATCTTTGGGAGCTCAAAAGCCAAGGTGCCCCCTTGGATTGAGACGTGGGGGTTGCAACTGAAAGAGTATGACTATATGATTGAGTACAAGATACATAAAGATCCGAACCTTGTTGATTATTTTTCATGAGTTCCTCTATCTAGACATAGTTTGACATCCAAAAACAGCTGAAAAGTACATTAAATCATTGTTAGGTCCACCACATTGGCAGCTTTATCTATTGAACAGGGTTTTGCTGCTACTAATGCAGACAAGAACATGCTCATTCTTAAGGACATCATTTCAACTCAGTTGTGGAAGAAGAGTAATTAACCGCTGGAGGATGACCTTGAATTTCAAATGTTTAAGAGTGGACAGGATGAACTATCTGTAACCAAGGAAGGTATTGCACTGAGAGGCTCGAGAATCTCATACCTGAGATTGTGGAATTGTACCCACCAAAAGAGCCTTAAGAGACAGACTGAGATTCCAGCGACTAAACTGGTAAGTTGAGAGGGTGTTAAAGGAGTACCATCTCTACAACTGACTTTGCTCTAAAGTGACTCAATGCCCATTTACAATGTCTGACCTTACTACACAGACTAGGGAAAGAGTTTCCATTTATTTCTTTGGGCCCTTAGGGAATGGACATCATATCATGGTAGTCATTGATGCGTACTCACACTTTTCACTAGTGGAGGAGATGTTTTCGACCACCCATGACAAGGTCATAGAGTAGTTGGAAAACATATTCACAGCATGGCTCTCTGTCGAGAAAGTTTGTGGTGATCCTTCAAGCAGGGCCTGAGAAAAAGGAGGGCCCCAAAACCCCTTTTCACCATTCAATTTAAACAGCGATAGTACCAAAACCACTGGAGAGAATTGCACCAAATTTGGCAGAAAGGTAGGTCCTGGTCCAGAAGGCAACCATTGTTTTGTTTTGGTGTAAATCCATCCAGTAGTTTTAGAGAAATTAAAGAAAATACAACTGTGTATACATAGGGATGTGAAGGATGTGCAACCCCTCCTGATCTCGTGCTGAGATATGACTGTCTGCCAACACTTCAACAAGGAAGCCGTTGAAGTGTTGGCAGCCATCTTGGGACTCCGTTGAAGCTGAGTCACTGGAGAAATGAATAAAAAATAAAAAAGGGAACCAGTGTACAAATACCCTGATCCCTTAGCTCTGGTGCTGGGGTCCCAAAGGGATTCCCCAAGGGCTAAAAAGCATTAAAAAAAAAAATATTGTGACTTCGTGGCGGGGTCCCAAATACACTGTAAAAAATATTTTTTAAAACAAGCGCTCGTTTTTAAATAGGTCCCCATGTGGACCAGGTCCCAGAGGCACTCTTTTCTTTTTAATAAGGGGACCTTTTACCCCCGCCCCCCACAGCCTTGAAGACCTACCACCTCCCTGGGACTAATAATGAAACATGAATCAGGGGTGCCCTGCATCCTGGGGACCACCACTCAAGGGCAAAAATGCTTTTAATATGTGGGGGTGGCACAATGGACTCCCCCACAGCCCGGGGACAACCATCTCCCCTGGGCTATAATAAGTTATGAGTGAAGGGAGATGTAAGGCCCCTCTGTGCCCCGGGGACTGCCACCCCCAGGGGCAAAATTGCTTTTCATATGTGGGGAAAGTTGAGTGGCCTCCCTCATAACCCCAGGAACTGCCACCTCCCCAGGGCTATAATGAATTATGAGGGAGGCGGCATAGCCCCCGTACGCTGGGGACCACCATCCCTGTGGCAAAAATGCTTTTAATATGTGGGGAAGCCTGATGCCCCCCCCACTGTTCCAGGACCACCACCTCCCTGGGGCTATAATGAATTAGGGGTGGGGTGCCTGGGCCCCTCCGCAGCCCTGGGGATCATCAGTTTTGTGAGGCACATACTAAATAATGTAAAGGGGTCTGTGTCGGACCACCATTAGTCCTGGGGACCACCACCTCACCTGGGCTACTCCTATACTTGAGGGAAACCACTTGGCTCCCCTTGAGGAGCCAGTGATGACCCTTGGGAACGCCACTCCCAGGGCCGGCTCTTGCTATGTCCTGGGTTGCCCACCCTTGGGACATAGTCAATTCACAGCAAACACTCAATTTTTTGACAGCAGGACCTGCCAAACAGGTCACACTGTCAAAAACTGGAGCTTTCACCTCTGGTCCATGCACACAGGTATGCTTGCAGTGAACAGAGATTAAAGGTTTGCTTTAGCAACCATGTAGCTGCTACTTAAAGCAGATCATTGGTTGCTGAAAAAATGGGACGGTCGGGAGGCCTTGAGGCTTCCCCCATGGTCCCAGATAGCCTGTAAAGGGCTAAAAAAAATGGTTAACTCGGCGTGAAGATCACAGACCTTCACACTGAGGGTTCAGTGTCTGAATCCAACAGAAGCTGTTCCCTTCTTGTTTAAGGCTTATACTGAAAGGTGATCTTACTCATTTGAAGTGACAAATACATTTTTCTTTTCAATTGGCCCAGAAATATCCTATTTTAAGTATATCATATATAAAACTGTAAAAAACTCTATATCTCTCCCTCTCACTCTCTTTCTCTCTCTCTCTCTTTCAGTCTTTCTCCCACTTACACACCCACTCAGACACTTATGCGCCCACTCTCAGACCCACTCAGACACTCACACACCCACTCACAGACCCACTCAGACCCTCGTACATCCACTCACAACCCCAGTCAGACCCTCATGCACCCACTTACAGACCCACTCAGATAGTTACAAACCCACTCACAGGGCCACTCAGATTCTCTTACACCCATTCACAGACACACTGATAACCTAATGCACCCACTCACAGACCCGCACACACAGTGATGCACCCACTAAAACCCTGATGTAGGCACTCTCACACCCAGGCAGACACTCTCACCCCCAGATACACCCTTTGACCCCTATTCCCGCACCCAGAGAGTCAGTGGCCTACTCCTGTGCACAACATGGGGTTCCATGGTTAGGGGTGTTGGCACAGGGTCTGGCTGCAGTCAAGGTCTTGCGGACAACATTTGCTGTGCATGGGTGAAGGCCAAGCACAGTGCAAGGTTAGGTACTTATAGGGGGGTGGCCTCAGTGGCAAAATGTTGTTGCTCACACATGGCTGAAGGCCATGCTGAGCGGTGGTTGGATTAAGGAATAATCATGAAAATGACTATACGTATAAAAAAAAAATTGAAATTCATTGAAAAAAACAATGCGTCCCGGGATGTTATAGTTAGAAAATAGAATTTAAAAAAAACATAGAAATTCACTTAAAAAAACAAAAGTAATATTCTGCACTGCTAATTAACCCAAAAAAATATGGCACTTGTGACACCTTTGATAACATCATTGATAATATCAATGTAATATTTGCAGTAAAACTTTTGATTAAAGAAACTGTGCAAAGCAGTGGTGCTAAACATAGAAATTCACTTAAAAACTATAGCAAGATAGCTAGATAGCTAGATAGATAGATAGATAGATTGATATAGAGATAATAGAACATTATGCTTGTGTCTGATTTATGCTCCCCCAATATTTTCAGTCAAATGTCTTGTCAGATTGTAGTCCAGACCGGTGTGCAATGAAGAAGCCTCCCCATTCTTCAGGACTTTAGGGAACATGCTTTGCTTGCCTCGCATGCCCATGCCTTTTTTGTTTCACCTAGCAGGGATGCCCCAGAAGGTCATTTATTTACAAGACTGCAAATGCAAAATTTCAATGTGTTGTTTACATCAAAGAGGAGATACAATTATGTACCTACCTCCATGCTTGGATTGGAAGAGGTAACTACTAACTATTGCACCAATGAGTGATGATATATTATTGAGTGATTGTGATTGATGACTGATGATTTACGGGGTGGCAGACAGTGAGGACGGGTGGTCAACTAATTAGTAGACTTGTTTTTGATTATTTATAATGTTTGGGGCCTGATGGGTGATCAATCATTTTTCCTGAGGGCGATTGGCCCTTTCAAACTTAGCAAACATTTACTTGCATGATGTGCTCCTTTTTTCTTGCTCCTCAGCGACCAGACCATTCACTTTAGTTAATAAAACACAAATCTATACAAAATACTCAAATTCTGTTTCTCTAGTTGTTCTTCAACAGCAGTGCACTACACGATCTATCTCACTCAGGTCGGCATTGGAACAAAACTACTCGGAGGAGGATGTATGGACTCAGGGTGAGACCACCTCAATAGACAGAAGGAAAATATAAACTTCAAAGGAAACCATGATGATGAAGACTCTGAGGCCTAGTACTTAGCCCTAAGGAATGGAGAGAGGTGCTGCACTGCTAGCAAATGTCAAATTTCAGGTCGCCTACATTATTAGGATTGAGTACACCTATTCCTAATTTCCTAAACCTTGCCTAAGCCCTACTTCAAATGTCCTATGCTAGGTTTGGAACTGTAGTGCATTGCAATAAATTATCTTGGCTTCACAACCCACTTTGATGGGCCAACTCATTCAGTTTCCCTTTACAATGCATCGAAGCACAATACACACCACTGGGAGATTGCTTGGGACTTTACAAGCTACATAAAAAAGACACAGAGAGCGCTTACTGATATCACTACTACCATAGTACCACTATCCTATGTTGGTAAGTCCTCCTTTTTGCCCTTGTCACACCCAAACATTTTGACCTATATTGGTAGTTACTGATTCTGACTGTGCCCTGCACACTGCTAACCAGTCCCACAGCCAGTGATCTGTGAAAAATGGGTTCTGCAAATTAGCCTAATTATAATTGGCTGTACCAACCTACTTATAAGTCCCTAGTATATGGTAAGGCATGTAGGTTTAGGGGCCCTGGTATAGATAGTACCCCCATAGATGCAATGCTGTGGTGCCCTGTGTCATTTTAAAAGCAGGCTTGCCTTGCTGCCTGCTTTTAAGTTAAAGTTAAGCCCACATTCGACTTTGGAATTAAAAGTACTTCCAAAAACATAAGTTACCTTACTTTTACATATACGTCATCCCTAATGTATGCCTGAAGTGCTCTGAGGGTTTGGTGCAGTTTAACTATAACCAGGGACTTCATAAAATATGTTTTTTAAACCCTGGTGAGGGAAAACTAGCCAAATTAGTTTTTCCCCTTTGTAGTGAATGGGCTCTGTAGGCTAACATGAAGATACATTATTTTAAAATATCAAAGTCTTATTTTCCACAGAAAGGAGCTAAATATAGCAACTTTGGCATCAAATTAAAAGTTCTAATAAATCCAACAACTTGCCACTGTTGAATTTAAAATAACTTCAACAGGGAAAGAATTTTAGAACTCTTGCCAGCAAGTTACCAGCCCTGCAGTGCCTTATCTGATTGGTCAGCCTCTGACAGCCTGAGCCAGGCTGCTTTGATGAGGTGTGAAGTGTCCTGGGCTGAAACAAAGGAAGCATCTGGTGGGAGGGGAACTGCCTCAGCAGATGGTAGAACAGGATGGGGGGAGAGCATCCAAACTGGAATTCAAAGGGGGGGAAGATCATATGGGAAAGCAACTGGGCCTCTCCCATTTCTGGCAGCCCCAGACAACCAGGTGCCCCCTGATTAAATTAAGTGAGGGCTGGAAAGGGATGTGTTAAGAGAAACTTAACCACACCAGTGGGTGGACTCAGCCAGATCTAAACTCTAAAATTGAATTTTTGCCATCCTGGATTTTGGAGGAATATTGCTCCCTGGGATTGATTTTTACCACACTTCCCAGGAAGTGGTCACTCAAGAGGGTGGTGGCCTGCACATGATTGTACAAGAGCACCTCCCTGCTTTTCACCCTAGGAGCAAAGATAAGTATGGCAGAGCTGCTCCAAACTTCAGATCCCTGCTGGAAAAAGACAAGAAGAAGAAGAACTGCCCTGCTGGACCCCTGGCCTGCACCTGTACCGCGGACTAAGGACTGCACCAGCTGTACACTTTGTGCTTCACCAAGAAAAGGACTTTGCCTTACTTTTACAACTCTAGGAATGGACTCCAAGTAAGCTACAGGTACAAAGGAACTGACCAGAGTTCCCCTGCATCAAGTCCTGCAAGAATAGCCCAGCTGACCAGTGTCCAGTGGCCATTTTAGGAGTTTGACCAGGTTCATTCTGGGAATTGCAGCCCCAACCCCCCAGGAGCAACTCAGAGCTTCTAGAAACTTGGAGTAAGTTGGTGGACACTCTGAGGACCCAAAAAGTACTTCAGGAAGAAGAATCAGACATTGGAGAACTTTAGAGCAACTTTGGAAAAAAAGCTCCATAAGTGGACTGACCCGACTTTGAGGGTCAAGCAGGACAATGTCAACCGTTATCCTGCCTGACTTGCAGGTTTGTCCCACTGAAAAGCTCTGGAGGACAAGACTTCCAGGATTTGACCTGGGGCTCGCAGAAAGGCAATCCAACAACATTGCTTTGAAATTGGCTTGTTGAGGAGGACCGCCCGTGTAGGAGAAAAAAGGCTCCAGAAAAGTCAGAAGGTAAAAGTATGACCGAGGCCCCCCGCATAGTACACCTGAAGAAGGCTCCATCATGGACGGCCTCAACTTTCGACTTTGTCCTGGTCAGGGAAAAACTATTAAGAAGTGTGAAGGTACATGTTAGAAATGGGGTCTCTGGTTGGCAGTCAGTTGTCACTCTATCCAAGCAGGGACCCTCACTTTAGTCAGGGCAAGGGAGATACTCACTTAAGATAACCGCTGCTCACCCTCTTGATAGCTTGGCAAAAGCAGGCAGGCGTATCTAAAAACAATGTGTAAAGTAGTTGTACCAACACACACGGTAGTACAGTGACAACACTACAAAATGGACACCACTCCAATTTAAAAAATAGCCAATATTTATCTACATCAAAAAAAGACCAAAACAACAAAAATCCAACATACACAAGTAAAGTTCTAAATGAAAAAAATTATAGAATCTTACTTAATAGAAAACAATGGAAAACATAAAGCTGCATGGGCAAGTGTGCATCGAAAAAGTGAGTGATACATAGATTCCCTACTCTCACGTGAGGTTGTGTGTCATTTCCTCTCCCTTTGGGTAGGCAATGCGTAATTATTCTCTCCCGCAAGAGAGCGATGCATTGATTTCTGGATGGGGCACAATCGGATCCACGCAGGTTCACATTGATATTGACACCCAGGGATGATATCCGCCCACATGGTGATGGAATATCATACTGTGTGGGGTTTGATTTAATTTTTAGTAGACACAAGCCTGTGTTGCATCATTTCTCCAGCCGCAATTCATGTGATGCATTTATTTCCCAGCCGTGATGCAGGTGGAATATCGATTTCAGCCGTGAGGTGGGTGGCGCGTCATTATTACAGCCATGTTGCAGGCGGTGCTTTTAAATTTTACCCACATGTTTCCTGTGCATGGATTTTTCACCTTGGTTCTACTAGCTTCAAGTTTCAAGGGCACAGGGGCTCGATAGGGCACCACTTGGCAGGGCATGAGTCTCAGTAGAGAGTCCAGGTGCTAGCAGAGGAAGTCTTTGATGGCCCTGTGAGTTCAAAACAGGAGGCAAGCTGGGGGCGGAGCCAAGATGGTGGCTGGAGCAGACGCGTAGTTCAGAGCTCCGCACCGGCCCCGTAACATTTCTCCTGGCACAGCGGTATTGCTGCCCTGGGGCCCGAGGGAGCGTTGTCTGGAGATGGCCTGGTGGCTCCGGAGACAGCTGGTGGTGTTTTTGGGGTGGCGAGGTGCCCCGCTGCCCCGTACGCACCACCATGGCCGGGGCCTTGACGGCGTGGCCTGACGCTGCGCTGAGGCGGCACCAGCCGAGGGGGGACCCTCCCGGATGGCACACTTTAGCGCGCCAGCACCAACCAAGTGAGCGCTGAGTGGGGCAGCGTGGAGGACCCTAACCGTGATACCCCAACCAGACCCGATACTGCCTGGGTGGATATGGGCGAGCGCTGGGCCTTCGCTGTGGGTGTGCCTCACCTCCAGATCCGCGGGGCCTCCTGACCCGTTGGAGGGCCGCGTGCGCTGCATGTCTCGCCATCGTTCTTGTGGGTGCTCGTGCCGTACCCCCACCGCCCAGGGGTCTCCCCCACTGGTGACGGCGGCCCGCACGATCTACCCGGCTGGGCTTCCTATGCCCCACATACTTACGCTGTACACTGGAATTGCTAGTTGGCCCCTGCCCGGGGGTCCCGGAGCTTTTGGGACACATCTCTGGAGACTCTGAGACACTGGTGACCGCTGGCTACCCGCAACGAGCTGCTCCAATACGGCAGCCGACCCTTCCTCTTACTGGTGTCCCTACATATAGTACTTACAGCGCACATTCTGCAGACACCGAGAGGGATTTTCATCTGCGGGTGCATCCAGCAAGGCGACGGACTACTACGCAGAGGTGAGCAGAACTGTTAAAAGCACCCTAATGCTGGCGATTACTGGACCATCTGATATTGGTAGGGAGTGGTCCACCTCGAGCTGGTTGCATCATAGGTGCGAGAAAGTACTGCCTCAACTATTACCTACCTAGAAACTTTTGCGACTCCTCTGGGCCTCGAGGGTACCTGGTGACTTCCCTTCGCTCCGACGCTGCCTGCTCTTGTTGTTGCTCCTCGATTTCACTGAGCTGCCTCTGCTCATTGCTTGCTTCCCCCGGTGTTCTTCTCCATTGCTCCGTTATATCCTTCCTCGGGCGGCAATGATGGGCAAACCTAAGGCACCTAGGGCTCCGGGGCCTGAGCTTGATCTCACCTCAAAGGAAGGGGGAGTCTTGGAGACCCTGGCACAACTAGACATCTACACTCAAATCCCATTCTGCCCAATTCGATAAAGTTCTTCAGGCTATTCTCGACACCAAAACGTCCTTGGAAACCAGAATCGCCACAATCGCCACAGATGTTACCCTACTTCGGGGCCGGCCATCGTAAATTGGCTGATTGTGTGGAAGAAACGGAATCCTCATTGGCAGCTCTCTGTCTCACGGTGCAAGACCTGCATTCCCAACTGAAACAAATGCAATTGGATCTGACTACCCTACATAACCGCGCAGAGGACGCCGAGGGCAGGTCTCGTAGGAATAACATTAGACTTGTGGGGTTTCCTGAGCTGGTTGAAGCACCCAATACTGAACTCTTTGTGGAACAATGGCCGATTGACCACATGGTAGACGTCAAGCCTCCTAAATTGTTCTCTGTAGAGAGAGCACACAGAGTCCCCGGCAGGTCCCCCCGCCCAGGAGCACCGCCACAACCTATTATCGCCCGGTTATTGAACTTCCACGATAGAGACTTAATTTTACAGCGTTCTCACTCCCACTGCCCGTGGCAGTATGAAAATGCTGCAATATCAGCATATCCTGACTTTACAGCCGAAGTACAGGCGAAGCATAACTCCTTCACCAAAGTAAAACAACGCCTCCGGGAACTAAATTATAAATATGGACTCTTATTCCCAGCTAAATTACGGGTGATTGACGGTGAGGCCACTAGACTTTTTCAATCCCCGGAGGATGCTTCGACCTGGTTGCATGCGAAGGGATTGGTGCACTCAGCTTCAGATACTCTGGAGGACACCACTTGGTTGACCCCACACTCCAAACGACGCAAGCGGAAATCAAGTAAAGTTGGCCCCTCTCGCGCTCAAGCCATCACTGAACAAGAGAGAGCGATACAGGAAGTAGTGCACTTCTCTCACAACTCCTTTTTGGCCTTATCTGACAAGTTCCAGTTCCCTTCCGATTCAGATACTGGGGCCACGTCACCTTCCAAGACCTCTGGTGATGAACGTGCCCACCTGATAACTCCAAGACTGGCTGATGATCTTTGACACACCACAATCTATGGCTCCTAAATATTGGTGATGTTTGTCCTGTGTCTCCATGTTAGTGGCGCCTCCCATCTCTCTCGTGGCCCCAGGGCGCAATTGTATGAAGCTATTCCGGGGTCCCTGGGATGCTCTTTATTATACTTCATGATACATAACCCCCCCCCGACCACAGGGGATACTGCGTGTATACTATCTCTTAGTCAGAACTGTTTCCTATAAAGTGTTACGTGCTTTTGTTCCTTTTTTATGGGGTTGTGGCGTGCTATCTGTTACAATACAGGCCTGGGTTCTGGGAGTTGTTCTAATGTTTTTTGTAGTTAGAGCCTGCTTGGTGTTAGACATGAGGGAGATCGCTTCCTTTTGGGGATTCGGGGGGAGGAGGGAGGGAGTATTGCTATGCTTTTGCACTCCTACTGCCTATGACTACGGACTATAATATACTAACCTGGAATATCCGTTGATTGGGTAATCCCATAAAAAGATATAGACTATACACTTACCTCTGATGGCGCCATATCCATATCACCTGCCTGCAAGAAACATACTTGACTCATGGTGAATTACTTAAACTGCAGGGGCGCTGGAAGGGTCAAGTTTTTGGCACCGGCTATTCCGCGTATGCCAGAGGTGCCCTGAAGTACCATTTACTAAAACTAGATCTCATGTTGATCGGGAGGGTCGGTATGTCATATTGGACGACCTTCTAAATGGGCGCCCTATTCTCTTGACTTCTGTGTATGCGCCTAACACCCTACAAGGCACCTTTTTCGATGATTTAACTCCTACCCTATTGTTAGATCCCAATACCCCTAGTCTATGGGGTGGTGATTTTAACTGTATTCAACACACTGCAATGGATCGCTGGACTCCTCCCATGCCAAACACCCCTGGTCTCCTATCCACTAAACATTTTCAACGCTGGTCACACGCTATGCACCTATCCGACATATGGCGTTTACATCACCCAGACGATAGGGAATATTCGTACTATGCTCCTAGCTACCATATACACACTAGACTAGATTATATTTTTTGTAATTCCCTTCTGTGGCCACACATTCGTAGCTCTGAATATCTGGGTAGAACTTGGTCGGACCATAATCCCCTCAGAGTGTCATTCCAATGGGGGCCAACCAGACCGCGAATCCCATTATGGAGGCTGCAAGTGGCAGCTCTCCAAGACACGCCGTTTAAAACTCAACTCGGTATCACCGTTACGGAGTATTTTAAACATAATGAAGGCTCTGTTGGGGACCCTAGAACAGAGTGGGATGCTGTGAAGGTTGTGATTCAAGGCCATTGCATGGCCTCCTCCTGGGGAGCAAGATCGGCCCTTACCCATAGTATAGGGAAGCTTGAACACGAAATACGACAATTGGAAGTTGCAACTGTCACTGACCCTTCCGTCCGTCAACATCGATCCGCGCGGCACCGCCAACACCGGGAGGACTCCCACAGACTCGGTAAATTAGGCTGTAAAACATACTCTCTGCAACAACACAGAGAGGGTGACAAACCAGGACGTATATTAGCGTGGTTACTGCGTTCTGAGGTTCCACAAACAGTACTAGGTGCAATCCGTAACGAACATGGTACAGTGGTCAATACACAGGAAGCAATTAACGCAACCTTCGCTCATTATTATAAAACTCTGTATACAGCACGACCGACCCCCCCCTACGTTTGATCTTCACCCGTTATTAAAGGATCTTCTGGTGCCCTCCCTTACACAACAACAGAGACAGGACCTAGACCACCCACTGCAAATAGATGAGGTGAACCTCGTAATACAACAGATGACTAGAGGGAAGACTCCAGGTCCAGACGGTCTCCCCGTAGAGTTCTATGCCTCTTATGGGACCACTCTCTCACCCAAATTATTGACTTTGTACGAGACATCGTACCAACGGGGCGCACTCCCCTCTACATTGAACGAAGCACTCATTGTGGTCCTTCCTTCCCCTCGAAGTGGGCTCCTATCGTCCCCTCTCCATGCTCAATATTGATTATAAGATCCTTAGTAAACTATTGGCCAACAGGTTGCTCCCCCTACTTCCTTCCTTGATTCATCCCAACCAAAATGGTTTTGTTCCTCATAGAACTACTTATGGTAACGTTCAACGTCTCTGCCACCTCATTGATACACTGTCAGCGAGGGAGGCGGCTGTCCGGTGGCAGTGTCTTTAGACTTTGAGGAGGCGTTTGATACTCTGGGATGGCCATATTTATTGTGGGTTTTGGGGCGCTTTGGTGTTGGTCCCCAAATGTTGCGATGGATAAAACTTCTCTACACAGCCCCTCGTGCTAGGGTTCGTAATGGACACTGCGTATCTGATTCCTTCCCCATTCAAAGGGGGACCCGGCAGGGATGCTCCCTATCACCGATACTCTTCGCCCTAGCGATGGAAACTCTTGCTATACGATTACGGCAGGAGGAAACTGCGTGGGGCTTGTGGGCCGATGGTAACTGGCACATTACCTCTTGATATGCTGATGACGTACTAATTTATCTACGCGATAGGACTACTGCCCTGGCCGATTTATTCCCCCTGTTAGACCAGTTCGGCGAGTTGTCCACCCTCCGAGTGAACTGGAGTAAGTCCTGTATGTTCCCCCTCTGCAGAGATGGCAACGCTGCATCCTGGACGTCTCCTCAGGACTGACTTCCATGGGTGGACGACAGCTTCCGCTATCTCGGTGTAGATGTATATCACACTACCACAGATTTTGTGGAAGGCAATTATAATAGAGTGCTCTCTTCCACTCATGGGTCCATGCCCTTTTGGCTGCGTTTGCCTCTCCACGATGGGTAGAGTGGCTATTGCCAAAATGCTAATACTTCCCCGGTTCTTATATCTCTTCATGGCCCTTCCATTCTTTCCGGGGTGACCTTTTTTCGCAGCTGCACGCACTTTATTGACCTCTCTCATCTGGGGCTCGGGCGGCAAACGGGTCTCCCTCGATATATTACACCACCCAACTCAGGATGGTGGTATGGTGATTCCGGATTTGTGCCGTTATTATGCTACGGCTCAACTCCACTGGCTTATGACGTGGCTATCAGAGACCCCTTCCACAGAGGGGACCATGATTCGCCAGATGACAGGTGGTGAGGGGGTATTGCATTGTCTCTTTGACCGGCAAACGCGTGGGCCTGCTCCTTCGCACGGCGAAAGCCACTTGGGTTAAGTTTATTCACAGACCTCGACAGCGATTTCCCTATTCCCCGGAGCTCCCAATCTGGGAACTACCCCAGGTTCACGACCTCCAGCGACGATATGATTTTTACATGTGGCGCGAGGGAGGGTTGTCCCGTGTCGGTAAGTTGTTTCAAGATGGGAAACTGCATACTTTCCAGACACTCAGTACCCTCTATCATCTAGATCCCAGACAATTCCTAGCCCATGCTGCTCTACAGGCTGTAGTTCAACAAATATGGTGCCTTGTTTCCTTGGAACCTCCAGTCCATGACATACTTCACCACTTATTGACCAGGACATGGGAAAGGAAAGCAATTACTAATTTATATGCCCTATTGAGAGACACAACTGTAGTTCCCCACTCCCAGAGTAGATACAGATGGGACCAGGGCCTTGGAGTGACCCTCACAGACCCCGAGTGGACGATGGCCTTACAACAAGTCAAATACGTATCGCGGAATGCCAGACTGAAATTTACACACTTCCATTACATTCATCAAACTTACCTGTCCCCTCATAGACTGCATCGAATATTTCCGGGAGCTCTCTCGGTATGCCCAAGATGCGGCTAAAACAATGCCACGTTCCTACATATGACATGGGAATGCGCTGACATATCCCTCACCTGGGCACACGTTGTGCAACATATTTCCGATATTGTAGACATTCCCATCCTATTAGACCCACTGCTATGCCTCTTGGGGATAACTCGCAGATCTAAATTGTCCAAGTATTATTTAAAGTTTGTGGATCTCGCTCTTATCCTCTTTAAACACCTGATTGATATGAACTGGAAGGCCCCGAAACCTCCTGATATATCGCAATGGCTTCGAGGGGTGCTACACTGGGCTACGATTGAAGCACAAGCACTTGAATATGACAGCCGCAAGCGTGGGGGTGAAGGTGGGATTACATTATGGGACACGTATCTAGTGAAAGTAAAAGTAAAAGATAAATTGGCCGCTCCTGCCCCTATCGCTTCACCTTGTGCGGACACCTCATCCAACCCTAGCTAAACTAATCGTATGTGTCAGCTCCATGGTATCGACCCACCAGCAGCTCTCGCGCTCTGAACTCCCTGCCTCCTCACATCGTTACACCCCGACTTTACAATTACTGTGTCGCATCACTTATTGCTTCCCTCTCCCCCACTCACCCTCTCCGATCGTAATTATTTCACATCAAACTATTGCGCCCCCCCTCGATGATGTGCCTATCCAAATCGTTCGTCGATGCACCTCCTCTTCACCAGGTAGCTCTTTATTGTTGTTTTCACTGTTTTTTAGACCTTATTGGTTCCTGTAGCTTACTATATTTTTACTGTCTTGGATTACATTATGCACCATAATGTCTCTATTTTATAGAATTGTGTATACTCAATTATTAGCTCATGTATTTCTGACTTTCTCTATTCTGTATGAATGTAATACAATATCTCTCAACATTTGATTCACGCACGATGCACCGCCCTACTTATGCCCTATTATTGATAATGGGTGATGCCCGGCTGGTATAGATATGTTTTCCTTCTCCATAATTGTAATCTTTGTTTGTTGTGCGTGATTGTATAACAGCCCGATAACGATATGTAACAGATCACTTATACAGAGATGTTTTACTATGTGTTTTATCCAAATTAAAATACCAATAAAACAGATTTAACAAAAAAAAAAACAACAAAAAAAACAGGAGGCAAGCTTAGTCCAAGCCCATGGAGACACTTCACAAGCAGGAATATACTACAAAGTCCAGTCTTTGTCCTCTTTCTGGCAGAAGCAGCAACTGCAGGCCAACTCAGCAAAGCAGAGTCACAGGCAAAGGGGCAGTACTCCCCCTCCAGCTTCAGTTCTTCTCCTTGGCATAAGTTCCTCTTGAATCCAGAAGTAATAAAAAAATCTGTAGTTTTGGGTCCACTACTTATACCCTTTTCTGCCTTTGAAGTAGGTAAATTTCTGAGGAAAGTCTCTGTTGTTCACAAGATCCTGCCTTACCCAGGCCTGGCTCCAGAGTCACAACAGGAGGTTGTCGACTGCATTGTGTGAGGGCAGGCACAGCCCTTTCAGGTGTAAGTGACCACTCCTCCCTCCAGCCCAGATGGCCCATCAAGATATGCAGGCTACAGCCCAGCTCCCTTTGTGTCACTGTCTAGTGGAGATTCACAAACAGCCCAACCGTCAATCTGACCCAGACAGGGAATACACAAGCAGGAAGAGTCACAGAATGGCTTAAACAAGGAAATGCCCACTTTATAAAAGTGGTGTTTTGAAACTGATAATTTAAAAAGCAACTTTACCAAAGGTTGTATTTTTATATTATGAGTTCAGAGACACCAAACTCCGAATCTCTATCGCCCCAAAGAGAAACTGCACTTAAAAAATATTTAAAGGCAGCCCCCATGTTAACCTATGAGAGAGACAGGCCTTGCAACAGTGAAAACTGAATTTGGCAGTATTTCACTGTTAATACATGTAACACACATAACTACAAATTCCACCTTTAACATACACTGCACCCTGCCCATGGGACTACCTAGGGCCTACCTAAAGGATGACTTACATGTACACAAGGAATAATATGGGCCCGACAAGTGGGTACACGTTCCAGGTCGAATTGGCCATTTAAAACTGCAGACACAGACACTGCAGTGGCAGGTTTGAGCCATGTTACAGGGCCACTCATGTGGGTGGCTCAACCAGTGCTGCAGGTCCACTAGTAGCATTTGATTCACAGGCGCTGGGCACCTCCAGCACACTTTACTAAGGTCTTACCAGTAAATCAAATATGGCAATCATGGAAAAGCCAAATACACTTGCAATGTACACAGGGAACACTTGCACTTTAGCTCCGGTCAGGAGTGGTAAAGTGCCCGGATTACCAAAACCAGCAAAAACAGAGTCCAGCACACAGTCAAAACATAGGAAACAGGCAAAAAGATAGAGGAGACCATGCCAAGGATGCCAGATCTAACAGTAAAACTTTAACCGAGGCCAGATGTACAGAGTGGCGCTTTTTGCTTTTAGGCACTAGAAAACATTTAGGGGGTCATTATGACCATGGCGGTCGGCAGTATTATGGAGGAAAGGAGGATGTCAATCTCCAGCCTGGCGACTGTACTGCCTGCAGGATCATGACCCCGCCTACCACCAAGGTTTTCGTGGCTTCCTTACTGCCACGAAAACCATGGCGGTAGGCATTATCAGTGACAGTAAACCCCTTCCCTGTCACTGATGGGGGTCTTCCACACCCCTGCCCCTTTTGGAGCACCCACTTACCTGTGTCAAGGTGGTCCTCCGGCAGGAGACAGGACGGGGTGCTGTTGCCAGCAGCAGCATCCACCAGCAGAACACAGCCAGGCCGTATTATTCTCATAATACGGCTGGGGGCCATCTACTGCCGTGGTGCTGCTGCTGGCAGTAGCTCCACCTTACCGCCATCCACCGGCATGGCCACAGCTGGATTTCTGCCATCCTTTTGGCAGAAATCCTGCTGTTGTCATAATCCGGCGGATGTCTGGTAGCTGCGGCGATGGTCTTTTGGCGACCGTCGCCGCGGCGGTAGGCAGTTTTTACCACCAAGGTCAAAATGAGTTCCTTAATCTTTAAAAATTCACATCTCCGTTTCCCTACATTGGATTTTTGTCATCTTGTTATCATTTAAAGGTTAAAAATATAATCTGATTTTATAAATTGGTGTTGGATTTTTATGATGTTTTGTGTTTTACTTATTTACAGCTTTGTTCACATTAAATGCTTTACGCATCTTTCTCCTATGTTAAGCCTAACTGCTTGTGGCTAAGCTACTAAGAGGTGAGCAAGGATTAATTTACTGAGACTTTGACTGGACCTAGTAGGGATTTGTGGCCTATTGCTTAGTGTAGGTACCTTCCTGCCCTTACCAATAATCCACTTTCCAACATCTTAGTGACAGGACAGAGGAATGACAAGCCTAGGCATTTGTCATTTGTCACTCAATACTTCACATTGAGCAATGAGATTTATAAGATTCTTTATAGGCACTGGCACTTGTTGATGGAAGTCCCTAGTATTGGCAAGTTTTTGACCAGGGAACAAAGGATTACTTACCGGAGAGGTCATACGCTCAGAGATAATCTGTGTCCCAGTTATATCACCACAAGCAGAATACTGACTTGGCTACCAACAGGTCCGAAGGGATTTTTTGTATGTCATGAATGCAACATCTGTAGTTTTGGACAAGCTAAAAAACCTTTGTTATAATACTGGCAAAAGGTATGACACTAGATATTTTATTAATAGCAAAACAAAGTATTCTGTCTATATTGTTGGCTGCAATTGTGGCAAAATCTATGTGGGCAGTACAATCAGGCCCCTCAAACTTCGGATACAGGAGCATATTCAGCCTATAAAAAACAAGGATATTAGATATCCATTGGCACTTCACATGATGGAATTACACCCTGCTAATTGCACAATCTGGTTTCATGGGGTGGACCAGGCACCACCCAATTTGAGAGGGGGTGATAGAGAATTGGCCCTACGGCTCAGAGGCGGCATGTATTTGCCACCTAAAGGCCGTGGATATGGGTCATAATACTGATGAGAAATTCCATTATTTTCTGTAGTTGATGGTAAAACAATTGTTTGGGGTTTGGGAACTATGGTGGTCTTTTCCTTGGTGATTCCATATTGATATGGTGGATATCTGTATACACTGGTTCTTGTGTGTTGACATGATCGTACTTGTAGTTTTTGGTTTTAAAGGTATTTAAGGTTTCCAAAACATATATTTGGCTGTTGGTATATTTTGTTGTTATGTGTATAATATTTATCCTTTTGGCACAGTAGGTACATCTTTTTTTGATTTTGAGTATAGGATTAGTGGACTTTTTTGATTTTTTCTCTTTATTATATTTGCTTTTTTTCTAGTTTTTTCTTGTATTTTAGCTCTTAAATTCATGGGTTTATTGACATATAATAATAAGTAGCGCTATACTTCATTAAGTTTTAATGGGAAGCGCTATCCCTGTACTCTAGTCACATTAGTTAAGCGGTTATTATTTGCCATTACAAAATTGCCGCCACTTTGTTGTTTCTTTGTTCGCGCGTCTGTAGGTATTTTGGTTGCTATGGTAACATGCATATACGCTGGACCTATCGGGGAGCCAGACTCTGCTTATAACCGTAGCATTGAGGTCTGCTCAGTTTCACTTGCCGTTACAGCATGGAACACTATGGTCGTGCCTACCTGCAGACGTAGAGGTGCTGAGGTAAGCAGTTGCTAATGGACATTTGGGGTGAGATTATCGATACAGACACATGGGCAAAAGGACCAGTAAATTGTGCTCTGTTGCCCGTAGTGCTTGTAATACAGAAACCACATATACCTAAGGTGTGCGATGACGGTGTTCGCTCCGCGTTTTTCTACAGTATTAGGAACTTTTGTGATATATTATTTGTCATTAGGTTTTGTGCATTTGGTTGTGGTGTTATTTTTTTGCTTTGTTGTTTTGTTAGGTCTGGCTGGCACCTTCGCTCTATCTTTACGGTGTGGAACTCTACGGTTGTGCTCTTGTGCAGATACAATAGAACCTGTAGAGGTAAGCAGGTGAAATATGGCATTTGTGGTGAGGTTATTAACACTAACAAATATGGGCAAAATGACTTGTTACTCCTATGTTGTTGCCCCTAGTGGTCAAAATATAGAAACCATATACACCGTTGGTGTTTAATGGCGGTGATTATTGTGCGGGTGGTTTGGTTACTATGAGTTATTTCTGTTACTATTATTTTTCCAGCGCTTGGCCTTGGTACTAGTTGTTATCTCTTTTTTTATTACCCTTTTGGCACGTTGGCCCACACTTAGGCCATATTGTATGAACAATGTTGACCCTGACATTCATTTTGGTGACAAGCATGAAAGTTATACATATACAAGGTATGAATTTTCTATGTCTTTAGTTAGGGTATTCTTATCCATGCCAATTTGAGTGTCAATATATTTATAAGTCATCAGCATGGACTTACACACATGTTGGTGGGTTCACCTAATATTATGCAACTAGTATTATTATGGATGGAACAGACTGTTATGGGAATAAATATTGGTGTTATTTTCATATTTAATTATTGACAATTTTGAAATTAACTTTTTTATTGTCTATCATGCAGTTAGTTTATAATGCATTTTATATGTTTGATGTCATATGTATGCATATATATTTTATGTTTTTGGCATGGTTAGTGTGTTTTGTGTTTATATTTTCTTTATTTTTGGGTACATATTTATGTATATATTTATAATTCGATGTGAGGGGAAGTAACAATTGCTTTTTCCCTTGCCATAGATTTAGTTTGTACATATGTTTGTTCTGGTGTTTAATATTGAATGTGATGTGTCTCTTGCTTTCTCTTTCTCCTTTTTTCTGTTATTGTGGATTATGTTGATTTATGTTGTTTTTTGCACTGTTAAGGATGTTTTTTTCTTTACATTTTTAGAAAAAGAACACCTTTTTCTTTCAGTATTTATTTAACATACTTTTTATTATATTGAGGACATTATTCTTATTGTATTACAGCCCTGAAGAAGTCCTATGTTGAGGACGAAACGCGTTGGCTGATGTTTTTATGAATATGTTCCAAGAAAAAGTTGAATAAAAAGAAGACAACAAAGTGACGTCATATGTTCACTGGACTTTCATGATATATTTAAATAAGTGGTACACTATCAAAATATTTCTCATCTTAGTGACAGGACATGGGTGTCTGCATGATTTCTTAAATATTCAGCCCAAGTGAGCGCATTCAGTGACAAGTACAATGAGGTAGCACCGGGCACCTTGCTTGCTCAAATCAGATCACATAATATTCATAAAAATTATGCAAGCTTAACTTACCTAAGAGTGTAAGCAGCATGCTATTTGAAAAAATTAGCATTGTAGGGCACAAAAAATACCTAAATGTCACCAAGCCCTGTGACCTAGACACCCAGATTGTCCAGCTCAGTGTTATGTCAACTGCTGCTGGGTGTGCCCAACTCCAGTACGCCTCCTTACACACCAGCACACCTTCCCTCACAGCAGCTGACACTCGTGCTGGCTGTACCCACTCTTGGGCCTGGAGCCTGCTGTCAGCATTGAGAGGAGATGATGCTACAGAAAAATATATTACATCCACCTCCACATCAGAGAAAATGATGCAGGGCTGATTCTTTGGCGCGCTGACGACTGCAAGGTATCCGGTTAGCACCTCCTGCACTGACGTGGCACTGGGTGAGAAAAAAAATAAATAGGAAATGGATGGAATAGAAGGGTAGAAATAAGGAAGTAAAGTGAAAACAAAAAAGGACGAGTCACAGAAAAAGGAAAAAATTTAAAATACACAAACACACACACTGATATGATAAAGGTATTTTTTCAAAGAAATTATCAGTAAGTGTCAACATACATAGAATCACTGTTCAAAAACAGTTCTGGGAAAAAACCCTATATGCCAGCATGAATATAAATGCAAATATGAACAGCAATAAAAAAAGAACACTCAGCAGAGATCACAGTACCCAAGCTGCGGACAACCATAGCAAGTTTCAACCCATGGGCTATGAATTGGCAACAGTGACAAAACATTATTCTGCAATTCCCAAGTAAATCCCTCCCTGATCCTGTCTAGTTTCTTATTGAAGGGGCACCCCTGACTTTAACCAAAGCAGTTTGAGACTCATAGAGTTGTTGTATGCCCCCCCACCATTCAATGACTTGCGGCGGAGCTGGAGACACCCATATTCTGGAAAAACAGAGCCTGGCCAAGACAATGATTTTAGTCAGCAACTTTTCCTTCCCCTAGTTGTATCCCATTCACCATCCTGTCATTATCTCCTTAGGGGTAAAGAATTGAACATCCCCAAGGCATGAGGTAAGTACACCGGTCTCCTCACCCCCAGGGGCTGGGCTAGTAATGAACATGTGAAGAATACCAGCTGCAAAGCAACCACAATTATGGCAGGTAATTTTATTTGTGCCGAAATTTCCACCATATTTGGCTATTCTCTCAGATGTGAATATAACATGCAAATGATCTTAAACTGTTGCGATTTTATATTAATAGAAAGCACCAAATATGGCTTGTTCTTTGCATGTTCTCAGGCTGGAGAGGATGCTACAATGGTCACTAAATTTGTATACTTGATTTCAACAATTTTCAATGTTTGGGACGTGAATTAGAATAAGATTGCCCCTTTAACACTTAGCTAGGTGGGTAAGAAGGGCTAGAGTGGGCTATTGTTGATGTTGTTTTTTTGTTGTTGTTTATCACCGCATCGGCCTCATCCAAATGTATGATCCACTTATGGCATAAATTCGTAAGTCACACCTCAGTATATTACACAGCCTTTGAAAAGATGTTTAGAGGTTTGATGAATGGATAGGAAAAGGAAGCTGGGGAAAGTTGTGACAAAAACTAGCTCAACAACAATATACATCAGGTCGATGAGCAGCACGTCATCATCATCAAATCTGTTGTAGGAGGAAATGAAGGAATAGCATAGTTCAGTTAATAAATACACTACACTCTCCTTCAGCCCTAGAGGCCCAAGTTATATTCAAATTGTTCTGTCACCTTTGTTTGAAAAAATATAAATTAGGGAGGAGTGAATCCACACAGTTCTAAAAATGATGATTGATAAAAGGTAAATGATATTGTATATAAGTTCCCCAGCCGGCGGTGTATCTGCTGTCTTCTTCTCTGAATGACCATCTTGGGTGCATGGCTGAACCAGTCGGGTAAGGTAATCAGGGGTGTTATTGAGGTTTCATGCAGAAGAAGAGAAGAGACAGCCTGTGGACTTCAAAACAGTAAATTTCGATATTGTAGAGTCAAGGAGAAGATAAACTTCCTGAGTACGAAGAGGCAAAGAAAGAGCAAAGGCTCCTGCAATCATGACTCATGTGCAATTAACTGAGAAGTGCGAATACTTTTACAACCAATCCCAGGCAAGTAGCTGCATGTAACATTTAACTGAGTGCATCCATCATGTGATATGTCTCCTGTTACAGTCCCATCCACCAGAACCACTGAATTAGAGGAGATTGGCATTTGAGCCAGCACACCACTCAGCATTTCCAAAATCAATGTACCTCTCTTCAGTGCACAGGCCTGAGTAGGGCTCTTTGAGTTATGTTGGTTTCTCTTTGAAGTAGATTGTTCACATCTTTCTTCCTGTGGCTGTTAAGCTGAGTCCTAACTCTGAATTCTGATTTTGTCCTGTTCCAAATGAGATTGAGAAAGATAGATCTGTAGTGCACTGCTGTTAATGAAGAAGAAGAGGAAAATAGTTTGAGCATTTTGTGTAGATTTATTAACTAAACTGACTGGTCTGGTCTCTAAAGAACCTGAAAAAAGTACGGCAACAAGTGGACCATGCAAGTAAATCTAGGTAAGAGTGAAAGGGGCAATCACTTTCAGGCAGAATCATCCATGAGGCCCCCCTAACACTGCAAATCTTTGAAGGTTTACAAATTAGGTGACCAACACCCTCACTGTCTGCCACCACATGAATCATCATTACTCATGCTCACTAAAGATATATCACTCATTTGTGCAATCGTTACCTGCTCCAAGCATGGTGGTACCTATTTTTCTATTGTATCTCCTAGGAGTGGGAGGAACTGGTGGAGTTTCATTCTGTGGAATCCCTTTGAATTACATTTAAATTTGTCAACAGTCAACTGAATTCCACCAAGGGGCAGAGTGGGCACTACAAGATACAGAGCATACCCCTCAGTGCCCTTTCATACGTTTGTAAGGGGACTGAGTGCTATACAATGCACTACAGTGCAGTATATACCCCTCAGTGTCCTTATATCAGAATTTAAGGACACCAAGGGTTACATAGTGTACTACATTGCAATGCATACCCCTCAATGCCTTTATATACTTACGTAAGGGGATAGGAAGGGTGTGTAGTGCACTACAGTGCAGTGCATACCACTTAATGCCATTTCATAAGTATGCAAGGGCACCAAGGGGTTTGCCCTTCATTGCAGTGATACTTCAACAGGGCTGAAAGAGGGAGTAGCCCCTCTATGTTTAAAAATCACTGTACATTTAAGTTTAATCTGCAGTGTTTTTTTCAAAGTAGAGGAACTGATCCCTCTCAGCCCTGTTTAAGTTCAATTACAGTGCTGATTTAATTTCCCCAGCAAAATTATTCTGCATACCCCTAGTGTCTCCTGTTTTCCCATGGAAGCAACAAACAATGGCAGTCTTGTAAATTAATGATCTTTACTGTGCCAACTAAGCTAAGTAATGAAAATAAGTATAGGGATTGGAAGAATTGCTTTCATGTCCTTTACGTGAGTGGGAGTCTTCTTCTATGCATAATACTTCAACTCCAGTCGAGCCCATACATGTGAATAAATGGGGGCTGCATAAATCAGACAATAAGGTCAATATTTATACTTTTTTTGCACTGCATTTGCGTCACTTTTTGATGGAAAAGCGGCCCAAACTTACAAAATACAATCATATTTTGTAAGTTTGTGCCACTTTCTTTGTAAAAAAATGACGCAAATGCGGTGCAACAAAAGTATAAGTATAATTCCAAATATTTAAATATTCCTCTATAGCCATTTCTTTTGCAAAGCACACTAACAATAATGTGACCTACTCAGTCAGGGAAGTAGAGTTTGTCCTAAAGCTCAGGGGTTTACCCAGACGTTGCTCAGGTAGTGCACTTGAGTCTGACCAATTGCCCACATCCTCCTCCTGTGCTGTTTCAGGAACATTGTAATCTTGTAGTATGAAGTGTTGGTTTAATCATGGTCAATCTTTCAACATGTTGAGGTGAGCAACTAGACATTCTGACTGTGACAACTGCACAAGATACAATGAACGCATGCTCAGTAGACACACTGGCTACTGGACAAGCCAGATACTTTATTGCCAGCCTGCCGAGCTCTGGCCATTGGTGCATCTTCCAAAACCAATAGCCCAATTTGTTTTGATCAAGGTAGACCTCATTTGGGTCATCCAGATAGTCTTGGGCCATCCTCTGAATGGTCATTGGTGCTAGCGCTGGCTTGTCCTCTGTTGCCTTTGCATCTACACTTGACTTAGTCCCTGCCACTTGAAACCAAGCCACAGCAGAGGTTGATTCTGATTCTTCTGTTGATGATATTGTTGCCTGTGCTTTTGCTGGTCTTGGCTGCAGTGAGACAACCGAACTGCCCTCGCTGGAGGTTGAAGTCTGCACACCATAACTTAAGGGGCATAGCTTGGTCATTATGATTCAGGGAGTGTGAGCTTCAGATTGCCTCACAATCACACGTTGACATTTTATAAAAAACATATTACGATAAGCAGGACATGAGAGGGGGCTTAAAGGGCAGCGAAAAAGAGAGAGGTGTGCAGATTGTTAGGGGTATGCAAAACTCAATATCTTTCAAACTAATCAACACTCTTCGAGGCCTTGAAAACATAGATGAAAGAGAGTGCATGTATTTTTGTCAGTGTAAGCATGTACAAATCTCTGGTGAAATCCGACAGACACTTCACATTGCCGCATTTAAGGCACTTATACCCATCTATTTACTACAGAATACATTTTTAAGGGAAAGTAACTCCCAAAACACCCCTCTTCGAGCTACACCCCTACAAAAGTTTTGCCTGGGAGTCTAACTTCCAGCCGTTCCTCTACCAGGTTTCTTACATGCTCAACAATGCACGTCTTGTGTTGTGAAACATCCCCTTTTGAAAATAGTAGGAAAGTGGCCATTATTATTTTGTACAGTGGATCAAATATTGTGGTACAGCTGTACACTTTGGAGGACATGATCTTTCTTTGCAGCCTTGTATTCACAGCTAAGCAAAGGATTAAGCTCTGAACCAACTCAAACACTTTTTTGTTCACAACAGCAAAACTTAGGAACACCGTTTTTAACTAGTCCTGTAGCAGATGCAACCATTGGATTGCTTGGCGCCTGGTACTGTCCTCCTTGCTGCCTTCCTGTGTGAAACTCTCAAAAGGAAGGTGCATTTGTGTCAGGTATTTGGCTAGCCCACATTTGTCCATCTTTGTGGTCATTCTTTTTCCAGTTGCATCCTCTCCTATTTGAAGGACATAGTCGGTGATCGGTTTGTACTGCTGAAACAGATGTTGCAACATTTAGAAAATTGAGTTCCTAGGTGTTGCCACCTTCTGTAGGAAGGCTTTAACCAGTACTCTGTCAACATTCTGAATGATCTTCATCTGCTTCCTGGCTTTTAAAAAATGTCTGAAATGAGTGCAGATTCTTTTGCAGGTGATACATCTGGCCCAATATGTTTTGCCATAGGCCTGCATGTGTTCTTTGTTGGGGTGCAGCAGAGGGGGCCTTAGGCCCCCAGCACCCTGGGGTTTTCATTTGCCAAATTTGCGAATTCCAGTTAGGAATTTGGGAAATGCAAAATATTCGCAAATATGGGCCTCCAGGCCCATAGGTGCGAATGGGGCTGATACCGCAATTTGCAATTCGGTAATAGCATTTGCGATTTTTAAGAAATCGTTATTACCAAATCGCAAATTTGATACATTGCATTTTGCGTAGCAGAAATAGCGATTTCTTAAAAATCGTTATTTCCAAATGGCAAATGCCTTTTTTGTTACATCTGGCCCATTGACTACTACCTAAAATGGCTACCAGGCACATGTTCAAACAACAACAAGCAAGAAAGCAGGGACCACAAAGAACACATAGAGGCTTATCGAAAAATCACACTGGCTGATTACTCAAAAGGGCCTTCAACCAAATGTTCAAATAACAACCAACAAGAAGGCATGGACAATAAAATACACATGCAGGCCTATAGCAAAAGCACACTGATTACTACCTAAAATGTCCACCAGGCACATGTTCAAACAACAACAAATAAGGAAGAATAGACAAAAAAGAACAGATGTGGGCCTATGGCAAAATCACACTGGTGACTACACAAAATGGCCACTGTCCAAATGTTCAAAAACAACAAGCAAGAAGGTGTTGACTAACACATGCATACCTATGGCAGAAACACACAAGCAAGCAAGAAAGCATGGACAACAAAAAACAGTTTCAGGCTCATGGTAAAAGCACACCAACTACTACCAAAAATGGCTGCTGGCCACATGTTCAAAGAAAAACAATCAAGGAGCATGGACAAAAAAGAACATATGTAAGCCTATGGACACTGACTACACAAAATGGTCACCATGGAGAACAAAGGCAAAATGAAGGCCTACGGCAAACACACATACACACCCATTCACACCCACACACACTCACACACACACACACACACTCAAACACACACACACACACACACTGGCCAGACAAAGGAGGCATAGTAAGCATTGAAAAAAAACACTACCGTAATTCAGCAGTGTCATAAAAGAAAATGAAGTAAGATAAAAAACAACACACATCCTCCCAAAGCATTAACACATTATTGCCCCCCACCCAAAATACACTTTTTGAACAAAAAACGTAAAATACCAAAGATATACATTTTGTCCTTAATTCAATGCCACCCCAGGCCTAAATCACAGATGTTTTAAAATGACAGATACAGTTGTTTCTTGTACCCAATACCTAGTTTTGGCTGCATGGTATGTGGGCAGACTAGACCGCAGAGTAAAATAGATTACTATTGTAAATTTCACAAACATGGAGAAAATATACTTGTCTGTGCAACCTTTTTCCCTTATAACAGCTCAAACATTGAAAGCAAAAAATAGACTGCTACTGCAATTCGTGGCCACCCACCACAACCAGAATCAAATTAAAAAATTGAATCAAATACACAAATATATACGTGCGCATGTCCTCTACCAAACAACAGCCTTATGCAAATGTTTCTAACCTACTTGTTGATGTCACAAAAACCAACTCCTAAAATTAAGTGGCAGCAGGAATTGCAGACAAAGAGAGTAACCCCTTCATTTCAAAATCCAAATGAAATGCAATCAGGAAATGGCCAAAGCACTGGGAAGAGCCTTCTGAATAGAAAAAGGAAGTTAGAGTCTTCTTCTCACATCCTTCCTGTTAAAAAAAAGTCAAATAAAAAATGCTTTTCACACTAAAAAACTACCGAACCATCCATTCAAGTGGAATATTTACTCAAAAAGGTATTTTCAAATTGATTTAGCTGCTTCTAAAGTAGATAATCTACTCGATAAGAAGACCCGACTGCTCGCAACTACCAGCGTTACAAAATGGCAGTGGAAGGATCCATGGGAAATCGTGCCTGGGGCAGGCTAATCTCACCACATTTGCAAGTGGTTTTCCCCCTGAGAATGGTATCAACAAAGGGTTCATGTTTCTAAAATCACCATCATCCCAGCTTTCCGGAACAGGCAGACCTAAATCAGAAAACCCAATTTTTCAACAAAATGTTGCCATTTTACTTGGACATCCCCCATTTTTGCTATTTTTTGTGCTTTCAGCCTCCCTCCAGTTAGTGACAGAAATGGGGGTGAAAACAATGCTGGATCCCAGAGAGATAACCGTTTCTGAAAAGTAGACAAAATTCTGAATTCGGTAAAGGGTAAGTTGTGTAGATCCTACAAGGGTTCCCTACAGAAAATAACAGATTAATTTAAAAAATATTGAAATTGAGGTAAAAAAAACCAGCCGTTTTCCTCCACGTTTTACTCTATAACATTTTCCTGTGATGTCAGATTTCTTAAAGCAATATACCGTTACGTCTGCTGGACTCTTCTGGTTGAGGAGATATATAGGGCTTGTAGGTTCATCAAGAACCAATAAATGAGTTGCACCTTGCAATGGGTTTTCATTCTTTACCGGGTATACAGCAATTCTTTTGCTGAAATATAAAGAGTGAAAAATAGGTATCAAGAAAACCTTTGTATTTCCAAAATGGGCACAAGATAAGGTGTTGAGAAGCAGTGGTTATTTGCACATCTCTGAATTCCGTGGTTCCCATACTAGCATGTGAACTACAGGGCATTTCTCAAATAGACATCTTTTTTACACACTGTCTTACATTTGGAAGGAACAAATGTGGAGAAAGACAAGGGGCAATAACGCTTGTTATGCTATTCTGTGTTCCCCTAAGTCTCCCGATAAAAATGGTACCTCACTTGCGGGGGTAGGCCTAATGTTCGCGACAGGAAATACAACATGGACACATCACATTTTTACATTGAAATCTGATGTGTTTTTTTTGCAAACTCCCTAGCTGTGGATTTTGGCCTCTAGCTCAGCCGGCACCTACGGAAACCTACCAAACCTGTTCATTTTTTTAAACTAGACACCTATGGGAATACAGGATGGGATGACTTGTGGGGCTCTCACCAGGTTCTGTTACCCAGAATCCTTTGCAAACCTCAAGATTTGGCCAGCCAAAAAAAAACACTTTTTCCTCATATTTCGGTGGCAGAAAGTTCGGGAATATGAGAGGAGCCACAAATTTCCTTCCACCCAGCGTTCTGTTAAGTCTCCTGATAAAAATGGTACCTCACGTGTGGGTAGGCCTAGCGCTCGTGAAAGGAAATGACCCAAAACACTATCTTCACATATCAAAATTATCAAATACAAAACTAACTTTTTTTGCTGGGGGGGGCACCTGCGTTTTTGGTCCTAGGCTCAGCATCCATACAGGGAAACCCAAAAACCCAGACATTTCTGAAAACTAGACACCCGAGGGAGTCCAGGAAGGTGTGACTTGCGTGGATACCCCTGTGCTTTGTTACACAGAATCCTCAGCAAAGCTCAAATTAGCTAAAAAAATTATTTCATTTTTCACACATTTCTGTGTGGGATCACCGCCCTGGGTCAAATATCCTACCACCCAACGTTCCCGTCAGTCTCCCGGTAAAAATGACACGTCACTTGTGTAGCTGGGCCAAGTGCCTGTGACAGGGAAGAGCCCAAAACATGTCAAAACTGAGGGGGAACCAAAGCGGGTCCAAAAGGGCAGTTGGAAAAAAACATATTTTTAGGCTGACAAATGGGGCAGAATTTTTATCTCTATAGATGAGACAATGCTGAGTTGTAGGAATTTTGTGGATTCCTGCAGATTCTGGAAGGTTCCATCACAAAAATGGGGAAAAAATGAGTGATTTCCAGCAAAGTTGGAGGTTTGCAGGGTAAGAAAACTTGTGAGGGGTGCATGTGAAGCACACCACCCTGGACTCACCCAGATGTTTTGGCCCGTATTTATACCTTTTTATCAGTGCATTTGCACCGTTTTGTGACGCAAAAGCGGCGCAAACTTACAAAATACAACGATCGGGCATCAGAAATGCTGAGAAAGACATCAAAGGAAAGGAAAGGCCTTTCCTTTCCTTTGATGCCTTTCTTGGCCCCTCCACATGATCAGAGGAGAAATGCAGAAGCATTTCTCCTCCGATCAGTGCTGCGGAGGGGCAGGCCTCTGATGAGGTCAGCAGGCGCTCGCGTGCTGATGTCATCAGACGCCACAGGGGCAGGGTGGGTTGGGGTGGAAGGGGAAGCAATTCCCCTTCCATCCCTGTAGTGGGGGTGCTGATGCGGGGCTCATGGGGGGAGTCCTAGCGCTCCCCCCCTGAGCCAGTCCAGGGACGTTACGGTGACGTCCTTTGCACCTCAGCGCCCCAGCCAAGGACGTAACATTTACGTCCTTGGCTGCAAAGGGGTTACTACCAAATTGTTTTTTGCTTGATTTTGATATTTTGGCAGGAGCCTTAATGCAGGGACAAATTGCCTCATGAAACTGAAGTTTACAATGGTCTTGGATCGAGTACATTTTGGAAGATCTGATTCCGATAAACTTTGGGTTGTCTTGGTTTTGGTGTACCCTTTTGCTCCCCCAGCATACAAATGTATTTCACAACTAAAACTCCACTCATAACCTTTGAGTTTCTAGGAAGAGTTTCAGAAAAAACTGCTATTAATTTTGTTGGTCATCCATGGTCTTCCTAGAGCAAAGAAAGCATTATTACACATTGATTATCATTCAAAATTGGCTTATCATTCTTTTATCAGTGAACCTAACAAGTTCTCTCATTCATTTATTTGAAATCATATTCTTAGTTGAAAGTTATCCCAAGTATTTAGTTTACGATACCAAGATGCAATTTTTTCATGCCATGAAAGACTATGCAGCTCACATTGCTGTCATACAAATTACATGGCTTTGTATAGTCTGCAATGCAATGGCTTATGAAGAGAGAAAATAGAACTGTAAATGATATGATTCAATTGGCCTGTAAGGTAAGGGTTGTTGTTGAAGTGGCACTGAGGGACACGATTTTGGAACATTTATCTTACTCTGAACTGTGCTACTGGTGTGTGTCTGTTCAAGTTATTGCACATTAAGGATCTTCTTTTAAAATTAAGGCCCATATTTATACTTTTTGACGCTAAACTGCGCTAACGCAGTTTAGCGTCAAAAAGTTTTGCGCCGTCTAACGCCATTCTGAAGCGCCAAGCGGGCGCCGTATTTATGGAATGGCGTTAGACGGCGCAATCAGACCGGCGCTGCCTGGTTTGCGTGGGAAAAAACCACGTAGACCAGACAGCGCCGGCGTAGGGGGAAAATGGCGCATGGGCGTCTTAAAATGGGGCAAGTCAGGTTACGTCGAAAAAATCGTCTTAACCCGACTTGCGCCATTTTTTAACGACGCCCATCCCCCATCAACATGACTCCTATCATTGTAAAGATAGGAGTCATGCCCCCTTGCCCAATGGCCATGCCCAGGGGACTTCTGTCCCCTGGGCATGGTCATTGGGCATAGTGGCATGTAGGGGGGCACAAATAAGGCCCCCCTATGCCACCAAAAACAAATATAAAAAATAAAAAATTATACTTACCTGAACTTACCTGAATGTCCCTGGGGTGGGTCCCTCCATCCTTGGGGGTCCTCCTGGGGTGGGCAAGGGTGGCAGGGGGGGTCCCTGGGGGCATGGGAGGGCACCTGTGGGCTCATTTTGAGCCCACAGGCCCCTTAACGCCTGCCCTGAGCAGGCGTTAAAAAGTGGCGCAAATGCGCCGTTTTTAGCCACGCCAACTCCCGGGCGTCTCTTTTGCCCGGGAGTATAAATACCACGTAAAGGCCTGGGAGTCATTTTTTAGACGGGAACGCCTCCCTTGCATATCATTAACGCAAGGAAGGGGTTCACGCTAAAAAATGACGCACATTCCGGGAACTTTGGCGCTATTCGCCTCTAACGCCATAGTATAAATATGGCGTTAGTTGGCGTTAGTTTTGCGTCGAAATTGCGTCAAAAAAAACGACGCAATTTCGGCGCAAACGGAATATAAATATGGCCCTAAATGTGCAAGAAGAGTGAGAAACAGAAATATTGTTGATGTACAAGTTGTTTATTATAGAGTGCATGATTTGCACAGGAAGAGTATGGGGAATTGTGACAGGAATCATTGTGAAAACTGACCTTATAGTTGACATGATACAATCAGGGTCTGCAAACCTCTTTGTGTCAATAAAACACAATTTAAGTGTTTCCCAAAAACCTGTGTTATTAAAATAAACAAGACTTCTATGCAGATTCAAAATGGATCATGGTGGATTAAGAAGAGTGTGGCCATGTGTAGAACTAGTTTGAGGCCTGTGGAAAACTGAAATTCTATGAAGAGTGGTTTTCTGGTTTTATCATATGAATATGGATATTGTAAGAATGCCCTAAACAAGCAGGATTTTAATTATGTTTGTGCAACTGTCCATGACGAGTTAAGCTATCCACTATCAAATCAGGATCAAAATATTCATGGCAACGTACACCAGGGTCAAACCTTTTATGAAAATCTGCCTGATGATTGCTTTGGATATCTCTAGAATTTGAAGATGTCTGATGAATCTGTTGATTCATCTCCACAGTTTTCTCATTCTGTTTCTGATGTCAATCATATGGAGAGTAGAATCAGACAAACATATAATAGTAGATTTTGTTGCAATTACTGCTTCCAAAGGACAAGTAGAGTGGTAAGATCACCTGGTTATTAAAGGATTATGCAATCTAATAAGTTTTCTTTTTTGAGGTACAGTGCTTGTTATTCAGTTGTTTATCACATGTTCTATTAAATTATATTGTTAAAGGGGGAGATGTGTGTTTTGTTTTCTCTCATGTCCTTTTTATATCCTTTCATTTTATCAGTCTTTGTGAAGTCCTGAGGGGTTCCAATTCACTGCCATTGGAATCTTTGAGGGTGTTTATGAAATAGGGTGTCAGTTGGAATCCAGTCTTTGACCATTGTGGAACTTTTTTATTTTTCGTCAAGCTTTTGTATATCCATTTTGATGGTCCAGAGAGCCTTACATCATGGTAACACTTTCTTTGCTCTTAGAACCTAGCATTATATGTTTTTCAGTCTCCTCCCTGTACCCCATCCCGACTCTAAAATGTAAGGGCAGAGCAAGGTTTCCTTTACAGCTGATTAGGACTACCTCTGCACGACTGACACCATCCTTGAAGATATCACTTTATTGAAAGACTCTAATGACACAATGGCCTATACCATCCTTGAAGATATCACTTTATTGAAAGACTCTAATGAGACAATGGCCTATTAAAGTACCACTGTAGTCTGTTTTGATGTTCTTCCTCCATATGCCATGTCCTTGAATACCAGCTGGACATAATTAGTCAAGCTTCTCATGGAATATGGAGCAAATTACCATCCTCAACAGAGACATGGCACCAAACTTCAATCAAACTAGTGTCATAAATTGTGTTTGCCATCCAAAAATTTACATCAGCTGTCAATTCCCAAAATTGATTGTGATATGGGAAGAAGTCCATGTTCCTGTGACTTCATAAGGCCCGAACCTCACAAAAAGCATGATTGCAGGAAATGTGTGCCTCTGCTGCTCTTACATGAGGCCCGCTTAGTGTATCTATTTTTCAGCTTCAGGGTCAATGTGAATGATAGGACCCTATACAAAACAGGTACTCTGTAGAACAAACTAAGGGCCTAATTACAAGTACTCATGGTGCTGGTCTGATCACCAGATTATGATCCTGGTGGCTGGACTGCCAGGAGACCACCACCATCTCTAGGATCATGGATCCCAAAGGGTTGGGAGGGGTGCAAATGTCATGCTCAAGCAGAGTGGTGCCAATGTTGGCACTGCTGTGCTGATAATGACTTGGCTTTCCCCCAGCCTTTTTATGCAGGGTCACCACCATGAAAAGGCTGGTGGTAAGGCAAGAATGGAGCCACGGGGGCCCTGAACTGCCCATGACCATGTCATGGGTAGTGCAGGGCCCCGTCTGTCAGCACATCCGGAATGCGCACTGTCTGCAGGTACCAAGAGTGCGACAGCTTTGGCCTCGTCTCTCCGGGAGAGCCAATGCCACTGGACTGACAGTGTCAATCAGACCAGGGGGAAGTCATAATATGGTGGTGGGGTGGCTACCGGCTTCGCTACTGCCTCCCCACCACCATATTGGTGGTCTGATGGTTAGACTGCCAAAGACCTAATTAGGCCCAATGTTATTTTCTTTAAAAACGTATCACAAAAGAGCTTTTAAGGGTAATCTCCCTTTGTTTTACAAAACATTGTAATGACTATTGGAAGAAAATTAACATTTTAAATTGCAACCCAAAAGCTAGATGGTATCCTGCAAAATCTGATATGTCACACTATTAAATGGGCATGTGTTAACCCAGAGAGACTGTCTCCCGCCCAAACCTAAATAATCCAATTACGAACCAGTTTGCATGTCCATCCATAGTCCTCTTTCAAACTCCTTTGATAAGAGAAACAGTTTACTTACATAAATTGTGTTTCTTTAAGATTTTTTAATTTTCATCTGATGAATGTTGATGCTGACAGAGGAAGTAGTTGGGTAACATAGTACACATTTTCTTAATCTTCATCTCGTTATGTTGCTTGTAATATAATTAGTCATCATATTTCTTATTACTAATGCATTTTTATTGTCATTGCCTGGAATACTTGTTTTTGTTGATGCACTTTTTCTGGTCCGTAGTTCTATGTGAAAACAAAATTGTGTATTTTAAAGATGTTTACATATAGGGATCAATATAATTTGATGCCTTATCTTTTATTACCAATGCACTTTATCCTAAGTGCCTTGAATACCTGCTTCTTTCAATCCATTTGAAAGCAAGGGTGTGTATTTTAACAATGCTGACACATGTTGGGTGTTAACAGTAATATAACTAGCTATATTATCTTCCACCACTAATACAGTTTATTGAAATTGCATTGAATACCTACTACTGTTGATGCACTTTACTATTCCTGGTCTGTATTTTTTATGAGAAAGCAATGTGATGCATTTTAATTTTGTTAACATGTGGCAGGATCCATCATGCTATTGGCATTGGCTAGCTTGTGGTATAATATATTTAATTACATATTTTTGTGTTGAACTGTATTTCGACGAGATTGTATTTTAATAATAAATAACTTACAATACAAAAAAAATATTCAATGAACATTATAATTTTTTTTAAAGATGTGGACCATACCTATATTCCATTGTTTACTTTCGAAAGGGTTCAGAACCCAATGGGTCACCTTGTTCATGAGGCTGAAATGAAAACCTAACACCCTGACCATCCTTTGGGATCTCCCTACCCTGATTGGGCATTTCAAATGGGGAAATCCCATTGGTAGGCGGCTTGACCACTTTGACATAAAGAACCTGGGGCCAGTTGTACAAAGCATTTTTACAGCCGCAAAAACTCCCATTTGGACTTTACAACTGCAAAAATATTGTTTTACTATATTAAAACCACTTTAGGAGTCAGTAAACACTTATTGACTCCAAAATAATATTATGACCACATACCAATTCGGTATTTGGAAGGAGCATGTTGTAGGCATTCCTTCTAAATATCAAATAAGTATGATATGTATCAATGTTTACTCCCAACATCCAGTCACAAAACATTGAAAATTTACTGACTCCAGAGTTGTGGTGGTAAACTATTCACAAAAGCAACACATGTTTAAAAAACACCTGTTAATAAGAAGGAAGTGTTCCAAGGGACCACTGCCAACTCTAAAACAAACTTCTCAAAAAAATGAAATATGTATTTTTAAACACCGACCATTTTGTTTAAGGAAAACAGATTGCATTTTAAAAAAATGTAACTTTATTTATACATTACAGAATGAGGGTTTGCTTACTAGGCCAGCATCCCTGTAATGGCTAACAAACAAAGTGAGATACAATGTGAGACCAACCTCATTATAATTTTTGTGGTAGGGGGATTACAACCCACTCTTTAATTTACTTTGGTAGGTTTTGTAAATTTGATACTGGTTGCAAATTGAGACTAGTATTTTGTAACCAATACATTTGGTCCTTTTAACACAATAAAGTCAATCTTTCATTGACCCACTTTGTTAACTGTACTTCTGTCAATGTGGTCTACATCATAGAGTAACAAAGACATCACAGAAAGTAAACATTATCCAACATTAGATCTGAAGTGAGACACTCATTGTTCCACATGTTTGAGTTCATGAGCACTGAGAATGACCTTAAAGAGCAGGTCATTGAAGTACTGCCTCCCTCTCTGAAATATTTTTGCTACACTTACTAAACATGAAATTAAGAGGGTCATTATGAGTTTGGCGGTAGCAGGACTGCCATGTTGGCAGTGGGGGTCAAACTGCCAACCGGCTGGTAGAGAGGACCACCAAATTATGACTATGGCTGTACTTCCAACAGAATACAGTCAAACCAGCGCCGGCACTGCCACTGCGGTCATGCTGACTATGGATAATGGTAGCCACCTGCAGGCCGGCGGCGACCATTTCTCTGCCGGACAGATTGCGAGGTTGCACACACATGCAAGGTTTCTGCCGTGGTGGCACCAACACGGAAACCCAGGCGTAAACCAACTGTATAAAAGGAGACACTCAACTTCAGGAAGCAATACTTGTCTGGAGCTACCAAGGAACCAGAACTACATATCCTCCCGCTGCTCCTGGTCACCCAAAGACTTCGGAACCAGCAACAACGACCGAAACGTGAGTACACACACTTACCTGTCACAGTTGTAATTTATCAAAGAACATACGCGCACACACAAGATAACAATCGGGTATGGGTGGCGAGGGCAACACTCACATGTAATCCCATTTCAACACGCACACTCACACACAGCAACATGAACACCCGCACATACACAGTACACAGCCCATGGCCATCTCATACACACACGTCTAAAACACACACCAACCCGCAGATACACAACACTGGCACAGTCTCACACAACAACACACAACACCAACAAACAACACAACTACACCCCAATCACTACATCATCAAAACATTGGCAAGGACACACAATAGATAATACCCCGAGCCAAATCATATATACAACACCCAGTACCACCACCAGGGAACAAACACATACAACTACACATCCAAAAATGTCAGCACACAACATATCCCACAAACACACTACACAATGTACCTGACATACCATTCTCCACACATACTCACGCACATAGTCCAAGCACACAAAGGAATACAACACTGCTATTAACACATGTCAACACAAACACAACATAATACCAGCACTACAACATGTCCACAACATACACATGGCCATCACTGATGGACAAATGCAATTTACACAACCACACATACCACCCAAGCATAAAAGGTAGCACAACTACCACAGGCAAACAAATGCACACACACAAACAATGTCGGCCAATACCAAAACCGCCCAAAGTTCAGAAATACAGGACAAAGATACGAAGTAGAAACCAACAGCAGTTTGGTCCTTAATGTATATTATTATGATTTAAATAATATCTATGTCCAAGGCCAGAGGCCAGTCCAACAATAGTGTGTGCAACATGCACAAAAAGCACATATTAGTGCCCCCAACTTCACTCCTGGCTGCCATGTAACCTCCTGGGTAGGGGCATCAAGGGAGCAGGCAGGCACACCAGGAACTGGGGGGTAGAGGGGTTTGGGCTTAGGATTGGGAGGGGGACCTTTGGGTTTATTTTTGGGAGGCAGTGCTTAGGTTAAGGCTTTGGAAAGGCATGGGTAGTTTTTGGGGATTGCTGACAGACATGAGAGGTGTACATGACAGATACCTTGTGGTATAGGTTAACTGTAAGTGTGGTGTAAGGTTAATGGTTTAACCATCATAAGACTGGGGTGATAAATGGTTTCTCCTCTTCTTTCACCTGTGGGGTAGAGCAGGATGTCAAATGGTGTATCATGTGTCTGGAGGAGTGTCTGGCACATGTGTTGAGGTTGGATCATAGCCTTCCGCTTCACTAGAGGTGGAGTAAATTGTGATCCTCATTGTACATAGTTTTCATATTGTTCTGACTTTGTTGTCCAAGGTGCATGTCACTGTAGACTGACAGGTGAGTGACTAACCTGCAGGTAATGGACCAATGTTTATGTATGCTTTTGCTACTGGATTCCTCTGTTCTGATCTTTTTATGTTCCATGGGAGATGTGAATTAGGAACTATGGTATGGATCTGTGAAGAGCCTATACCAGATGAGTCAGACGACCTCTCAGTTAGGCCCTGCTATGTAGTTAGATTACCCTGAACCTGATTTCTGTATCCTATGTCTATGCATTTTATGACACCATTGCATGCATCATGATGGCACTCGCTGTCATGCTGTATGTGTTGATTGCAATATTGACTGTACATTTATATTGACCTGGATTTCAAACTGTTTAACGTCTGTCCTGAGACATTTCTGTTGTAAAGAGCTTCCTGCTGAAGGTGTCTCTATTTGATATCCATTACAATGTCTGTTCGATACAGGTGGCTATTACAACAAACAAATAGGCATGCATTACTATTTTAAATGGATTATAAAGGACACAAACACAGTATCTGTGGTTAAGTGTGTTTTATTGTGCATATAAAGAGTAAAGTGTAAACATAATACTGACAGATATGTACATAACAGTGATGGGTGAAATCTTGGTGGATCGTTTTATCAGGGTAGCTGCTACACCAGTTGGTAACACAAGTCCAGTGTCCTTGTACCCTGGGAAAATAGAGTTAGGTTTCCGAACAGTCAACAGGGTGTGGCACACAAGGGGGTCTAATCAGGAGAGGTTCACTTCCTGGCAGCTGGTTTGGTCTTGGCATCTGTTCCTGCTGGATGTCTGGGTGGACATCCACATTTGTGGGAGGGGGGTTTCTTCAGCTACAGAGGGAGGGGTGTCTGAGGCATCAGGTTCCCCCGGCAGGGTCTCCATTCCACTTGCAGTCACTGATGTTGAAGTGGCAGAAGTTACATTGCTAGTGGAAGGTGCCTGATGTTGGTTGGAGAAACTAATCAGCGTGGTATTGATGTACCTCAGCACCCCTGCAATGGTAGCCATGTTGGCATTTGAAACTTCTACTGCTGCATGATTTCCTGGTGGTGGTCTCTCTTCAGCCTTTGAT